>NW_026889778.1:40367500-40375000 GCF_033153115.1 Saccostrea echinata
TTCAAAATTATTTTGTATCATTTCTGTTGAACTCACATAATATTCCCATGGCATGAATAGAAAATAGTAAGCAGACCTAAATGCAAACATATCTATCGATCAGGATCCTGTTATTACAATATTTGATTACCTGCGAAATAAGCTACAAGTAATAGAGTTAGAAACCACGTATAGTAAAATTTTCCAATTGTTCCGGAAAAGGATTTGCAAAACGAAATTTTATTAAAGAAAAGATCATATGAGATATTGACTTTAGGTCTTGTTTTTTTGTGAGAAGTTTTTTAAATATTGAATAAAAAAGCCCTTGAATGTTATCTTTTACAGAATATTCGATTTTTTGCTCTCTTTTTTATCCTCTATATTTTACGAAAAAGGTAATGCACAAACAGACCTGGCATCAAAAAATATTTTGGGGACCGGTCAAAATTGACCTTTATCATTAAGTTACTGGATTGCAGCTTTTTATAATTTGAAATGAAATAAAAAGAAAACGAACAGTATTAAATCTCGAAAGTCCATTGAAACGATACAAATTTGAAGCAGAGCAAACACGGTTTCAAAATTTAGAGGTGGGGTCAGGTGCCATGGAGGAGTGAGCCTCCCCTGCCGACCAGTCACACCCGCCGAGTGTTCCTTGTCATGATCGGGGGAAAAAACGGAAAATTTCAGCATTCAATTCAGCATTCCATGATAGGTTGTATGTGCTGACAAGGTCATTGTATCGACCATAAAACTTGCAAAATGATGACATCAAACGAGACTGTTGATATCGATATCTTGCGTATCGAATCAACTAAGAGACATAAACCCAATATGCAGGTGATAAGGGTATATTGGCACATAAGTCAGGGAAGTTGACGATTGAAAAGTTTAAGTCATCACGTTAATTATAAAGCTTTGTTGTTAGGTTACCATTAACGTCTTTTTCTATTAAAATATCTAGATATTAAACAGATGTGTAAGACACTATGGTATCTTTTATTTCAAGGTCACTGGGGTATATCGAGTCGACATATGAATGGAAGTAACTTTTGTTAGTTGATAATACGTCGTCGATATATCGAAATATCGAGTTGAAAGCCACAGCAAATTCAAGTAGAAGTTTTTGAATACATTCTGCTTCATATGAATACAAAAATAGGTCTGCTAATAGCAGGGCGCAATTGGTACCCATGGGAATTCTAACAGATTGTTGGAAGACCTGATCTCCAAAAACTACATAGATATTGTAAATCAGAAACTCAAGCATCTTCTTCAACTTCAGAGTACTTGTGTGTACAATCAGAATGCTTTTTAACAAAATAATTTTGCAAATGACCAATGACAAGGTAAGTAAATTTGCGATTTCCATTTTTATTGAAAAAGCAGCTGTCTATGATATCAAAATGCCTGGACTTCAATTTATCGTTGGGAAAGGTTAGATAAAGTGTTGAAAAGACACACATTTTGATGTTATAGAGTTTAGTAAAATTTGTGATTTCAAATTTTCTAAAAGTTACTTGGAGTTTTTAAGTATCCACATCTAATTTCTACCACTTCTCGAATATACCGTTGTAAAGTACTCCTGAAGTTTCTCCTTCATTACAGTAACAAATTGCATATTGTCAACATAGATAACGTGTTATTATTAATACAAACAAATGAATTATTTAGAATCTAAATAGGTAAAAATGCTACATATTATTACTGAACGCAGTGTTTTTATTACAAAAACTGAAGAATTTTGGGATTTATCTTCATAATACAAAACCGTTATGGTAGCTCAGTCGGTAGAACACTCGCTCCGTGATCGGAAGGTCGTGTGTTCGAATCGCGGCCCGCCACTGACCTAAGTCGATAAAAATTAGGTAGCAATTGTTCCTTTGCTAAGTGCTCGGCATTTTGAAATGAAAGTTGCGGGTCCCTCGGATGAGACCTTAAAATCCGAGGCCTCGTGTCACGGTAGGCGTTGGCACGATAAAGAACCCTCACTGCTCAATGGTCCTGAGTGCCGAGTAAAGGTCAAAATTTGAAGCCTTTCACCGGTATATGATGACGTCTCTATATGAGTGAAAAATTCTCGAAAGGGATGTAAAACAACATACACTCAATCATAATACATACTATTTGATGCCATATGTGATATGTGGTATATAAATTGCAGTAAAATGTGAGAAGTAGAAAATTATTTTAAGTAAAACCTTTTTCAATTACAAACTCTTTTTTATTACCAGTATTTTCAATTGTTAGTTCACATTCGTCTCACTTTAAAAAGAGATATTTGATTTACCTTTATCATGAAAGAAAAGAATATCTCAATTTTAATAAAACTTATGTTAGTTTAGTAATTTATCATTATACATTCTATTCAGGCATAATTTTCAATAACTGCCTTATCTATAATTTGCTTACAACATGCAGATATTTTTTGAAGTCATTAGAAAAGATAGGGAATTATCATTCATAGAAAAAATAGACAGAACTTAAGTCAACGGAATATTTAACCATTGCCTCTGATAATAACATTATATATTAGTCAGTCAAAAAGAGTGGCCAAAGGTCTAAAAATCCTATGGCCAATGAAAGAATTACATGTAAAAACAGTTTTGGCTTTATTATGCCCTGAAAATTTCATATTTTCAAAAAGTTTTATATTTTAAAAACAATATGGGTTAAATATACGAAAGTAATTGTTTTCCTGTAAAAAATATTTTAAACAATGATAACTCTTGCTGTTTTTTTTTACAAGCCTGGATATCAATGTGATATTCTGACTTAGAAAGCTTAGGTTTAAAATGTCTCTAATAAGAATTTAATATGTATGAAATATTATTTTTATTCTTACCTCTTAGTCTTAATTTTATGATGTTTACTAAGTTATTTTTATCTCTATTCTCTGTGACAAACTCTCTTCATATCATAAAATTATAAAATATCATAAAATTCATTACTGAAAAAAGTAAGCACCACTTCTTGTTTCACACTTTTCACCAAAACTTCTTTCGGTAGTATGAGTAGTTTCTAAAGCTTTAGGTTAAACTACAGTGTCTAGACTTCTGACCGAAATGACGTCACAGGAAGGATGAAGAAAAGGAACATATGATTTACTCCAGGATAGTCCACCCAATAAAAATTAAAAGTAACCGAGATGACCCATTTTTTCTTTAATTTGCTTGCAAAACAAGAATATCACATAAACACCGAAGTCCAAAATAATATTTAGATTCAAAATCGATTAAGAAATTTGTCTAATTTAAATAGCCTACCTTTAATTGATCAACAAGCATTTTAATATTAAATTTTCAGCACAAACCTGTTTATAACCAGCTGCCAATGCTATTTCAAAGGCATGTAATCAGCAAAGCACACACTTTTATAGCAAAATTTGAATACTCCAAGTAAGTACTTGATAATTATTAATTAAGGTACGAAAGAATAAATAAATCAATAGTTAAACTCTCAACTTTATACCACATAAATTTTTAATAATTAAAATTAGTTTACAAATGATAGACAGACAGACACAAGATAATGTACTTCATTATAAAACATGTAGAAAATAATCATAATGTTCCATCTTCCAAGTATTTTGTGAGAATTCATTTACGTACGATAATATTTTTATCTCCTCATATTCCACATTTTCTGAATACAATGAAAGATTTTGGCTCAACAATATCAAATGAATAGTTGTCTGTTTTTTGTTTTTTTGTTTTGTTTTTTTTAATTTTCACATCTTCTTCAGAACCATTCAGTCCAAGAAACTCGCAAAAAACATTTATAAGTAAACGATTCAAGTTTTAAAAAATGCCCCAGCCAGACCTCTTTTCAAGGAACAAAATTTGAAGGATATAATAAAGAAAAGAAAAGAATTGATTTAATGTCTAAAACTTTTAAGGAACGGAATTTCTTCTTCTTGAAATTGATTTTCCTTCATCATAGTATGGAAGTCCAATAGTGCAAAGCAAAACTAAATAATTCCAAAATTTATAAAATTAATTAATTTCCTGTGTTTTGATTGGACAAGAACAGACTCCAAAAAGAATTTACACATCGATAAATTTTACAGCCGGAACTACTTTCGTGACCTAGTTTCTAGTGTAAACAATATGGCTGCCTCCATGTTCTCGTTGATTCTCTATTTACTTTGATTGTGTAAAAGTCGTTTTATTGTCATTGCTATCAAATTAAAAAAATATAAATTATATCTTAAAAGCTTTTTAAATCACTTAAATAAAGGAAATATTTTAAAATTTGAAAAAAGAAGTTTTTTATCGTCTGCGTTAGACGTCATATGTAGCCTAATACATGGTATTACATGTAAAATGGAATCTGATGAAAACGAGTTTTGAGACACCCCAGTAACATTTGAGTTGAATTTACCCGAGGAAATGGATTCAGGCCCCAGGATCATGAAAAGAACTTAGACTTAAGTTAAAATTTCAATCACCTGTTAAAAGTTTATTAATTACTGAATTAATCTCTAAATTTGCAGATAACGACCTTTTTGTTAAAGCAATATTGAAAAATATTTAATTTGTTTCTGCTTGAACTTTACAAAAATTAAATAGGACATAAAAATTTTGACTTAAGCTTTAGATGTTTCGTGATACCGGGCCAAGGAGAGGTTCTTAGTCTTCTAGAAGTACTCCAGTCAGATGTCCAAGGTTTTGATTAGATGCTTTTGGATGCAGTTACAAAAATACAAGAAGACCAAACTTTAGAAGCAGTTACAGAAGCTGAGCTGCAACCTAGTAGTACTGAAGCCTCACAAATAAACACAAATTTACAGGCTCCACCAGACAATTTTTCAGAGGTTACTACTGCTCAGAGATTTAAGAGCTTAGAGGAACAAGATCTGCTGGAGAGATTTAAGAGCTTAGAGGAACAAGATCTGCTGGAGATTGAAACTAATCAATACAGCAACACGACAAAGAAAAATACCAAATAGGGCACTGGTGTCTTTAATGGTGAGCATATATTGTAAAAAACAGTTTTGTTTCTAAGCTGCATAAATCACCAATTCAACCCACTCAATGGTCAGTTTTGACATTAGAATAAAAAATCAAAACATGATCATTTATGGATAGATGGGTGTGAAAAGTTTAAGCAAAAGAATTGTTTCTATAAGCTATAGTCTGTTTCAACCAAAACTGTGACATACACTTGGTAAATTAAAACTAAATCAGATGACTCAGCACACATTCTAGCACAGTGTAAACTGGTAGAGACTGCCAATTAACAATGATTAAAAAAGTAAATCAATTTTAAAATTCAAGTTTGAAAAGAATTAAAAGTAATAATCAACAATATTATTTCAGCATGGTGTATGGAAAGACTGAATGAGGTGTTAGACTTGCATACAATTTCTGCACCGATCTTGAATGAGAATCTGAGAGAATTCTAAGCTGAAGTACAGCCAAAAAATCTGAGTAGTTGTGTGAAGAAAATGCCTCAGGAACATGCAGCTGAATACAACAAAAACTCAATGAAAAATGTTAGGGCAGCTATCAACAGATATTTGAAAGACATAGGTAAACAAATTGATAATGTGAAGGACACTGAATTTAAAAGCTCAAATGCCATGCTAAGTTCAAAGCTGAAATTCAACTTAAAGCAAGGATTATCAAGACCAGTAAACATCATGTCACAATTGACAATGATGATCTGATAAATAATAACACCTACCTTTCAGAAAACAATCCTGTAGCACTAAGATTCAGAATTTGGTATTTTTTGGCAATTCATTTTGTCAGTCGGGGATGTGAATTTCACCACCAATTATCACTAAAGTCCTTGAAATTTCAAAAGGATGAAAATGGCACAGATTATATAACCATTACACCATTACACACGAGACACATAAAAAAAAAACACCAAGGAGGGTTAGAGGAGAGCTCTGAGGAAGCACAAGACAAACGTATGAATGCCACTGATACAATCATCTGCCCTGTCCAATCTGTGATATTTTTTATATCTAAAACGGGTCTAATTCGAGATTACTCTGACTCTAACCCCTGCTTTTATATTCCTCTGACTCTAACCCCTGCTTTTATATTTTGACATGTGCAGGGGAGAGTCTATGATGGTATCGCCATTTAAACGGCCCTATCACCGATAAATGAAGCATCACTTGAATTAGGTCGCCTCCTCGCCATTCGATTTCTTTGCATGACGTCAGCACACAAATACACAAAATTCCAATCGGTTTCAAACTAACACGTGGTCAAAACACGTGTGGAGTTTTCGCAAAAACATGAGGGTGCGGTGAAAAAGCACAGAAAACAACAAAATGATGTTACATTTATTTACTGATAAGGAAAACAACTGTCGAAAGTGGCCTCTTTGCTAATATGAGAAAAAAAATTGGCAGCATCACCACACATGATTTGTTCATGTGATATTTGTTTGTGTATTTGTGTGCTGACGTCATGCACAAAGAAATCGAATGGCGAGGAGGCGACCTAATTCAAGTGATGCTTCATTTATCGGTGATAGGGCCGTTTAAATGGCGGTAGCATCATATTAGTGATGATTAAGTTGTAGAAGAATCATCCCTTTACTGAGTTCTCGCGTCTCGGAAGTTAGTTCCGCGAAATAAAGTTGTAAAAGGTAGGCAGAGTCGCGACACCAGCTGGTGTCGCTGAATTCCCAATTTTCAATATGGCCTCCGCTCTGACTCTCCCCTGCACATGTCAAAATATAAAAGCAGGGGTTAGAGTCAGAGGAATCTTGGATTAAAACGGATCTTACTCGGATCCCAAAGCCGTCTCGTTATTTAATGAGATGCACTGCATTCAGAGTATCCCGAGGGTCACGAAATTTGGTACTCAAATATTCCGGTGAAACTAAAAAGGTTTATTACATTTATGCCAGACATATGTAAAAATTCTACAACAAAAAGATAAACAGCACATTCTTTGAGAACAACGACCATAACAGCCATGAGCGACGCAGGACTGACAGACAGAAACATCATGTTTATGTCGGATCACAAATGTGAAGAGTCTCCAAAATCGTATTGCCGTCGCCCTAGCGTTCAATAAAAAAAATATCAGTTCTGTTCTTGGAAGCTTTGCTGCTGGAGAGAGAACTTAGGCTTACCTGTCGTCCCAGCTCCTGCTCTAGGCCTACGGTGTCGGGTGGTTACGTTCCGATTCCGTGTTCGACCAGCGTGGTTACGACCCCAGTGGTTTCGACCTACTCTAATATATATCACTACATGTCAAAACCTGAGTACAGGGGTATACACTGTGCGGTAAACAAATGGATATTCGGTAGCTGTATATTGTATGGCTTCAGAGATGTGCGTGTCAATAGGTAGTTGTTTCCGGATGTGTAGTCAACATGCAGTGAGAAGGTTTCCTAACATTTTTTTCTACTATCGCGGAGCATAGATGTTGATAAATTTAATTTAGTAATGAATTATATTTGAACAGTTCTCCATAAAAATTAATCAAATACTTCTTCAAATGTACCGTGATCACATATGCACTGTCTAAACAACGTACGTTTCTCCAA
>NW_026889778.1:40377500-40790000 GCF_033153115.1 Saccostrea echinata
TTTTATTTAATATATTTTTTTTAATTTTAATTTTCGTTTTTTATTTGGTATTTTCGTTTTTTATTTAGTTTTGGTTTGCACTTTTGGGCTTTCTTATCTATATTATTCAAAGTGAGGGATGACGTGAAGAATGTCCTATATAGTGATCGGTGATGCAGAACCTCCATTTCTCTTTCCTCAGCCTTGCAAAGCTCTGGTCTTCTAAAGAGGACAGGATCACCCTGTATTTTACTCCTCGTCATGAAAAACGCAATGAAGTGGAAAGAGTACATGTACATGTACGTACCACATTGGAAACATGAACTAGTGACGTTTTAGGACGCCGAAGCACGTAATCGGTGATAGCGCCGGATGACCATAGCTTGCCTTTTTATTTGAATATAAAGAAATAATATTTCAAAATATCGAGTTGAATTTTTAAAATTTTATGATTTTTTATTATGTTAAAAATAAATGTCACTGGCATAACATATGGTTTTCATTTTATGGAGTTAGTCCATCAATGTTTGGAAGACCCATCGAATAAGAATATTTTTTCCCATTTTTATTGCATATTGGAATCATTTACAATAATTAATACATTCAGAAATTCAGAAAGTTTCAGATTAAGAAATAGTATTATATTATGTGCATAATACATGTCCGTCTCATATCTTAATCATGTCTCAACAAGATTCTAAAATATCACAACCTCAAAAATCTCGTTTACATATTTGTTTTGAAAAAAATTGGCTGAAACTGTGTCCATGAGCATTAATACATTCCACACATAATCTTAGAAGTTTGGTTATAGATTCTTTGCAAAACAGAGGTGATAAAGACTCCAGTTTCACAATTAAGGGTATTCACTTTCATTCTCCGATCAACTGTTAAAATTTTTCTACACATTTCTTTATTAGGGTTTCTCACACACAAACTCAAACTGCGCTCCACAAAATGCATCGTCCCACTTTCCACCTTTCCATATATTGATGCAGTTTTGGCCTCCACCTGACGGTTGATCTGAATCCCAATTTGTATAACTTGCAATGGCTTCTGAATTTTGCCAAACATGGTTCTGTTTTGTTGTGCTGTACATCCCTCCAGACCAAACTGAGCAATACCAACTAACAGGACATTGGTCTGTGAGAAAATAAAACAAAGTGATAAACAATAGTGTTATGTGAACACTAATTCTATATAAAATGGCTACAAAGTAGAAACAACCACCTGCTAAAATCAGTTCACTTGAGTAGCAGATGTTTTTAATCTTTGATTTACTAACCCGTTGACAATATATGGAGAGTAAATAAATAACTGAAACTCAGTCCTTTCAATAACGAACGATATTGTTATTGAAAGATACGCATTACCAGGTGGTTTGATGTAAGTTGAGGTCACCCAGGTATTCTCGTCAGAAGACTCGACCTCCACAAGGTAAGCATTGTGTCTTTGACATTCCACCTACAGATTAATATTTTGGAGACTGATCTTGCAATAACAATGACAATGTCAATAACAGTGACAAAAGTCTTGATTGGTATTTTACACCATTAGATAAAACCCATCATCATCTAAAACATTAAGTTAGATTCACCTTATGTTTGAGAAAGGTAAACAATCCATGGGCTTGACATTAATTGAAAATGGATTTTTTTTTCATAAATGCACCTATAGATATACATATATTTTGCTTTGCATTTCATTGATTTTTTGTCATAAAACACGATTGTTTTAAAAACGATTTTCGAGAATGCATTTTTCAGTCTTTAAAATTTTTCTACAAAGAATGTTTTAAAATAGATATGTATACTAGATCGTTATGGCTAACAGGCGAAAAAAAGACCCTTTCAAAAAAAACGTGAGATATTTCTAAACATAATTTTTTTAAAAAATAAAACAGATGAAACATAACATGCCTTTGCTTCGTTCCAGGTCCTCATGGTCTGATTTAAAAAGTAGCAATGGTTGTTGAATTCTCTCCAACCAGGACTACATTCTGAAAAAAAATAATATAAATAATTTTAGGAGAATAATGTACAGAACATTTATTGCAAGGTGTAAGAAGGATTTAGACATACCAATAGGTTATGAATACCCATTTTCTACACGTGTGTATAATAGAGAGAGAGAGAGAGAGAGAGAGAGAGAGAGAGAGAGACTACTGGTAGTCAGTATAAATTATTTTCCAGATATTTCAAAAGTGCATATATTTTATAAGGCCACAAAAAATCCGAAAATCATTGTAAATTCATATATTTTTTTGTTGTTGTTCTTAATTGTTGGTACTTACTAGTATATTGGTATGTACTCACCATACTTCCGGAGAAAATAAGCTACACTTTTATTTGAAAGATAACTATTCCAGTCATTAAAAAACCTTCTAAGTAGTATGCAACGTAATTCTTGGTCCTGATGAAGAACTGCAACACAATCAGGCAATCGCATTTGGCATTCCAGAACACAGGCAATTCTACCGCCAACAGCTACATTGGTTAAAATGACATTATTTGCACTGCTTTGAAGATAATTGTCAAAAGAATGATCTCGTTTCATGACCAGTCCCCTTTCCGCCGTGCACATTTGAAACACTATGCATACTATCACCAGACAATGTAATTTTGGTAATAGGTACCAGTATAACATCTTTTTGTAAACACCATATCATAGCACGTATCAGTTAAGTAAATTTTCGGATGAATTTTTTTTTATCTAATGGGTTTTATTAAGCTTGTTTTCAATATATCGATTAGGATTAGGATACATACTTATTAATACTCATATTATAACTCTTTGATCTTCACATCGGTTTACAAGACATCTTATTTTCATGGCGTAGGTTATAAAGCAGATATGAGATTACGGAACGTCCTACAAAATCCATACTAATAATTAAAAAAAAAAAATCAGATAACACTTTTAAAAAAAATGGATGCACGTATGCGACAATACAGTTTTCATAAGGTCATTAGTCTTCCCAATTATGTATTTACTTATTAGGAAAGGTACTGATAATCGTATCCACAGATCTAAGTCAATAAAGTACATGGATTTGAACTTCGGTCAGGTAATCATTAAATGCAATGAAATAAACTTCAAAAGGAAGAATTCTGGAATACCAAGATTTAATGTGTTCTTTATTTAATTCATAATTCTCAACAATTTTTTTTAAGTTCACACGACATGTTCCTCAACGATATATATTTTTTTCCTAAGAATTTGTGATTCACAAAAAAAATGAGGTACCTTACCAGGCATTTATGGAAGATTCCTGGGGATGGTTTTTCTTATATAATCATACTTAAATCACTTGGATTACTAATATCAAAAGTTTTGGTTTATAATTTTAAAAGAATGAAAACGGTTTAGAACTAACAAGATAATAATAATTATAAGTAATTTTAGAATGTCGTTAGACTTTAAATTTATTTATTTTTCCTCTAGTAACTAATGGCAAGGTAAAAGGAGGGCCCAGAAGGGGAAATAATAATTTCAATCACGTGATAGAAAGAGCGATAACTAGAATCTTGAATATTTATGATAAATGTATCACGTGGAATCAATCTTATGAATAAATTGAACACAATTTCTCTTTATTATACCCCTGTCATCCTTCACAGGCACTGCTGTTCCTACATACAAGAATAAAATTTCTTTATATGCGTCATACGTTAATATCCTAAAACGATATCTCGGTTGTCTTCCACAGCCACTGCTCTTCTAGAATATTCCCTTGAAAGTGTTATTATTTTATGCCATAATAATGATAGCTGACGATGCCTCTTCCAATGCCTATTCCAGTGTTCTCTTGTCTTGTCGTCTTCCACAGGCTCTACGTATGCTGTTCTGACATATTCCGAACAATACCACAGGGTTGCCTTAAAATCAAAACTGCACCGCATATCAAAGAAAAAACCTCATTCCTGTATATCACAGTATTACAAATGGCCAAATAAGAAAACTAGTTAGAGAATTATCAAAGGGAAATTTTTAAAATCAAACTTAATAAGAATGATTTATCGTCTTCATATACAAATATATTGTATTTAATATAAAATCAATTCAATATTTGCAATCAGTTTCGTGACATACTCGCTATTTGAGGGTGATATTACAAACAATGATTCTTTATTACACTTTTCATAGTTTGCATGGTTTAATGGTAGAAGCCATTCTGACATTAACCGGTAAGATTTTTTATCGTTTCTGTTCAATCTCCTTAAGAAGTTGGCACCTTCACATACATGTATTTATTATGGAAATACATTTCGTAAATCACCGTGTTCTACAAAGAATTTGATTTTAATCAATTAAAACTGTGTGATTTCCCTATGATTTCTTCCTCGATGTTCTTCAATGATTATGAGTTTAATCTATATTAACTATTATTCATTGAAAAATACTTCCTGTGCATGCATTCAGTCTTGCAAGGCATGTAGCAGACCAATCAACTCCAATTTTTACAATTAGAATACCACCAAGCGTAGGACCAAGAAATGCGCTGTTGTATTTGAATATGAAAATATCTTTAAATAAATAACTAAATAAGCTAAACGAAATGTAAATACAAAACCTATATTTGTTCCTGATACAGATTCTGCATTACCATCCTCAAAAAAGAATGAAGCTGTTATATTGATGATGCATCCGCAGGTATGTTAAGGTAGTACCCAGATCATATTTCGGCGAATTTAGACTTTTTTCGTAAAATGTAACATTGATAAATCGGAAAAGACATAGATAAAACATTTACTATTACTATGTATAGACGTCATTGAGTCTTAGGCTAAAAGAAGCACTCCACTACGACGTCATCACGTGAGTCTATAAATAGAAAAATTGCCTTAATGAAAAAGTGAAAAGTTCAACACTACCCCGGGGATAATTCATTTCTTTTTGTGAAAATAATTATGGAAAAACATCACTGGGTCATGAAAAGTGCTGCTAGAATCCTACTCTCCCGGCACAGAAAAAATTATTCCAAAGTTTCACATGAAACCTTACCAAAATTATTACATTTTGTACAAACGATCAAGGAATTGTCATCAATACATGTTAATCACACGATTCTAGCAGCACTTTCCAAGTAGTATAGAATACAAGCTTTCGATACAAACAAAAAATTATGTCTCAAAGTATGCGGCGTAGTGTTGAACTTTTGCCACTTTGTTGTTATAGAACAACAGAGGAGAGGCTGATCGGGATTTCAAAGCACTGCCTGTGTTCATTATCAGAAAACATGATAAGAAAATATAAGCGTACCTAATTCTTAATCTTTAATTCCTTATGAATCACACATAACATTCACGGTATATGCTTTAAAACTCCTAATTTATATATTTGTTTACATGAATTCTCGTCACGTTTAATTTTCACTCGGCAAATATTTGATCAATAGTTATGACGTCATGGGTTTGGTATTTAACCTCCGTGATAAATACTTAGCAATTTATACCACCCAAAAACGGCAAGATTTTGTTTATATTATGTTTTTGAATGATTTTTTTCATTTCTTGGACCTGAAATAAAACTTTAAATATAGATATTAAGACATCATTATTTCTATACTTCACGTCATACAGCTTACTATGACGTCATATTATAGAGGCAAGTAGGATATCTCTGGGTGTAGCCTTAACACACCCGCGTCGCCGTTATAATGTCACGAAGATTATCACCTAATGCCTTGAATTAAGATGCATTTTGGGAATAATCATATAAAAGACAAAGTGAATGCAACAGTGAGAGGATCATTACTATCACTGGATTATGTTGTATTTTGAGAACAAAGGAACTATTTTGTTTCTTCCTGTAAAGAAAATTGTACTCGGAAATTTGCATTCGTCGGAGTTCACTAAAATAAACAAGGGAATGTACATTTTATATCGTAGTGTGAGTGGGGCATTGATTTTAAAGATAAAACATACTTTATAAATCTAATAATAATTCTAATAAAACATTAATAAATGTTTTGGTTAAAATTACGGTTTTGGTAAATTACCTAGTTACAAAAAAATATTCTTAGTCGTAAAATTAACTTTATATAAACTCTAATTATCGGATAATGAGCTTTATCCTGTGTCTTTCATTAGCTGTACAGGTGATCAGCGTGAAAATGACTGCCAATTTGCTTGTTAAGGAAGTGGTGGATTTCTAATCATGCGAATTATAAGTACTCTAGGGAAGACCTAAGTAAAAGTTTCAGGAAATCATTAAACATTCTGATTGTACACACAATTACTCTGAATTTGATATTAAAAAAGTTGCTTGAGTTTCTGATTGACAATAATTATGGGATTTTTGGAGACCAGGTCTTCCAACAATCTATTGGAATTTCCAAGGGTAACAATTGCGCCCCGTTATTAGCAGATCTAGTTTTGTATTCATATGAGGCAGAATTTGTTTAAAACTTGTGTACATGAAAAGAAGAAAACACTTGCTGTTGCCTTCAACTCGACATTTAGATATATCGACAATATGTATTGTCAATTAACAATGGTTATTTCCATTCTTATGTCGATACGATATATCCCGGTGAGCTTGAGATAAAAGGAACTACAAATTCTGACACATCTGTTTCATATTTGAATATTTTACTAGAAAAAGACGTTAATGGTACTCTAACAACTAAGCTTTATAATAAAGGTGATGACTTTAACTTTTCAATCGTCAACTTCCTTTACTTATGCAACAATATACATGTACCTTCATCACCTGCATATTATCACCTGCATACGGGGTTTATATCTCTCAGTTGATTCGATACGCAAGAGCATGCTCTACGTATGAACAATTTCTAAAACGAGGTAAGTTATTGAAAAACAAGTTGATGAAACAAGAATATCAGCGGTCGGCAGGGAATACTCATTCCTCCAAGGCACCTGATCTCAACTCTGATGATTTAGAGGTCCGTGTTTGCTCTGCTCCTAAATTTGTATTGTTTAATGGACTTTTGAGCTAGAATACTTTTCGATATCTCCATACATTTCATCCAGGAATGTATATTTCCGAATTCTTAGTTTATCTCTTTTGTGAAGATGATATCGTTGAGGTCGTCTTCAAAGTTGTTGATTATGGTATTGGTTGATTACTAAAATACTACTTCAGGCAGTCATTGCCATTTCTTTACCCTCTCCGGTTTTTCATTATGATTTCCATTTCCTTCCTGGAGATTTTTTCATCGGTTTTATCTTGATCTATCTATCTATCTATCTATCTATCTATCTATCTATCTGCATTCCAGATGTATGATTTTGTGAGTGTTAATTTGTATGGTTGATTACTAAAATTCTGTTTTAGCAGTATCCATATTTGTTTTCTCTGTCCTCTTTTTGGAACAGAATGTATCAGCTTCTGTTTTATCATTTCAGTTTTTCTGATTTTTATCGGCACTAATATTTATTAATTATTATTTCTAATTGCACTTATTTCAGCACGACATTCTATCATTTTTCGCTTGTTTAATCATTTCTTGTTTCTGTGCGTCTTTATTTGCTTGTTTTTATTGTTCATTAAACTTATTTCTTATCTTTAAAAACGTCCTCTTTTATTCCCCTACAAGGGGAATTATATTGTTTTTGTTTGCATATCAACAAAGTTAAAAGCATTTATGCAGTATTCGTAAGTGGCTATTGTTTATTCATCTCATCACATGTCTTTTTCACATATGAACTTCCTTGCCATTAAACATCTTGTGTCTGCCCATTTGTAAGTCCCATGAATGGCAATCCAGTCAAGAATTACACATCTCTCGGCGGCATAAAGATTTGGTTGACCTGGCCAGAAATTGCTATAGGATATAAGTGCATTATTCGAACTCCATCTCCACACACCAAGTTCTGCTTCAGAATTTGCTCCAAGGAACTGATTTTCGTCTTCACCTATGTGCAAAATGTAAATGATTAATATGTGAAATTATTATTTTTTAAATATTCACAAAAGATTAAAATTAAATGATATTATTCCATCTTTTCTTGTCAATTTTCAAACCATTTCCATAATGATTATATAAAAAGATTAATTGTTTGATTGATTGTATGTTGTTTACGCCCCTTGCGAAAAATTGAGACGGAACTAATAAGCAGTAAAGGGTTTCAAATTTCGATCTTTACTCGACACCAAGGGCCACTGAGCATTAAGGGTTCTTTAATTTTATAATTTGCCTTGCTCCTGTCATCACAAGGGAATTCGGTTTTCTCTCAGTTCATGCTGAGCACATTGCGAAGGAACAGTTGATACCATTTTTATCGATTAGTATTTGTCACGGACAGGAACTTCTTAGAATATGCTCTACAAACTTCATGATAATAAATATGATAATAGTAGTAACTCAAGTTTAGGAAATCTTTTTTTTTTCAATTCAGATACGCATGTCTTGATTAAATGTTCTAAATAAATTATAATTCGCCATCTGTCACAATTTACAACATCCCTTGCATATTAAACATTTTTTTTCCCCATTATATAGGGGATCATTGCTCAATTAGGAATTTGAAATGATACTGATGATGAAGTTTTCTCTCATTTAAAACACTTTATTGATTTTATTAGAATAGCAGAAGCTTCTACTTTTGCCGTTAAGGTAATGTTAATTTAATGAGTTTAAATTCTCTCCAGAACAGGTCGTCTACCTCATGAGAGTATGACCAAACAAAACAAGTATACATTGACAAAGCCTAGGAGATTCTCAGTGTGTATCTTTTGATTTTATGAGTAACTGTATTTATGACAAAACAAGTATAAATTGAAAAAGCGTAGGAGATTCTCAGTGTGTATCTTTTGATTTTATGAGTAACTGTATTTATTATAACCTTTTTACCTAATCTTCAGATTTAAATCAAGATTTTCATAACACTTAAGAACTTTAAAAATTTAAGCAAACATGGTGAATCAAAGTGGCTATGTCAAATATGGAGTCATTCTTCAGTGGTTTCTGTTATTCATTTATTCATATGTCAAAAGCTATTAGCTGAAACACAAGGGGTGGTCAAAATCAGTCTTGCCGTTTTTGTTTTGCCCACTATACTTGTATACGTTTCTGCATTTAAAAATTAATGTATTTATTTAAAAAGCTGTTTCAATTCGAAGACAGAAAATACATACACATGTAGACACTACTTTTGAAACGGAACATATTTATTCTGATTAAATGTTTACCTGCATTGCGCATCGATATTTGTTCAACAATCCAGTCATCTTCCTCTTTGGAGTCTATTTCGACTAGATATGCTCCTTTGTTAGAACAGTTGGTCTGAAAAATGTTCAAAAGGTAGGTGATCATTTGTGCACATAGAAAGTTAGTCGTCTGTTTAGCATTCATAACTGATCTTTAGAAAAAAGCATATATATATATATATATATATATATATATATATATATATATATATATATATATATATATAACTTCACAGAAAATAGAACAAAAACATTGAGTTGAAGAAATTGAAACCACTCAAAATCGCTTTCTTGTTAACTTGTTTGTATCATAAATGATTTTGAAAATGGTACAAACAACCTTTGCATTATTCCAGTTTAACGAAACTTGTTCGAAAAGGTAACAATGTTCCATGTAGCGCCTCCACCCAGAAGGACAACCTAAAATAAGAATACTGTTTCAAATTTAGCATCGTGCCTTTTTGATATTTAAAGAGAGAATTAAATGGTGCTTATCCATAAGATGTGTAAATCATTACTATTGTTTTATTTGAATATTAAAATAGAAAATTCTATATCCGACTCTACTGAAATATTTAAGATATAAATCATTTCTAGGACTAATGACGAAGCTCCAAGTGCTGTCAACCCGAAATAAATACATGTATCTTGGCAATTAAGTCATCCATGGTCGGTATACTTATGAGATAGGATAATTAAACTTCTGACAAACTTCCTATATAATGGTATTACAGAAAAATGTACATTTTAAATGAAATTAACTCCATTCTATGGAAATGAACTTTATTCAATGAAACATTTTTCTGGTTTCAGAAACAATACACCTTACATTATCTCCATGATACTGTAAATTCAAAATTATTTTAAACAGATACTCTGAAAATGGTCTTTACATCATCTTATTTATAAGGTAGTAAAAATCTGCCGACCGAAAGTAAATAAGTGTGATATAAGTTCTTTATTTGAAAGGCCACAATTAACAGAAAGAGCATTTAAACATATTTACAAAGCACTATAGGGTCAGAATGTATAAACAAAACCATCTGCAATTTTCCCATGGTAGAACATCAGAATTTCTCCAAAAGAAACAAGGAAAATACAAAAGAGGGGGGGGGGGTAAGTTTTCTTTTTAGGGCACTGGCAGGAATAAGTCGAAAATGAACATGGAAATTTTGAAAACCGGTATATCAGGAAGGGAAAACTGATATATTAAGTTTCCATTAACGAACAGATGGCTTGCTTATAATATTGAACGTTACAGAATCTTTTTCGCTTTATCATTAAAAAAGACATAAACTTTATTTCACTATTTCTTTTTAATCTTATGTGAAAAATTCATTTCTTACCAGTTACTCTTGTGACATACATCCATTCACTACTTTGCGGGGAAGAAACTTCGAGAAAATTGAGGTAGCATTTCAGAAGTTTACAAATTCGTAAATCTTGACTATATACAACAGAAATACACTTCTCTAAACTATTGCAGACGGTCAGGCATCGCTGCAGAGAAAATGTCTCCCTGGTTTGAATATATGGATAAGACTGCGTCGGCAAAAGGTTATCAAATTGAATTTCTCTTTCAAACTGATTTTCCTGAAAATGCATAGAACTTACGTAATAGACCATGGATATTAAAAGAAAACAAAAAGCAGAGCTAAATACAAACATGTTTTCCGATCAGGGTCTTATAATACTTATGATTGCCTGCAAAACAAGTTTTAAGAAATAGAGTTTGCAAACCACAAAGCAAATTTACTTTCTAAATAATTCTCATTTATGGCTGTGCGGAACAAAGTTAAATACCCCAGCTGATATTAAACGAAAGAAATGCGATATTGAATTCAATTATTCCTTTCTAGAAAAGAGTTTTAAAAAGAATCGATGTCAGAGAAATGAAACATGATAATAAAATACTTAATTTTTCGATTTGATTTGATTTTTTTGTATGTAATTTTAATATTTTGGTATTAAATTTTGAAAACATGCCCATTTAATTTTAGCATTTGATACCTAGGATTAATTGTGATTTTTTTTTTGGGGGGGGGGGGCAAGATAAAAAAAAAACTGAAATAAATATATATATATATATATATATATATATATATATATATATATATATATATATATATATATATATATATATATATATATATATATATATATATATATATATATATATATATTTTATTTCAGTATATATATATATATATATATATATATATATAGAGAGAGAGAGAGAGAGAGAGAGAGAGAGAGAGAGAGTTAGGAAATTTGTTTCTAATGAAATTTAATTTCTTTTCATTGTAAAGTACTGTATAGGGGATTAATTTCACGGGTTGTAATTTTCACGTTTTTCTCTCCCCTGACACGATCGCGGTTTGTTGAATTCGCGGAATAATAAAAGTTACCTCCCTTGTCTATATCCGTTAAATCCATAGCATAGCTAGAACGACATTAATTAGCGTTATGTATTCACTTCACGAACAACAGGGTAGGTTTATATAAAATAGTTAGATTTAATAAGTAATTGACGATTAATTAAAACAAGTGCAGTTATTAAAAGTCCTTGACTATAAACGTCGAATGACTTTCTTATATGCTATTACGATGAGTGCATGTACACCCCAAGATCTTCTTTCCGAAGGGATAATACATCGCGGCGGAAAAAACACTGGAAGGTAAGAAATGTGTTAATGTAGATCGACGAAATAATATCCTTCCACATCTTCAACAAGTTCGATAATTATTTGAATGATTTTTTAAAACCAAAATGCCGATAAAAACTAATACGCATGATAATGCAGGTAACAAATACACGTGGTAACATAGTTACGCACGGGTTATCAAAACTCATGACCCATGTGTTTTGATTAATGAAACATGTAGCGTTGGCTGTTAAAACCTCTTTTTTAACAAATACAGGTTATTATCTGCTGATTTGAATTAAGTAAAGCGTGATAATTAGAATAACTGAATGACAAGTACGACTCATAATTACTGAAATGACCATGTAGTGCACGTATATATACCTATCGTAGTCTATCTATTCTCAAATTTCCAAATATAACATGGAGGTTATTGAAAACTTATTCACTGTTTCTTGAATTCACGGATTTATTAACACCGTGAATATAGCGAATATTAACACCGCGAGTTATTTTCCCCCTATACAAACCCTTTAGAAGCTGTCCCCCCTACACTGCTCAGCGGATCCATAGGATCGGATCGGGAACAAAGAACTTACAAGTATCATATATTCTAAGACCGCATTTTGATAACATTATCTATATGAATTACAGGTACATGTATCACAAGTTAAATTTAAGCAAAGCATCAAATCGGCCGCAAACAATATATTTAGCATCTTAAGAATATTTTATACAAGAAAGAGTCCAAAGAGAAAATTCAAAGTAGAAAAAGAATATGATACATTAGTATTGCAAATTGTACATTTGCCTGAATTTTCTGTGCATTTGTGTTTTGATTTATTTTTCAATGATCAATTGCTAAATATTAATCAAATAAATAAATTCATGGAAATGGAAATCAGATTGCGCGCGATAAAGGATAGGAATGTAATATCATTATATTATTTGAATTAAACACAAATGAAACAAATATCTAAAAGTATCAATTATGAATGTCTGAATGCGGACCAAAATTAAAAGACGTACTAATTCCACCTGATTTTGTCACGTGACAACACCCATTCCATTTATGACTATAAATGTGAATTGCAGAAAAAAATCATAATACCATTTGCAACTGAAGTGTATTCAAAACAAAATTCACTCCTTTAAACTTGGCTTACAATCTGTTATTTTAGACACAATAATGAATAATATCTGGAAACAATACGTTTTGCTTTTATATCTTTCGCACTTTCATGTTGGAGAGCAGTTCATGCAACATTTTTTTTTTATATAAAATGTGAAATGGAAAACAAATTGAAACGTTATATTAACCATTTAGACTTAGTAGTATGCGAAATTTAAAACTTTTTTAAATTCAGGTTAAGCAGAATTTATTCAAAATCTTATTTATTAGAAGAAGAAAACATTTCCTGTGGCATTCGTCTCGACATTTAGATATATCGACTACGTATTATCAATTAAAAATAGTTACTTCCATTCATATTTCGACTAGACCGTCACGGTAGCTCAGTCGGTAGAGAGCTCGCTCCGTGATCCGAAGGCTGTATGTTCGAATCACGTTAGCGACTGACCTAAGTCGATAAAAAAATAGGTAGCAGCTGTTCCTTCGCCAAGCGTTCAGCACTTTGAAGTAAATGTTGCGGGTCTTTCGGATGAGACCATAAAACTATACTGTCGCAGTAGGCGTTTGGCACGATAAAGAACCCTGACTGCTCAATGGCCCTAAGTGCCAAATAAAGGTCTAAATTTGAAGCACTTCACCCATATATGGTGACGTCTCTATATGAGTGAAAAATTCTGGAATGGGACGTAAATCAACACACAATCAATCAATTAATCATAGAAATATCTCAGTGAGCTTGAAGTTAGATTCCACAGAGTCTGACACATCTGTTGCATATTTGGATATTTTACTAGAAGAAAACGTTAATGGTAACCTAACAAGCAAACTTTATGATAATCGTGATAACTTCAACTTTTCAATCGTCAACTTCACTTACTTATGTAGCAATATATCCTTATTACCTGCATATGGGATTAATGTCTCCCGGTTGATTCGATACGCAAGAGCATGCTCTAGAACAATTTCTAAAACGAGGTTAACGATTAACAAACAAGATGAAACAACGATATCAACAGTCTCTTTTAATGTCATCATTTTGCAAGTTCTATGGTCGACAGAATGACCCTGTCAGCAAAAACAATCTGTCATTAAGTAAAATGCTGACTGACGTTTTTCATACTTATTTACACATTGAATTGTCTACGGATTCTTCCGTTTTTTTTCCGATCATGACAAGGAGCACATGGTAGGTGTGACGACACTGGGCAGGGGATGCTCACTCCTTCATGGCACCTAATCCCACCATTGATGTTTTAGAGGTCCATGTTTGCTCTGCTTCTGATTTGTAATGTTTGAATTGACATTTGAGCTTGAATACTATTTGTTATTGCCACATTTCATTCATAACTTTTATATATGTTATGAATAAGGAATTATTCTATCGAAGCAAAGATGAAATAACTTTTCATTTTCCCATATGCACATTCTAACACAACCACAAATAGACTGGTCACTCCTGCGGCCGATATTAATTCGAAACAGAATATCTAACAGCCATTACATTTTTTTTAAAATAAGGTTAAGAAATAATATCAATTTTATTAGCATTCTTTAAAGTAAAGCTTTGTGTCATTTCTGGAAAAGAGCTTCTCGACCTTGTGCTAAATACGATAAACTACTAAAGAACTGTAAAGGTTGTTCCAGAGGTACATCGAACCTCATTTCTTTAGTTTTTCCAATAGTCTTGGAGGAACTATCTGAACAAACCTAAAAATTATTCTGTGGTTGAGGACCTAAAAAAAGCCATAAGCAGTGAATGTCTCTAAGCACAGAAACAATTATTTTTCCTTGGGAGGTCCAGTAATATGAATAAGTGATCAACGTAATCTGGCAGTCCTAGTTTTGATAAAATATTACATTATGATATCAATGTTTTATAGAAATCCAAGTTACATGTACATTTCTCAAAAATAAGACAAATTAGTTTTTTTTCGATTGAAATATAATGCCTGTATCCTTGATTATTATTTTTTTTACATCATTACGTCACTGTGTTAATCTTCTAAACTGGACGCGTACGTCTGTTTTTGAACTTCTAAACTTCTTTTACACTGTAAGCTAATAACATATGTTTTACAAAGGGGAAGTCAACGAATATTCGAATATTCATTCGATGCGTTGGTATTCGAAAACGAATTTAAAATCCAAAAATTCGATGCTTTACAGATTTCACCGACAAGGGATACCTCTGAGTTATTTTTATTAGAAAATTGTTAGAACAATACCTGTTTTATCAAATTGATTAAATTTGATCGTCCAAATTCTTTAAATACTTTCTGATTTTATAGATCTACTAAGTTCCATGTAACTATTTCATTTTAAGTTATGTGTTTCAGAAGAATAATTTTCCCCAAAATCAAATCTTTGGAGATATTATAAGAGTTGTAGTATTAGGTTACTGGATACTTACTGACAAGTGAACACTCTGTTTTGTAGCTTTAGAGGATCGATTTATACGATTTAAGTTGGCAATACCCGGGTATATAAAGTCCCCTTCTTTTAACACGATCAGATCTAGATCCATCCAGGACAACAAAATGAATTCCTTCTTAGTTTGTCTAAAAGATTTAAAGAATATACTTACCAAAATAAATTTCAATGATCATTGAATTATATGTTTTAAAGAAGTTGTCTGTAATTAATAAATAAATGCTTCAATTTCAGAATAATGCACGAATTCCTTGTTCATGTAGGCTTGTACATTTTCTTAAGGTGTAACATTTTGTAAAGGTGGATCTTTCAATTTGAATATTAAGGATATGTATGAGAAAGTTACGAAAGCAAAGTATGGTATTCTTGAAAAATGTAAATGTTGTAAGACTTCTTCTAAAATTTTGTAAAAATCCTGAAGTCTTCCAAACTAAATTCTATGATATATGGAGAACATGGTAGATACCTACGAAAGCCCAGAAGGCTCATTCGAGATTCGAAATACGAGATTCGAAATTCGAGTTTCGAGATTCAAGATCCAAAATAACCAATCAAAAGGCGGATTCAATATTTGATTATTCCCCTTTAATAAGTTTTCACTATCAAGAAATCACTGAATATATTGTTAACAAATGGGTCATTTGCTTAAATAATAATGCAAGAAATTTTTTTATATATATCAAAACAATATAGAACTGAATTTTTGGTAATGTTTTGAAAAATATGTATAAAATCTTATTTTCCTCATTAAACAAAACAATAGATACATATATATAATATTATATGGTCTTATCGTTGAATTGCGAAAGCAGTATGTCGATAAATTATTTAATGTGCGCATTGATGAGGGAGAAAATAATTATTATTGATATGAAATACTTAGGATCGTCTTTACACTGCACAGAAATTAAATTAAGGATACATTTCATTACATTTAAGGGTGAATTTATGCAGTTAGACTGATCTACTATTTGATATGGAATAAAATAAATTCCAGTCTGTATTGTCTATATAATTTTTAATTAATTCAAGTATTAAAAGCCTTAATTGAAAACTTAATTTTTATATATTTCTCCTATTGGGATACAGTGGTATTATATCCCCTTTGGCTAATGTGTACGCTAATGTGAAGGCACAGATTTCACCTAAAGCGCATCATTGCCGAATTGCGTATAGGCAAGGAGGGAGTCGCCCCTCTCAACAGAAGGGGGGGGGATCGTAGGACCACTTTCTGCGATCTTGGAGACATCTATCATTGTCATTTTTCCAGTGAATATAATTATAAATCATTTAAACATATTTTTATGATACAGAAATTAAAATCTTCATGACCACTTTTAATAAAATTGAGAAATTTTAAAATCCTTAAACAGTGCTTGGAAATTATGGAAACTTCTTTACTGAATAATCTATATAATTTTTAAAATGTTTTATGTTTGACTCCCTACTAACCCAACCTAAAAATCAAAAGTTTTGTATACTGTAAAGGTTGGATAGGCATAAAAGTGTGGATTGCTAAAAATACTTTTATTGCATGAAAAAATATTCTAGTAACTGGTAAATAATCGGATTTATGCAGTGAATACGTTATAAATCCATTTATCACAGCGCACCACGTGGAATGATGCGCGCGCAATATCTGCGCCAAGTATCGAAACAGTCAATTATCAACCATACTCCAAAGATACACGTTTTTGGGTGTGCTGCAAACTTTTTAGAAATTTTTTTCAAATAATTTTCCGGAGAGATGCCTAAACGAAAGTCAAATACAACTGCAGTTACAGCCGCCAAAAAGTCTTCCAGAAAAGAGACAGCTACCACCAAGGCCCCACAAAAGGAGGGAGTAAAAGAAAGTAGTACCAGTTCATGTGAAGGGATGCCCAGCAATGAGGAAGACATCGCTGCCACTATCGGCTCAGTAGGTACGTCAGCTTACTTACCTACACCTATTGTTAGCGTAACAGATTCATTGGGTTACAACATCTCTCCAAAAACACGGGAAAAAATACAAAATGGGGAGTATTTAGATCTGGGTGTTTTATTGGAATCATCAGATGAAAGGGATAAGAAAAACAAGCTCAATTTAGTGGACGGGGAACTCGTCCTTCAACAGGGGAAAAGTGGGAAAATCACCGACATTGGGAAATGGACTGATGCGTTTCTTGTTTTTACTAGTGTTTACGTTGAAGCACACCCCGATCAATCACTTGGTTTACTTAAATATATGCATACGGTTAGACTGGGTTCTTATAGATCTCCCACGGGCTGGAAATTGTATGATGAACAATTTAGGCTTAAGAAGGCAAGAAATAGTTCTCTGGCATGGGGGGAAATTGACAATGAACTTTGGATGTTATACGTAAC
Organism: Saccostrea echinata; assembly: GCF_033153115.1. Lineage (NCBI taxonomy): Eukaryota > Metazoa > Mollusca > Bivalvia > Ostreida > Ostreidae > Saccostrea > Saccostrea echinata. The sequence goes on from NW_026889778.1 coordinate 40,395,225, forward strand.
TTCTCCGCTAATCAATCCCCCAAAAGCAGTTGAACCGTCGAAGGGCATGTGTTTTGATTTCAACTACAAGGGTGCATGCAGTAAACCCTATTGTATTTATGCACATTGCTGTATCAAATGTTCATCTGAGCACCCAATGTTCACTTGTCCTCGCAATTCAGCTCTACGCTCTTCTGTACAAAAGCAGCCTTTTCGTTTTCAATCACAAAATCAGCAACCACGCCCAGGACAAATCCCAAAATATAGATTTCGCTACCCCCAGGGGGCTAATGCACCTCGGTCATTCTCCAGTAGACATTAATCAACTTTCAATATTGATACAGTCGTATCCAAACCACAAATTAGGTAATGAGTTGTTAAATGGGTTTAAATTTGGATTTTCGCTTCAGTATTTAGGTCCGCGTAATTACTTGGAGTGTAAAAATTTAATTTCGGCAAACCAGTACCCAAACGAAATTCATAGTATATTGCAAAGTGAAGTGGATATGGGTCGCATGGCTGGCCCTTTCCATCACCTACCACTCTCAAACCTGAGGGTGTCTCCAATAGGCGTCGTTCCTAAATCTAGCGGGGGGTGGCGTTTAATTACTCATCTGTCATATCCACATAACAATAGCGTCAACGACTTTATAGATAAAGAACTTTCATCCGTACACTACTCTTCATTCGACAGAGCTATCGAAATGATAAGTCAGCTCGGTAAAGGAGCTTTATTGGGCAAAATGGACATAAAAAGCGCCTTTCGACTATTACCAATAAAACCAAATGATTTTTGCCTACTCGGCTTCAAATTTGAAGGTAAATACTACATTGACAAATGTTTACCATTTGGTTGTTCTATAGCATGCGCTACATTTGAGAAATTTGCTTCATTTTTGGAATGGGCCGTCAGGTCACAGTTTGGTTTCGCGCATGTTACGCATTATCTTGATGACTTTTTGTTTGCTGGTTCAGCTAATCCCGACGATTGCTTACGACTCATGAGACAATTTGGCGATTTATGTAAAGCTTTGGGAATTCCTCTTGCCATCGATAAAACTGTTGGCCCTGTCACAAAGTTAACCTATCTGGGATTGGAAATTGACACATGTCTGGGGCAAGTACGCATTCCAAACGATAAGCTAATTAAGCTTAAGATTTCGCTGACAGAAATGACAAATAAATCTAAAGTCACTTTGAAGGAGATGCAATCTCTGGTAGGTCAATTAAACTTTTGCACCAAAGCCGTGCGGTCTTCCCGCGCCTTCCATCGGCGTTTCTATGATGCTATGATTGGTGTGCAAAGGCAACATCATTTTATCCGCATTACAAAATCCATTAAAGACGATTTGCTCATGTGGCTTAATTTCTTGAATCACTTCAATGGCATATGCTATTTAAATGATGTTGATTGGTTAAGCAGTGATATTCTTCAATTGTATACAGACAGTGCTGGGGGTAAGAACCTGGGGTGCAGGGCGTACTTAAACGGCAAATGGGCCCACTTCGCTTGGCCCTCAACATGGAGGGAAACAGAAACTTTGAGGGACGTTACCTTTTTAGAGCTGGTCCCAATAGTTCTAGCAATGACATTGTGGGGAAAATACTTCAGATCAAAAAATGTTATATTAAGAGTAGATAACGCAGCCCTCGTATTCATCTTGAACAAACAGACATCAAAATCTAAAAGAGTAATGCATTTCGTTCGTTATTTAGTATATCTCTCAATGAAATATAATTTTAGATTTAAAGCGAAACACATCCCAGGCTTATATAATAATATTGCTGATGCTTTATCTCGTCGACAGTGGACCAAATTCCGGGAACTAGCCCCAAAGGCAGATGTAAAACCAACCCCGATTCCACCAGTATTTCACTCACTGATATCAGGAGCGAAACCGTTAGATTAATAGACATGGCCACCTCAGACAATACTAAAGCGGCATACAACAACGGCTACGATTTATTTTGTAAGTTCAGGTCCGAGTTCCACCCCCGTAACTCTGGAGGAATTGACAAACTTTGTCGCTTTCCTTTCCGTCAAAGGTTACGCAGTTAGCACTGTCAAAACATATCTAGCAGCTATATCGCATAAGATTAAGATTTCCACCTCAGAATTACCGGATTATACTTCACATTTTATTATTCGAAAAATGCTAGAGGGAATGAAGAGAGAAAGACACTCCAAAGATACACGGTTACCAATAACGATTCAACTCCTCCAGAAATTAATTAATACATTACCCATTGTATGCACATCGAGTTACGAGGCGAGTCTATTTTCCGCGGCTTTTTCGTTGGCCTTTTTTGGTTTTCTTCGAGTCGGGGAATTTACAGTAGGCCCTAGAAATTCAAACACAGCATTACTTAAGAACGATCTCATTATACACGAGTCTTCATCTTACTTAGAAGTTAACATTAGGAGGTCAAAGACTGACCAGTACGGCAAAGGAACACAGTTAATTATCCCCGCTATCGGCGGTCCATATTGTCCGTTATTACTCATGCAGCATTATTTACAACAAAGACCGAATATTTCTGGTCAATTATTTTGTCATTTCGGTGGTAAACCGCTAACTAGATATCAGTTTAATTCAATCTTAACTAAATGCCTCTCGCGTCTCAGTATATCTGGATGCAACTATAAATCACATTCCTTTAGAATTGGAGCAGCTACATACTTCCATTCTCAGGGCGTTGATGACGAAACAATTAAATTGTTAGGAAGGTGGAAGTCAGATTGTTATCGCTTATATATTAGGATCCCGGCAGTCAAATAGAATGACAGCTTGAAATTAGATCTTTTTCGTTACAGAACATTATCAAGATATTTGGATCATCGGTTCATCATTAATTTCATGGGCCTTTTTAGCTGCGATTGAGTTAGGATTCACATCTGACCTTAATCTCGACAGGCATAATATACTGTGGCAAGGTCGAAGAGGAATGTGCTGGAGTGGTGTTCTTAAATTGTTAAAACATTTACTTGCATTTATCGATCCACCAAAATTTTTGGTATTACATTGTGGAGCAAATGACCTTGGCCGTATGAAGACCATCTATACTTATAAATTAATAAATTTTGCAAATAAACTCCGAAACGGGTGCACCAGAGTTCTTACTTACTCCTCTGAGAATACACACGATACAAGATGATGTCCGTAAACTATATTTAGATTTCACTTGCATTGTAAGTATCGTACATTAAATTAAAAGTCTACTTTTATTTTCTATAAACAGCCATGAAATAGCAAAAACGTGAGTACGGTGGCGTTTCCGGTTGGCGGATCTAAGTTACTGGCAATTTTTAATGAAACTGACAACAAGCAATCGTTTATTTATTTCATAAAACGTCATCACTTTATTATTCAATCAAAACTTGATTTTAATGATATAAAGGAAATAAGTTGTGATACCCGATTAAAAAGGAAAATGTGCAGATTATTTTCGTCATTCACCGATCGTAATATTGACGGAAACTTCTAGAACATCATATAGCATCGAGCCCGATGTTAAAAAGAAAAACGAGGTGATTATAGCTGCTTTAACATAAAAAAGCTTTTGTGTGAATGGTCTTTGAAATAATGGTAAATCATTGATAATACTGTAAGTTGTGAATATATTTATATATTACTATTACATATATGTAGTAGGTTTTCCTAATAAATTTATCGGTAAAATTTGTATATATATTCCTCATTGAGAGCATCGTGGCAACGAACCCGAAGTACAATTTGTACTTCGTAATAAACTTGCTTACATGAAAAGAGAATATTAATGAATTAGGCATTATTCAAATACAATTATGCTGTAAAATTTTGCTTTAATCAATACATTTCTTTTTTTTTTTTAAATACAGTCTTTTGTATCAAATACTCGGCCTATTCCAGTGGCGGATCCAGGAATCTTGAAAGGGGGGGGGGCAACCAGTTTGGGGTTGGGGTAGGGGTCACGGACACACACCAAAAAAATTGACTTATTAAATTTTATGTATATTTTGGACACAAAATGGGAGGGGGGCTGGCCCCCCTCTAAATCCGCCATTGTATTCATAGGGCGTTATATAAAAGCTAATTTTTACACAGGTTCTTGGGTCTTGGATTATAAATATTTATGTACCTTATTGATATGTTAAAAAAAGAGGTAAGGTACAGTTTTTACATATCAATAAGGTACATACATATTTATAAACCAAGACCCAAGTACCTGTGAATTTTTACCCCAAAAAATCTATTTCTCAGTAAAATGTGCATATTCACTGCTTTTATTCTTGACGGAAATGAAATAAGAGCATCTGAAGTACAATATCCATAACATAGTATATACAATATCCATAACATAGTATATAACAGGTTTCTCAATAAACGTCAATTAATGATATTGTTATTTAAGTTTTACACGGGGGGGGGGGGGGGTGGAGACGTACTTCTACTTCACAAAGTATTTCTTCCAGTTATAAGCCTGTAGGCTGTCAGTAGAAACTACAATATATATAATATTATTATTAGATTTTTTCTGTCGGTAGTGGTATAAATTCAATTCCCCGCGCTTGCGCGGGATTTCATCTAGTTGAATTGATAGTTGCAATAAAAGGTGATTTGAAAAAGATTCAAAAGCTCTTCCCGAACACTAAGATAATTTGGTCGCAAATGATAACTAGGATTGCTTGGAAATGTGAAGGGAGGCCCGACCTCGAAAGAGGTCGGGCGCGAGTAAATAGTGCAATTGCCAAACATATTTTAACCCATTATAACGGAGGGTACATTAAGCAGTCAAATATCCATCTCAGTCTCGACAATTACCGCCCCGACGGGATACACCTCTCTATGTCTGGTAATAAACTGTTCCTTGAAAATTTTAAAAGTGGGCTTGCATCTATAATAAACTGCAACAATAATGTGTATTCTTTATGATTGGTATATTGGAGCGGTCACGGCTGGATTTGCGAGTAGGGTGTTAAGCTACCCCCACTTTTGTGGCGGCGTGCATATTACATGAGTATTTATGCACGTTTGGCGGATTTAGCTTAACACAAATCATCTTGACTCGCGCCGCTGTTAACAGGGCGCAGATGTAACATGATTACGTTGATAATTCTGGAATCGAACACAATGAACTTGTACATAATTAACATTGAACATTGATGATTTATTCAAATATTGCTTGGCTTAAACATGAGCTTACTACAATCCATTGAGTTGAATGAACTGAATATTGATTTATTGAACATTGATATGAATTGAACATTTATTGATTGAATTGAATATTGATTGATTGAATTGAACATTGATTGATTGAATTGAACCTTGATTGATTGAATTGAATATTGATTGATTGAATTGAACATTAATTGATTGAATTGAATATTGATTGATTGAATTGAACATTGATTGATTGATTGAATTCAATTTCGATTGATGAAATTGAATATTGATTTATTGATGCATAAGGCTGGCGCACCTGCAGAATTTGGAAGAAACGCCAGTCTTATCGTTTAAAACTTTGACATGTGTACGGTTAATATTGATTGATTGATTGTTTGTTGGCTTTGATTGGAGGTGTGCCAAAAACCAATTGGGTCGGCACCCACTGTACACATGTATTTTAAATAATTTGATCTGAACCAGCCGTGGCCAATAAATGCCAAACTTTAGAAATAAATAGTTAGGAAACAATAAATTCACTTTTGTTTTTTATAGGTAGTCTGTGATAAATAAGATTTATGATCAAATTTCCCCCATTTTTCCACCAAATACATTTATAAATAAATATTTTTTTTCACATCAAGAAAATGAAGTGTAGGCTACAGCCTTTTTGCCTATACGGAATATACATCATTGGGAAAGCGCGAACGCGATTTTTTTTATCACTACTACGATGTCTTTCAAGATTTTCTGTGTACACTAAAAAGGCGTGAACTAAGTAATTTTAATACGTACTCCTTTAGGCTATACGATTTTTTCAAAGTCCTAAAGGTGTATAGAGGGTCCATTGTTTTGTTAAAATAATTAATTTTTTATCATTATTAAATACTTTTGTATCTTTTTTTTCTCTATGGCCATAACATCATGTGTATTGAAACTTGTGTATTGATTGATCATGTATCTTGCGAGATCCGAGCGGTTTCCTTATAAATAATTATCGAATATATACTTATTTTGCCCATGCATCGCAAGATTGACACTGACTTTGTCTACCGTTGTAATAAAATAAACAACATAGCCATTCTCTCCCTCCCCCCAACCATATTCCCCTTATATTTCTTACCGATATAATTTACTATAGAAAACATAGCAACTTTGTGCATGTGTTCTTTCAAAAATAACGTCTAATAACGTGATAACCCCGGTTTTGTTTTTGTTTTTTTTTTTGGGGGGGGGGGGCTTTACAGTGATTTTTTATTTTATTATTTCCTACGGATCAAAACAAAGACAAATCATTATCTTTATTAAGCATATATATTTCAGCCATCCGTACTTAAGGGGCTGTCTCTAGGTTTCACAAACTTGGTCACTGGTCACTTTCTAACACCTTGTCACAAACTATATCCACTTTGAAACCCCTATTACCATTTATCATTAATCGCTAGTCACTTGTTTAATTGCACACTAATAATTCTCATCGACTGCAATACTCCCCCTCCCCCCTCCCTTTGCTCTTTGAATCCGATGAACAATATTTATTATTATGACATCAATCCTGTAAACAAAGTAGATAATACGATATAGATATTCTTGATATAAATCTATTATAATGTTTAAGAAGTTATAATATAAATTTAAGCATATTTTGGAGACCAAAAACCCAATATTTTTTTCTAATTTCTTTCTAATATATACATGTATAACACTCTTTCTTGCATTGTAATATAATCAAATGACCTCTTCGGTTTGAATACATTCAACGATTCCTTGAAGGTCAAAACTTAGCAAAGGGGAGTAATTGAATCCTAAGCCGGCTTTTGATTGGTTAGTTTGGATCTTGAATCTCGAAACTCGAATTTCGAATGTCGAATTTTGAATCTCGTATTTCGAAACTCGAATCTCGAATGAGCCTTCTGGGCTTTCGTAGATACCTTTTATCTATTAACGTTTTTCTGGGCAAAACGTGTTGTATCACAAGATACTAAAATTTCATCAAAATTATAAACATGTTAAAATTTTATAATATACTATAGTGCATTGCCGTTAAAAACATACTGAATGATTGTGGACTTGCTTATGTGTGGCAATAAAAGTCTTTTAATATTATAAAATTATTAGAAAATCTTTTTAACTTTTGAGAAATATTTGTTGAATTTACCTTGTAAACTTTCTATGAAATATTGTGTTTTTTAAGAAAGCAAATGCTAAGCTTTCAATTGAGATAGGAAAATAGTACTGTAAACGTGGAAATTTTGACGACGTGCTAATTTTGACTATATTGACGATTTTTCTTTTCTCGTCAAAATTTCCACTCGTCAAACTTCATATCATATATATAGCGTCACAACAAACATTGACCGTTGTACAACTTTACCTCTTAATTTTCTCGGCTTCCCCCATTAAAACTGGATCAAAGTTACTGTTTAATTTTTTTTGTAAATAGTTATGAAAACATATAATCACAGTTTTAAAAACCATTGACTATGTCATAAACTATTATTACCCATGGTCACAACATTCTTACTTTGCGTAATTATCACCACGTCGCGTTTACTTACTTTGTCACCTCAGGCAATCGGCCTCGTATAATGAAAGCAAAATACAAAAGAGCAATTAATTCAATCAAATCTTATACACTGTAGATGGTTTTTACAAGCAAAATTAATTTTTATTGATGAAAACGCTTGTAAATGAGTTCCCGAGGAAGTCGCGGTCCTTGCTTATAACATCGTGAACTCACACGTAGACGTTCTCAAGTCAACTAAGCCAATGTTTCCATAAAGTTTTTGCTCCTCTAGCTTCTGGCGAGCTTACTCTGAGTACTAGCTTTGAAGCTCATTTTTTTTGTTCTTGTATTTATTTAGTTCTTGTATTTATTTTTTTTAATCTCGTGAAATCAAAGATATACATAAATCTTGATTCAATATTTCGTCAAAATTAACACTCGTCAATTTCCGTAAACAAAAAATCATCAATTTTTCAACTCATCAAAATAACCACGTTTACAGTATAATATTGCAAGAGAAAACAGAATATGTCACTTGTGTTTATGTAAGGAAATGTGAGATTAATTCCATTACTTATTTAAATGTACGATCCATGAATTAAGAATTCTAGACTCGCATGTTTGTCCAAACATTACTATACAAATCCTAATGTTTTTAAGTTTGAACAATTATTTAACATAAATAGCAAAAAATCAATTGATTAAGCTGTTTAAACTTATTGGGATTATAATTGAGAGAGTTGGCTCTCTTGTATGTAACTTTCTTTTTCACTGCTTTTCTTTTTTCCCCTCACGCATGCTTTATTTTAAACATTTAATATGTGTCATTTGCTCTCTGATCTACACTGTTGTTACAGTTTTTGAGAATAAACTATTGTCTATTATCTAAGTTTTAAATTCATTATCAGGAAATAAGTTAATTACCTACAAAACCTGTCTATAAAAGTGTTTTTTATATATTTCCAAAACATTGAATAGAAGATTATGATTATATGTCTTATTAGGCAGGTGATAATAATAAATACATGTATTGAAATCTGAACAGTATACGACAGTCTTGTCCTTGACAGGTCATTCAGTTCACCAATTGGAGTTTCGAGATATATTTTTAAAATTATATTTCGGTTGCATATATTCAATACATTAACGAATTCCTTACTGTACACTACAAAATTCTACACCCACTTTTACTTCCAATTAACAGCACAAAACCTGTCCTGAGGGTAGGAAGGTGTACATTTAGAATAAACCAAATTTTATTTATCAAATATTCGAGTATACTCAAATACTTTCATTGAATGTTTGAGCTTGTCGGAATATATATTTCTTTGAGAGAAAAAATAAATGTACTTTTTGCTTTCCCCTATATAACTATGTTTCCAACCATTCTATAATGTATTACAAGAAATTCAATACTTTTTTCCTTCTAAACTCTAAAGAATGTCTCTTTCAATAAATCAAAATATAACAAAACAATAATCAAAACTAATATGAACAGTATATGGATATTTCTTTTTACACAGTTGATACTTCAATAGAGCTCTCTGGTTGAAGTCTACCTGATGCTAAAAATTATTTGTCATGATGCAATTTTTCTATCTTTCCTTCAAGAATATTAAACAATATAAACACCAAAGTCCAATGTAACATGACTCAAAATCTGGCAAGAAATTTGTCATACTAGTAATTAAATAGCTTGTTCATTTACTTGTTTAGCAAATATTTAATCGATTTTCAATATTCACCTGTTTTAACATGCAACCAATTATTATCTCAAAAGCATTTCAAAAGCAAAGCATACTGACATCACATCTGCTTAAAAACTCCGTGTAAGTACTGAATAATTGCCAATAATTGTACTAAATAATTGCCAATTAGGACTCGAAAGTGTAAATAAACATACACATGTAGGTTAATCTGTTGGTTAATAGCTAAATTATATAAAGATCTATATCCATATCTTTGATATTCTTGAGAGAAATTATACATATATGATAACGTATGGCATTTTACAGGAAACGAGCAAACATTGATATTGATTATGTAAAAGTAAATGGATTTTTTTCTTAATGCAATCTGGAATGGTTCAAAAATTTCAGAACATCTTTAGCCTTGTAAAATATCAAATGCTGTCAGTAAAACCCCAGTTACATCCACAGAATAAATGGAATTACACGTGACTAAAACCATGAAACAATGTCCAGAACAAAGAAAACATTCAATCAAATTATTATAATTAAAAATAAATTTATAAATCAGGTTTGTAGGCGACCTTCCTAGTAACAGAGCATTTTACTGTTCTCATGACAAAGAAATGTTAGAACATGTTTTATATTTTATTGCATGTCAGAATCAACTGGCATAAATTCAATAAAAACAAATAATACTAATAATAATTAATCTCGTAAGCTGAATGTCTAAACAAGTCATTGAAGAAAAAAAAAATCCAAAAATTTCTTATTTAGATATTTTTTTGTAAATAAAAACTGAAATAAATACATAAAAAAATAAATAAATGCATAAATACTTTCTGTACAAATTATGTAAATTAGTTCTCAATTTATGCAAAAGTTAATCCGTTTTGGAAATAAGGGCTTTTACTTTCACTCTACAATGAACTGTCTAAAGTTTTCTAACGCTTTTTTTTAATTATATTACGATTTTTCACACACAAACTCAAATTGTGCCCCACAAAATGCGTCATCCCACTTTCCTGCTTTCCAAATATTAATGCAGTTTTGGCCTCCACCTGAAGGTTGATCCGAATCCCAATTCGTATAGCTTACAATGGCTTCTGAATTTTGCCAAACATGATTCTTTTCTGTGAAGCTATACATTCCTCCGACCCAAACTGAGCAATACCATTCGACAGGGCATTGTTCTGCAAGGAAAGAAAATAATTATGTAAATTTGTGCAATATGTGCACTATACTACTCTACAAATGCATAATTGAAACGTTTATTGTATGTCTGGGATGATATTAATGTACCTTCCTTGCTGTGATCAGATATATGGCAATGAATTTCATCTTTCATTTACTATTCCGATGACTATACATTCAATTGACCTAAGTCATTGAATCAACAAACAATATATGTGCATTACCAGGTGGTTTGATGTAAAGTGAGGTCACCCAGGTATTTTCATCAGCAGACTCTATTTCCAGAAGGTAAGCATTGTGTCTTTCACATTCCAACTAAAATTAAACACAGAGAAAAATTCATATTCCAGGTAATGTTCTTGGAGCAACATGCAATTTCAATAACAGTGACAGAGACATGATGAATTGTAAAATAAAAAGAAAATATATTCGGTGTCATTAATTTAGATAAATTTCATATTTGAGAATGGTAAATGTTTTCAAATGTTTGACAGAAATTGATAATGTATTTTTATAGAGGTTTTAAAATTTCCTCTGGTATACATGTACCATTGCTTTGCATTTCATTGATTCATGCTCAACGAGACTTGCATGTGAATGAGCAGTGAAACATGCTAATAGCGACGTGCAAGATTTTTAAATAAACGTAATTATTTATATCTAATAAGTTCCTAATACCTTTAAAACTATAGGGAACAAAATCAAATTGCTGTAAGAGTGAATTAACTATATGCCTGCTCGATGTATCTGTGACTCTTTTATTAGTGTTTTTAACATTTTTAAAGGATAATTTCCAAAAAATATTGATTGAGAATGACGAAAAATATTTTCTAAAGAATATACACTGTATAAACTTTAAATTTACCAGATCGTTTGGAGTGATATCAATATTTCTAAATCACATTCTAACACACAGGCAGAAAATTTCGTTCTTATAGTCAGTGAGTTATATTTCTGAAAAAGAGTGATTTGGTTAAGAAAAATGTGAAATAATAAAACATAACATGCCTTTGCTTCGTTCCACGTCAAAGTGGTCTGATTTATGAAGTAGCAATGGTTGTTGAATTCTCTCCAACCAGGACTACATTCTGTAAAAATATTGTAAATGAAATTTTAAAAGTGTTATTTAACGTTGTGCCCGTACATGTACTAGTGTATTTCAGTCAAAGAGCAATATATGATAAGTATCTCAATGACCGCTTAAAATGAATATCTCTATTTTACTTTATATATAGTTTTACTTTGCACAGCTTTACACTGACCTTTATTCGTAATTTTCAATTTGTTCAAAGTGCCATTAGTTTAGAAAAATGACATCGTTAAGTTCACCTTTCCCCGCCATTTTAGCATATTTAAAAAAAAACTGCTTATTTTCAAGCAGTTTTTCTTCCAGAAAATATTGAGCACAGACTTGAACAAACTTTATATTTTTACCAAAAATGTATCTATCCAAGACTAATTACTGACAGAAAAATTCTGCATGTTCTAAGCTGCGCTCTATGTTTCCCATAAGGAAAACGTCAAGAAAATGGCACGTTTTTGTTTTATTTTGATTGGTTTGCAAAAAAGCAATGTTTCTGACATTATTCACAGCCTCTGAGTGCATATAAATGTGAAAGATGTATTGGAAATATCTCTAATATAATATCTTCTACAAAATAAAAAACAATTATGCAAATCTGAATCAGATTCTAAATTGTTGATTGGGGGGGGGGGGGGCAAAATCATACATGTATATAATCCTTTCAAAAACCAAGTGGTTTAAATATTTACTAATGTATCTAAATATTTATTTTCAACGCTTATTTATTGAGTTTGTGTGAAGAAATGAGAGAGAGAGAGAGAGAGAGAGAGAGAGAGAGAGAGAGAGTACTTGGAGTGCGCTGAAATTATTTCGATATATTTAAAACGCGCATACAAGTAACATTTTATAAGGCAACAAAAATTTTAGAATACCATACCAAAATCCCAATTTTTTTGTCCTGAGTTGCTGATACTTGTATATTACTCACCATATTCACGGCGAAAATAAACAACATTATTATTCGATTGATAACTGTTCCTGTCATAAAGGAAACTTCTAAGCAGTTTACAATGTAATTCTTTGTCCTGAAAAAGTACTGCAACACAATCAGGAAATAGCATTTTACATTCCAGAACACATTCGATCCTACTGCGTACAGCTATATTTGTTAAAATCACATTATTTGTTCTGTTTGGAAGATAATTGTCAAAAGAATAATCTCTTTCCATAATCATTCCTCTAGTCCCTGTGCATGTTTGAAATGCTAAGCATAATGTAAATAGAGAATGCAATTTATGAAGTATGCACGAGTAACACGTCATTTCTTCAACTCAAAACAAGAGCACGTATCAGTTTATATGCAGTCTGTGATGTGTGGATCGAAATTTGATTTTCCTTGATGATATATATTACCTGAGCTTACTTTCAATATATTGATTAGAATAAATATTGGCAAATGCTATTATGTATTACAGTCTTATAAATGTGTAATTGCAAATCGGGTGTACAAAGTCATTAGGTACGATGTACCTAAAAAGTAATCAGAATGTCATAGTAACTTTTTAATGATATTATACCGAGAAACAAATACACATGAAATGTCATATATAAGAAACATTGTGAGAATTTTATTACTGCCGTGTATGATTATGTCAAATAGCATTTTCCATCAAAAACATGTACAGATATACCATTATAAGCACGGATAATGACCCCTGTAGAATAATGACCGGGGGACATTTTCTGACTTTGAACAATGTCTCCATCTCATTTTTTGGTCTTTAAATCAAAGTTAACAATAGTACTTTCAAATTTGAAGGTATAATAGCATAGAAATTCCATAGAGGTTGGTTTACAAACTATTATTCCAAATGAGCGAATGAGCTCATCATTAGTATCATCGAGATTTGGGTTGAAGACGGGATGGTGCGATAGTGTGATGGCGATTATGCGATACCACAACATTGTGATGACGATGGCACAATGGAGCGATAGCAAGACGATGCAATGATACGATAACGTTGACAGGATGGCAGTATGGTACGTTAACGATGAAGTGGTGTTTGCTATCGCTCTATCGCACTACCCAATCGCACAAGCTTCGTTGCATTATCCGCATCATTGTTATCGCGCTATTGAACCATAGCGTTGTCAGCGCGCCATCGTGTCATCGCGCTATCGATCATTAGTCAAAGTGCGATGATGCGATTATGATCTACAATGCCCTATCGGCATTTTTTTTTGTGCACCGTATATTACATAGAATAAAATCTTCTATTAAAGAAAGGAATTATACTGTTCACATTGCTGGAAAACATTTTTCTTTTACATTAGAAATTTCATGTGTTATAAATATGAGGCAACATAATGCATGTTGATGCTTTATTGCATACACTGTAGATTGTAGTGTTGTCATCGAGTTAACCGGTTAACCGTTGAACGATGAGAGTATCAGTTAGTTACTTTGCTACTCCATTTCTCAGATTTTATGTATGTTTAAAAAAATTATAAAACAGAATGTACCTCTTTACTTTTCCCATTAGAAATTATCCACCGATTTACAAATAAAACCAAATTTACTTTAGTTTTCAAAGTTTAGGTTATTAATGATGGCTTTGATAACAAAAGAGCATTAAAGTTCTGGAGACCTGAGTTCATAATTACTCAAATATTTTGAAAGCATTAAAGTCCTATAAGTACAGTTAGCCAAGTACTGGATTAAACAATGTCTCCTCTGACATCGAAAGGTTGGGTATTCAACCCTTTTCTTTAAATTTATCTTATTCTTATCGGAACAAAATATCAGTATCCGAGTGACGATCGAAGAACGATATAAACTTTGAATTCAATTAGTTATACGCAAAAAGTAACGCAATAAGTTGTATGTTTGTTTATGTTTAAATAAGATTGAACTTAATATAATAAAACAATTGAAAAAAACGTGTTAGAGATATAATACAGTAATATAGGTTTCTAACAACCGTGGGTAACGTTGTTAAGAATTCTTAGAGTAAAAACCACCCGAGTAACCAGGTTCTACAAAGGAAAAATAAATCGGTTAATCGGTTACTTAAATTCTTCAGGTTTGACAACGAAAGTAGATACCTGAAAATAAATATTATCGCACAATTTTGCGAGAAGCACCACTCGCAAAATAAATCTTTATGTTGCTGAAATACTTGTAATAACTTTTGATCATCAATATATTGATGAATTCAAGTTCAAACGATTTGACATCTTAGTGTCATTTCGCAATATTAAGTAAGGAATATACAGTACACATACATGTAATACGTCCAAACAAAGTGTAACAGGCATATACAAATAATGGAAGCAGATAATAATAGGATCACATTGTAAGATGGATTTGTGGTAAATAGTACGTTTGCAATTTTTTCAAATTATAACGCATGGCCAAAAAAAAAAAAAAAAAAAAAAAAAAAAAAAAAAAAAAAAAAAACATTCGATAGTAGATACCAGCTGACTCTAATTGTGCGAAAACATTCTAATATATTCTGCTTTATAAAGTACTTTTTACTTAAGATTTTGAAACTAATACTGTCTTTTAGTGTTAACTCTTGGGTTTCTAAAAAAAAAACCCAACAAACCTTTAATGCAAGATTTCGTTATCATTGATTTCAGTATCGTGCAACTCCTTCATGACACACGCAAGTAGCTGCTTTATGTTCGCTGTAATATCTGTATGCTTCAATTGGGTTGAATGGCCATCATAGCAAGCAACACATGCATAGATATTATGAAAGAACTGATTTTGTTATGTAAGAATATCATTTTCCAAAATGTGCTCCCTTTTCATATTTTACAAATACATTGTATACAAGGTAAAGATTACATAACACACAAAAATGATATACGGATTGATATATGTTTTGATTGATTTTGAATTGCAATGACTTAAATAACAAATTCCTTAAATATAGATAAATCATAAGATTTCTTTGGTGTTCAAATTTGCGACTTTGCGTCATTTTCTATACTAAATTTATACAAATTTTAACATATATTCTATGATTTAAAAAAAAAGTACAAAACTTCCACACTTTCTTTTGTAAAGGTTATTCCAGTTACTTATATGAATACAAAAACTAAAAGATATATGTATTGCTGATTTCTAAGAAAGAGTTTAGGATATTTATCCTTAATGAATATTCACCAAGCTGTGTTATAAATTCTCATACAAATTTAACGTCATAATTTATTTAAACAAGGCAAAGTGTTCTACTTTCTCAGATTCCAGTGTGATTATAACAGAACAATTAAATCAAATACCCATATATAGTAAATCAAAATACCCATATACAGTACAACGAAATCAATACAAATACAAAGGGAGATTATTGAAGAAAAATCCTAAGTTTTGGTAGATAAAAATAACAATTAATACATAAACTCTGTGCACTTAATAAAAATAAGCATTTTCCATTTTTGTAAATAATTTACAGCTGTGTGTTACGAAATGCAAAATGAAATAATGAATCGCCCTGGGAGTTTTTGTTCCGATCAATCTTCAGATACTCGGAGTTTTATACACACCTACATTTGTACCTTGAATGATTTGAATTCCTGAAAAAACGTTAAAGGTTAAATTATTTTTGAACAATGTTCTCTAAGGCGAATTCAACTTTGAACATTTACATCATATGAAAGAATATGACATTTCATAATTTGAGAGACGTGGTTGTGTGGAATAATTAACTTCATTATCATTTAATGAAAATCACTGTAATTATGCTAAACTTTACATTTGAGAACCATAGTGCCTCAAAAGTTAATCTTTACAAAATGTCATTTATGCAATGCATTTGTATGAATTTAACTTTTTCTCCCCTCAGCTTGTTTTAGAAAACACAAAATATCAACTATAGCTCATATATATAGTCAGTACTCATTTGAAGCATGTATTTCTAATCATAAACGTAATTGTAGGTGAGAAAATGTATGGGATATTAAATCACACGTTCAATGTATATGTAAGATTTTACGATTTAAAACAATGCAGTTTTAAACAAATCTTGTATCATATTTAATGTAACAAGTTTAACATGATATTATTCATATTTAAAAACTTTTAAATTTAAATTCGTACATTTTGTAATCTTTGATTGACGATATCTTTTATTCTTATTCGAAAACTTCTAATCTATATGCAAATTTTGTGATTTTTATTCAAGAAGTTGATATTTATGTTCAAAATTATATATTAATTATTAAAGTTATAGCGTATGTATCACAAGATAAATGAATATGAATCACAACGGTTTTTTTTTCATGTAAATAACGTTACAAATATAAATACAATGTATCAACTTTTCGCATATAAATCTCAAGATTATAAAATATGAATCCGAAAGAGCAAGAGTCACGAACCATCAAAAATGGCCCTGTGTCAAAAATAAACGGGTTTTTGTCAATTGATAGTGAAGACCTTTAGCTTTGCTTTGCCGTTTTTCTTTTTTCGATATCGATTGTATTTTTTGAAAAAGAGAGTTTGAAGTATGGTGGTGTTTTAAAAGAAAAATGCTAGTAGAACGTCATTTTCTGTAACGTAACGTCGTAGGGCGGAAAAATTTCCTTGATCGATTTTGCATGTATGAATATGTGACTTTGAATTAAAACTAGTATTAATAATATAATAAACATCATAATTACTTTAAGACGATTAAAAGCATTTGGAACTTGATTTTACTTGCCGTCTTTATGGTAACCTCGTGTTTAACTGATTGAATTATATAGATACATGAAGTAAAAACTAGAGATACTGTGAACACTGAGCTCACAAAATGATACCCCGCCTATCATATATTTATAATGGCAAAGTCCATGTTTTGCTATGGGAGACCCGAAATATGTGTCTGATCAAAAGTGAAATAGGAGGTGCACAATGGCACAATGTAAAAAGATTCTGTGAAAGTATCATTAAATCTTTAATTTATTCAGGCGTATAAGAGGAGTTGCGGATAACAGATGGGTACCCTAATTATTATTTAAAGAATGGCAGTGTCTATGTTTTGCTATTGGAAACCTGAAATATGTGTCCGATCAAAAAGTGAAATAGGAGGTGCACAATGGCACTATCTAACAAAGATTCTGCGAAAGTATCATTAAATTTTATTGAGTGGTATAGGAGGAGTTGCGGATAAGAGATGTGTACCCCAAAGCGTAATGGACGGACGCACAGACGGACGGAAAGGACACCCCCATCAATATATATCCCAACTTTTCAAGCGGGAGTATAATAATCTGTGTGACTGTCTTGGAATATTTTCATTCTACCTGGTCCCTATGATAATATTTAAAAAAGGAACATTCTATTTATATCCCTTCAACACATTTTTGAGCGATGCTTCGCTCCTAGTGAAGTATTGTGTATAGATCATCATAAACAATATACGACATGCTTCAAATGCCGATAGTCTGACCAACTAAGTTTTCCGGATTTTTCCCTACAGGCCAGCAGATATTAAGCTGATCTTTGGCATGTACGTCCAGGCACGTAGTATCGTTTTTCAAAGTTGGGAAGGGGGCAGTCGGGAAAAAAATAATTGACAACATACCTGAAATGATCTTGAAACGAATGTTTCGGAACTGAAGAGCTAATTCTATAACTACATTGTAGGTAAAAGTATAATTGCAAAAAGTTTTGTTTAAATTGAAAGAGACTTTCAATGCAAAATTTTTAGATCCTGATATTGCGAGTATTTTAACGTATAAAAGATCTAAATTATTTGGACAAGAGGAAGAAGGAAAAAGTTGGAAGGACTTGTTTCTAATCCATTTATTCATTTGTAACAATAATTTGAACCTTGTTTTCGATACAGAAACAGGGAAAATTTTAGATTAATTGGAAAGGGATTTCGTAATTTATCAGAATGGTTTAATTAGTAAACTGAACTCATCAAAACATTCTAGCCCTAAATGTAAGTTTCTTTGGAGTAATATGGAAAACAGTAGAGTACAATTCAAAAAATATTCTTAAGAAAAATAAATTTGTTAAAAAATCACTCGTCACTGTCCATTATTATATATTTAACAGTATTTGCTGGAACCCCCCCACCCCCTATTTTTTGCAAAATATTCGAATTTTTTTCTCCAAATACCTTAATATCTGCAGGGATTTTGTAAAGGTAGAGTCTGCGAAAATTCTATGATTATTTTCCATGTAAATGTATCAAAAGATTAAGCAGGAGGAATTTTTCGTTATTATCACACGTAACCATTGTGTAAAATCCACACTTTCGATTTCATTTGCACATTATGGTTTTTATGGTTTAGAAAAAGAGTAGAGCTACACTGATATTGCTGATATGTGGGTCACTATCATAATTGAAATACATGTACAGGTGTTCATTTATCCTTGTTTTATTGTCTCACAATCAGCACAAGATTGATTTTAATCAACAAAAGCTTGCTTAAAAATATTTTACTCGGAGAAGCAATAAAAGTTGTCCGTACATATTTTTTTTCAATTTTCTTTATGATTTTTTTTTTCGTGAAAAGAGGCGCTGCCAAACCGGTCCCCACCCCCCTTCTCATTGAGGAAAAAATAAGAGGAGTAGGAAAGTCTTTAACAATTTTAAATTTCTAGATTGATTTCTATTAATTAACAATAAAGAATGTTAAATTCAAGACAACCTAAGAGAATAAAATAAAAATAACTACATTAGATGAAAATTTTGTTGCCATTAGTTTGTAACACTCCCCCCCCCCCCTCTTTTTTTTCAATCTCAACTGGAAGTCTTGGATCTACCATTCTACATATCATGATACTAATAGTTTATACTGAGGGAGGAGGTACAAGTGTACTAACCAGAATAAGCTGACAATAGATTTAAAAAAAGAGTAAAAATTATTATCCAAAAAAAAATCTACTTCGTTGGGTTTAAAAAAATCTAGCTATAAACAACTTACGACCATACGTTTTAAACAACATATTCCCGTTTTATTGATTTGTTTTTTAAAACACATTCTAAGATCTCTCTCTCTCCATGTGTTTTCACATCGCTGAATTCTTAGATAAATCCGTATACTAATAAAGTTGCAATGAAGAGATGATGACGGATAAAAACTTTGGGTAAATTATATGTAGTGTACTTATTTATTTAATTTATGTTTTGTCTGAATAGACCTATAATCACTACCCTTTCACTGACTGACGATCTGAAGCATAGCTATACTAATAATTAAATTGTGTTAGTTACAATGAAATATTTGGAGCACAGTACAAAAAATGCATAAACATTTTATACTGATGTCTAAGACATACGACATGCATTTAACGCAATTTTACTCACTGGGGGTACATGTATATTTGAATTATGTTTCACAAAGGATGACAAGATCGGGTAAAAGTTTTATGTACATGTGCATCAATAGCCTCACTTCGATTTTAATAAATACAGACATATTAAAAATATACCGAAATATTCTTTTGTTTTTGATCACGGGCGCGCGATCGTCATGTGCAAGTGTTTTGACGAAACCCGATATCGGTGCACACATAACTGTATACTATAACTGTACATTATTTTGTATCAGCATGTATAAGCCATCGATTTAACTGAATTTTGTAAATCCATTGAGATGATTCTTCTGCATGTACATAAAAAAGGTGCGGAAATTAGATGATTATCTTAATGCGTATTTTTTTCATTCCTTTTTTTTCAATTTTTTTTTAATTTTCACTTTGGACAGCAACCATATCATTATTATTTCGCTTGTTTTAAAAAGGTATAGCGTGATATCTCTGCTACACTCTCTATTAATTTGTTTACAATTTAAGTCATGCCTGATAACACTATTAACAACAGTATTTTGAATTATTTCAGGGAGGGGAGGGGGGAGGGGTAGTAAAGAAAGACACCGTGGCGGGAATTTCTGATAACTTATAATTTAATGGTATCATCCAGTTGGGTTTACATGTAATTAAATCATATACATGTAAATAAATGTAAGGGCACTATCTAGAGCGTTAAAAGCTTTTCAGCAACATCCCAAATAATTTACAGCCTTTATGACGTCACAACTGACGTATTACTACTTAACATCATACATAATGACTTAGTCATAGTAAAAACCACAAAGTTTTTCCAGACATTTATTTCAGAAAATGTATGTAGTTGACTATTTTTCACATTTAGCGTTTTAAATGAACAATTTACTGATTTTCTAGCATATTTGGTGAAATTTATATTTTTTTTTTATTATTACATGAATTGAATGTTAACGATTGATCTACAAATTAAGGATTATTTGATCCATCAAAATTTAAATATAAAATCAAATTTCATATTGGCCACAGCCACGAACAACAACGATATTAAACATAAAGATTTGTATCGGTAATATCTATATCTATGGGAAGTATAAAAGTTGTTCTTGACTGTGGCCACATCTAACTTTGGGAAAATCTGTCGAAAAAACGGCATTTTTTAACGTTTTCATGAAACCGTCGCATTTTCCAACCGTCGCACGTGTTTAATGGCGCATTATATAACGATATAAGTTATGTATAGAAAAGAAGAATGGTGTCCTCTAATATTTAACGTATAGTACTCTTCTTGAACCGAAACTTTATTTTTGTGAAAAACACAGGGCCAAATATGATGGTTCGTGGCTTTAGCTCTTTTTGCATAATATGAATATCATGTTTTTTTTAAATAGAATAATTTTACAGATATAAATCACAAGATTTCGCTAAAAAAATCACAAGTTAACAAAATTTCCTGTGAATAAGAATTATAGAATATAAATCACAAGACTTTGAATATAAATTTAAAAAGTTTGAAAAAACAATGTACTTGTAAATCACGTAAAACAAGATTTCTATAACAATGCAGCGCTTTAGACGATTCATATCGGTAATCAAAGACGATTTTCAACAGACCCGTAGAAAGTGTGCTAGGTGAGGGGTGTGAGCCTCCCCCCTTTTTTTCTGAGGGTGTAGTCTTTTGTTGTAGTTTTAATAGGTGAATTGTCATTTTTATATGCTGATTACCCTCCCTCACATTTTGTTGTTGTAGGAAAGAACACCGGCACAAATATGTACCAAAAAATTAGCTGAGAAAGAAGTATGATTTTCTGGACAGTTTATTATTTTTTTTTTGGGGGGGGGGGGAGGGGCTAGTCAATTTTTTTTATAAGGGTTGCCTCCCCCTGTTACTAAAAAGTGTTTCTACGGGCCTGTTTAGTATAATTGTAAAATGCATATACAATATTTTTTGAAGCTGACAAATGCAAATACGGAGTATTTGCGTAACTTTATCAGGAAAACATTCGTTTCGTAGAAACGTACAATTTTAACATGTATAAGTCTACTTAAATTTGATAAATTTGCATATGTCGCATGAAAAAAAGGTGTTACAGATACATGTACGAGATTATGAGTACGTGACGCAAATCTGGCATAAACCATTATATATAGAGATCGTTAAATCTGATTTGTTACCACTTGCCTCAGAAGCTGTTGTAATATTTGTTACAGCTAAGAATGACTAAAATGAACTATCTGCAGTTTGCCATGGCTTTTCGTGTTTTCCTGGTGACCTTTGCTAGTGACCGAGTTACATACAATACATTAGCACAACCAAAGTGTACGGAAGTCGTCAGAAGGGCACAATTTTCAAACCAATGTGGCTGGAAAGCGGGTCTGTATCGAGACGTCGATGAATTCTACTTGAAGGGTCGAATTGCAGCTTACCAAATCCAGTGGTCTGGTGGCGCTTGGTCACAGTGGTTCGTTCCCGGTGTTAATGACATTGACATCAAATTCAACCCTGTAAGTTTATACTGCCAAGATTTTAAACATCTGGCCAATTCAATGAGAAGATGGTGGTCTTACTTCTACGATCACACCCACAAATTTATCCTCTGTAAAGACTCCCAGTGATGTCCAAGAACCTGTTGAAAAACGACATAATGCCGTCAATCAAGGGAAGATTTCTATCATTATTATATAGAAAATAAACATTTAATCGTCATTTCTTGTATAAGTTTTTCATTTTAGAATGAACATTATATGCTGATTAAATCTTTGCATTTTGCAAAAGATTATTATATTTATTTAAAAAGCAATGCTTGGGTAAAGGTAATAAAGCCTTTATGGAAATGAAATCGGGTAACAATAGAATTCAAAACAGGTTTTATATACACTGTACTTGTATGTATCGTCCAGCTTCACTTTCTCCTTTGTCATGTTTGGTCATTTCGAACTTTTCCGTAAGTAATTTTAATTAACATTAAAATGTTCATGAAATCTTTGTATCTTATATAATGCACGACGTCTCCGTCGAAGTTCGAGTTGCAATCAATTATAACTTTCTTTAAAATAAATATATATTTAAGTTGTTAATGAAAAATCTTATACGGTACCAATTTCGATTATAAATTTTATCAATGCAGCGTCAAACATATAAAGTCATGACAGTTTCTTGCACTGGTCCCTGCTGATAAAGCAGGTAACAACATTGTCTTTGTTTGTAAGGATCATTTTTTAAATTGTATTTTAGAGGAACTGGGATTAAATTCAACAAGTGGTAATCCAACTTATACCCATAGCTCCCTTTCTAAGGAGGAAATTCTTCAAAATCATGTCAGTTTTGAATAGTTTTAATATTCCTAATTACCAACATGATTTTGAATTACCATATCTATACTGGATTCCGAAACTTTATATCAGAGGGAGATTCCCCTGTCATTGTTGTGGACTAGTTTGTATATATATATTTTACCTGGTGATCTCTTGTCTTATAAATGTACATTCATAATGATAATCATGTCTTACTTAGACTTTAGGGAGATCCCGCTGCTCGTGTGATATTAGGTGCTCAATAAGTCTTTTTACGTTTATCTGGGATCTCCCTAGTAGTTAAGGTAGTTTATTTGTAATTAGTTGTTTATCTTCGGCATTAATAAATGGCAATATTCATCAAAGCATGTCATGTAGTGTTTTATGGAAGTAAAAATTAACAATGCTGCGGGACGAAGATGGAACTGGTTTCCACTCATTCTTTACTGTAAAGGCATTTATCTAGCATAAGATAAATGGAGGAGATAAAATAAATTACAATGAATGAATTTAAAAGGTTTTAAACCCATTCCTTCATTAGATATGAACTATTAGATCAGTTTTATATATTTTGAATATTTACAAGGACAAAATTGAATTTTATTTTCAATTTATCAGTTCTAAATATTTTAAATATTCCCAACAACAAAATTGAACTTAAATGTCGATATCTATACTGGATTCCTAACTTAATAAACATCATTACAAACAAAACTACATAGCGGGTTCTAGTTAATGCTCTATCAAACCTATTTCTGTACTCCTCATGAAAATCTGACATCACTGAAGGTAAAACTTCATGCGAATTGAACAAAAACGTATTCGAGAATAGAGTTAATTAGATGAGGACACTTAAAAAAATTCCACGAAACTTTAAGAAAATTTGAAATCACAAAATTTTACCAAAATCAATATCATCAAAACGTACAATTTTGCAACATTTAATCCAACCATTCCCCACGATAAATTAAAGACCAGACTCTTTGACATCATATACAACAGCTTCATCGATAGAAATGGAAAGCGTAAAATTGCATACTTTGTCATTTGTAATGTACAAACTTAGAATCTATTCAGAAGCTTGTGCATGAAAAGAAGAAGTATCCTGCTGTGGCATTAATTTCGACAATTAGATTTATCGACGACGTTTAGTCAATTAACATTCACTTCCACTCCTACGTTGATTTGATATATCCCACTGAACTCGAAATAAAAAAAAAAAAAAAAAAAAAAACAGCGAAGTCTGGCACATCTGTTTCATATTTGAATATTTTTACGACGGAAAATCTGACAACCAGCGTGATCTCTTCAATTTTTATATCGTCAACTTCTTTTACTTATATAGCATTGTACATGTACTACATGTATTATGACCGGCATATGGAGTTTATGTTTCTCTGTTGATTCCATATGCAGGAACGTTTTCTCCATACGGACAATTTCTGAAACGAGGCAGACTATCGACAAACAGGTTGATGATATAAGATTATCTTTTAACGTCATCATTCTATAGTATAAATTCTGTAGCAGATGGCTCTGGTTGTAAAATAGAAACTGTCTTAGGTCGAATGTTGACTGGTGTTTTTCATTAAAATTGTTAGGCCATTATTTCACACTGAATTGGCTTTGGATTTTTTTCCCATGACAATGAACTCATGGCAAGTGTGACCGATTGGCAACTGTGTTATTATTTCTTTCACTGGAATATCATGCCTGAATTTAGAGTAGGGAAATCTTGAAATTTAGCACCAAAACTATTCGTTTTCCCAATTTTTCACAAATAAGAATATAAAATGTTTCTCCTTAAAGTGAAGTACAAGCAATATACAATTTTTAATCGGAAAGAGGATTATTAATTCAATTAACATATATTTCCCTTTCTGGATTACGGAACATGGGCTCTGAATATGATTATAACTTAAATTATCTATGAACAGAGGTGAAATTTTTAGAAATGTTTGCATTGGTCGAAAATAAAGGGAAGTGTTTCTCTTTCAGTTCTACACGAATAATTCCCTATAGGTTCACATCATAAAAATATCAGTTACTTGGCTAATCTTCAAGGTGGAACTTTACCTTTAAATCGATTGCAGTGCATTGCATCAAAAAGCTGTGATCACTGAAATATTACACTAATTGAAAGTTAATTCCTCTTGAAATTTTGAAAATATTTATTCCAATTTAAATTGAGATGATGCAATGTTTGGCCTAGGTTCATAATTAACAAACAAAATGGCTGCTCATTTTTCCTCCGGATATTTGTATAAGGTAAGTCCTCTTCTTATAAAGTTTATTACCATCACGGTAACTCAGTCGGTAGAGCGCTCGCTCCGTAATCGGAAGGCCGTGTGTTCGATAAAAAATAGGTAGCAACTGTTCCTTCGCCAAGCACTCGGCACTTTGAAGTAAAACTTGCGGGTGTTTCGGAATAGACCTTAAAAAGGCCCTGTGTCACGGTAGGCGTTGGTACGATAAAAAACCATCAGTGCTCTATAGCCCTGAGTGCTGAGTAAAGGTCTAAATTTGAAGCCCTTCACCGTTATATGATGACGTCTCTATATGAGTGAAAATTCTCGAACTTGTAAAACAAAATTCAATCAATCAAATATAAAGTTTATTTAAACGACATGATACTATTTTCTTTTATTAATCTATTTCACCCTATGCACAGAAATATTCGTTTAAATAATATGACAAAAGTTAACATTTTACAATATACTTTGAAAAATATAAATATTTTATTTTTCAGTTATATTTTAAGGTATGTGAAAAGAAAAAAAAGAGCCTCACATACGAGATTCGAACTGTCTCCAAAGCCCACGGTTTACCGAAATGTTCAAAGCGTTAACCTCTGTGCTACGAAGTCTTCTTATCCGCAAGGTGCGTCAGTGTGAATAAACAAATTTGTTGGAACCTATCATTTTTCTCTCAGAATTTTTTTTATGGAATTGGTTCAGACTCCATTTCTTTTAACATTAAATTGATTTTACATTAATTTTTTCGTCATTTAAAAGTCAATGAAGAAAATGATCTGACCATTCAAATTCAAAACCCATTTCTTATAGATCCAAGATACCCAGTTTCTACTGAATATTCTTAAATGGCAAAATTATCAATCAGTAAGTTATTCAATAAAATAAATGAATCAATTAAGTGAAAGATGGCATTACTGATAACATACAAGGGTTGTTAGAAAAGTTTGCGGACAAGTGAACGTGCTATTTACATGAAACCAGTAGAACTCTGCAAATAAAAACTATATGAAAGTTATGTATTTTTCAATAAATATGCAAAGATTTGATGTTTTCCGATGCCCTTTGAAAAAATATACAGCTATATCATTTAAGGACAAGATTTTCACGGAGCATATCATTTTTTCGCCAGTTTACGTTACATAGGCATTTTTTCGAAATTAAAAATTGCACTGTTACAGCGCATAAAGATATATATTTCACCTGTGGCTACAATATTGATGAAATGTTAGTTGGCCAAAATTTGGATTAAATTTAAGGTTTTTGACTGTTTTATCGCTAATTATACATGATCAATGCGTAAAAACAAACTCAAGAAAGACAACGTCATTGAACGTCTTGGAGCACCGAGCTTTAAAGAATTATGCCTACAGACAGAACAAATGCCCGAAAGAGACTAAAATCTTTTTAGATGCCGCTGGGGATAACTTACTCATATATAGGTTCAGTGTCTGATGGTAGTAGCCTTGATAAAATGGAAGGATTGACATTTTTGATAATCAATTCCTGCGATACCCCTTTATCCAGTTAACGCTTGAATGCTGAGCGTATGGATTTTGCATTTTTCCATACCTGATCGTTTAACTGTGTAGACACTGATGTTTCAGGTCTCACTTATATCAAATATTCCACAAAAGACATATTTTAGAAAAAAAAAGTAACATTTCTTTCTATAGTTGTTCAAGTTCGAAGTAGGTTAACGACAAGGAAAGTTTAGAACTGAAAGATATTTTGAACTGTGAAAAAGTTGAACAAGTTTGAAATCAGGTTTTTCACGTCAAAAAATGTCAAGTGATTCCTCCATAAATCCTATGACTACACAATGAAAACCATTGCATATTTTCAAAATTTTAGTAAATGGACCTGATATTTTGCGTACTAATAAAAAAATTTATCAGATATACTTCATTCTTCAAAGTACACAATAATTTTTTCCGTCGGCAAGTTTCTAACAAATGAAATCTTATAGAATTTTCCATGAACCAATTTGATAATTGAGAAATATATTGTCTCAGAGCGGGACATCGTCCTCACATTGTACGCTGTGACGGTACATATTGTCGTTTTGTACATATTGTCGTCGGCGACAATATGTACCTACCCTCACTGCACATATTGTCGTCCATCGGCACATATTGTCGCCGGCGACAATATGTACCGAGACGAGCCTTATTTTCCTCCTGTATAATGGACGACAAAATGTACAGTCAAGCATCAGCACATATTGTCGTCGGCGACGATATGTACAGTCAAGGTTGGCATATATTGTCGTCGATATATTGTTTTGACGAATATTTACTTGAGAAATGAAAGAGAGATTGACAAACACACACGCAAGCACGGAGGGAGACAGACATCATTACTCGCAATACTGTAGGTAGAACACTTTTTGGTCAGGAAATTGTGTCCAGGATTGATGAACATCACCATGATGTGTCAAGATACCGTAATTCTTGAGATATCTGATACATCAGCCTATCCTTTTTCTTGTAATATATACTTGGAGATTGAATACATGTATTACTTTTTTGTTCAGTAGTATTGGTTATTTGGAAATTATCTTTTGCGTTATTCTTATATGCAATTATGTGCCGATATAACTGGTGTTGGGCTTGACATTTTTAGATCACCTGAACTGAAAGTTCAAGTGAGCTTTTCTGATCACATTTTGTCTGAGCGTCCCTTTAACTGTAAACTTTTTACAATTTCAGCTTCTTCTCAAGAACTACTGGGTCAATTTCAACTAAACTTGCCACAAAACATCCGTGGATAAAGGGGATTCAAGTTTGTTCAAATGAAGGGCAATGCCCTCTTTCAAAGGAAGTAGTTAAGAATTAGTGAAAATTTAGAGACATCTTTTAAAAATCTTCTCAAGAACCACTGTGTCAGAAAAGTTGACACTTATGAGAAAGCTTCATTATGAAGTATAGATTCAGTGTTATTCAGATTATGTCCCTCGGGGGAAGGGTGTGGCTACAGAATGTGATCAAAGTTATTCATAGAATACGTAGAAAAAAATCTTTAATAATCTTTTTTCAAGAACTACTGGGTCAGAAGAGGTGATACTTATGTGAAAGCTTCATTACATAGCGTACGTTAATTTTGAGGTGCTGGCACGAAAAAGATCCCTCACTGCTCAATGACCCTGAGTGCCAAGTATAGGTCTAGATTTGCAGTCCTTCAATGGCAAGTGGTGACGTCATACGAATGAAAAATTCTCGAGATGGACATTATAAATTAAGAATTTTTCAATTTAAATTTGTATATGATATAGAAATTTAAATTGAAAAATTCTAAATTTTTGTAGAGGTCAATAACAACAAACAAACAATCAAAAACAAAATCAATTTTGTTCAAATAGTGACCCCAGGGGTAGGATGGGGTGATCAAAGTTTAACAAGGGAATATATACAGAAAATCTTTAAATATCTTCCCAAAAACCAGACAGATGTAGCACCGGCGCACCCCCGCCCGGTGGTTTGATTTTTTTTTTTTTGCTTTGTTTAATTCTGTTTGTTTAACTTGTATATACTTTCAATTTAGCCTACAGGTAAAATTTCATAATTAAATTATTTACTTAACAAATACAGTAACACATCTTTACATACAAATGACTTTTTTTTTGATTGGCCAAAAAAATTTCTGAACCTCCCCCCCCCCCTCTCCATTCTGAAATATCTGGATCCACCATTGAAGAACAGCCATCCTATTGCCGAGATTTGGTAATTTCTCACAAATGGACAGAACTTGTTGTAAAAAATAACTTGCATGGTAAGAAATATAAGACTCGGAAAAATCGTTAAGCTTCTGTGAACAGAACATGTCACGTGACCACCAGTGTCACGTGATTCAAGCATGGGCAGAACTGTGTCAGATGTGCATTTAAATCGGAGAAGACTCTATTAAGAAATAATGAACACTGAAACCTAATTTCATTTCTTTTATGTTATTCAATTAGTTCGCGAACTTTCTGATCACCCCTCGTATATGGAAAAATTCTTTGAAAATTATCTTCACAAAACAGGAAAGCAATGATTAGTCATATTTATATGGAACATTGCCGTGCGTTGTCATGCGACATGTTCTGAAGGATGACAATATGCGCAGTGAGGGTAGGTACACATTGTCGCCGGCGACAATATGTACAGGACGACAAAATGTACCGTCACAATCACTCTGCATGAAATAGCATGAGAGACACGTCAGTGTGATCCACACACCAATTATATTCACAAAACTATCAAAAAACAACAAAAGATATCTTTAAGCAACAATATCTATGGGACGACAATATGTACAGTGAGGGTGAGGCACATAATGTCGCCAGCGACAATATGTACATGTGTAACTTTTCAGCCGGCGACAATATGTACCGATGGACGACAATATGTGCAGTGAGGGTAGGTACATATTGTCGCCGACGACAATATGTACAAAACGACAGTATGTACCGTCACACACGCCCTCATTCTTCCGTTTCTTGCATGATATTTATGCATGCATAGTTATATTTAGATTCGAAATTGCATGTTTTAGACGTTACGTTTGCGCGGCTAACTTATTTAAATCCCGATTTCATATTATGTACGGTTTATATTATGATTCATTTATTCTAAGATTTATCCCAAGATTAATTCACATCAACTATTAGATAAATATAAACATAATTTCATCAAATGTAGAAAGAAGGGAATAGATACATGTATTAAAAGAAATCTATCGAATAAAAATAAGCTTACTGATACCGGTCTTGACAGTTTTAATGATGTCATTTTTTCCATTTTTTTTAATCTGACAAATGAATATAACCAAGATTTTCAAAGAAATATAATCGATTAATTGATTGAATATATGATGTTTAAGGTCCCATATCTGTTTGTCTTCTTGTATGTTCATTTTTGTTTAAATATATTTCCCCCTTTCAGATTGATCTAAAAAGGCATTTATTTTAATATTCCAACGAATAACTCAAAGCGACTATGAATACATGTAACGGTCACTGGAGTCACATTTTTTTTCTATTCCACAGACTTTTAACCCGACTGACATTTTTTTTGTGAAGAAAAGTGCCTTCAGTATGCCCGTCGGATCAAAGCAATCTAAAGGCCTATGTTCTATTCATTAAAACAAATCTATTGTGTTTATCATCTAGGCCCATGACATAAACAATTTTAATTCACAACAAATTGTGACGGCATGAAATTTGACATAATTATAATAGCTTTTATGTAATTCTAGTGCTCTGGATAGGGTACCACTTAAGTTGTAGTTGAAACATAACAAAGACAAAGAATATTGAGTGAAAATTTGCATTTATTAAATTACAATAGCGGTATAACAAAAATATAGTTAAGGGGAGATCACCAGCATAAAAACAGCAAATTTTTCCTTAATACAAAGAGCAATAAAATTGGCAATGGGATATCCCCTGTCGCAAACAATCATCAATCGGCTTCGGCCTTGCTCTCGTTGAAGTTGATGTATTTTTGAATAAGATATTTTCTATCTTGTTGCCCCTTTTTGGTGCCTTCTGATTTATTTGACTCAAATATTGAGTCTACATATCATTGTTATGCTTGTAAATTTAGTCTAGTATTTTACTTTTATTCATTTTTTACCCTGCTCTTCCAAAGATTGTCTTGATGTAAATTCACAAGTAAAACTTTTTTTCTTTATTTAAAAACTAGAACATCGATAGGCTATAGTTCCTATGTTTGTCTAGCCGAGTAACAACTTGGTGTAATAGTTCCATGGATATACAAAATTAATGCTTCCTTCAATAAAGATCGTAAGAATCGTTAAAAAAAGTATGTGTAAGATAATAATTTAGGTGAAATTATTCTGCTTTTCCTTTCCTTTTTTTTTCACCTAATGATGTTTCGACCGTTTTTGTTAAAACCGGGAAGGTATACTGGATATCTGGCCCCGGGATCATAAAACACCTTTAGCGTAAGTCAAAATCTTTATGTTATATTGAAATGCTGTAGATGTCAAGCAGACCTACATTAAAACATTTTTCAATATTGCTTTACAAAAGTGTTGTTATCTGCAAATTAAGAGATTAATTCATTAATTAAGCAACATTTTCCAGGCGATTGAAAATTTGACTTAAGTCTAAGTCTGTTTCATGATCCTGGGGCTAGGTAAGATTGTACGTTTATCAAAGTTTATATAGTCTGTCTTAAGTATTAAGTATATATTAAAAAGTTATCTCATGGTAATAGGGCCTAAAACCTGAAATATCCATCACTTTCATAATACTTTGATTAATTTAAAGCATATAAGAGTATTAGTAGCAAAGATTTACCAAAAGAAAATTTCAAAAAATGTATTTTCCTTTGCAGTAAATTATACATGAAGTTTCCTTTCAGATCTATGGGAACATTTTAAAGATAAAAAAACACTACTAATATCAATATATGTTGCGGAAGAAATATGTATTAAATCATTAAAAACCAATTGAAATCGAATATTTAGCGGATATACATGTATTTAAAAAATGATTGTTATTCATTAAAACAGAGGAAGATGGCTCTTTAAGGAAAGATTTAGGTCAGATATTAGGCCAAATTCCACTCTTGATCCATGTATTATAATGTCTTAATATTCTTATTATTCAACCCGTTCATATCTGTTCATATCTGTTGAGAATCCAAGTTCATCAAGGGATGGTATACTTTATAAAGTTTATTCGTGGAACTTTTGGAAAATTTGAAATCACCATCATTAACAAAATCAATAACATCCAAACGTACGACATTTCAACACTTTATACAACCATTCGCCGCGATAAATCAAATTCCAGGCTTTTTGACATCATAGACAGCTCCTTTCCATAAAAACGGAACTCTTAAATATACTTTTCTCATTGGTCATTTGCACAGTTATTTCGTTAAAAACATTCTGATTGTACACACAAGTACCCTGAAGCTGATTTTAAGAGATACTTGAGTTTCTGATTGACAACATCTATGTAGTTTTTGGAAATCAGGTCTTCCAACAATCTGTTGGAAATCCCATGGGTACCAATTGCGCCCCGTTATAAGCAGACCTATTTTTGTATTCATATGAAGCAGATTTTTTTCAGAAACTCTACATAAGAAGAAGGAAAAAACCCACTTGCTATGGCCTTCAACTCGACATTCAGATATATCGACGGCGTATTATCAATTAACAATGGTTACTTCTACTCATATTTCGACTCGATATATCCCAGTGAGCTTGAAATAAAAGATACCATAGAATCTGACACATCTGTTTCATGTTTGGATATTTTACTAAAAAACATTAATAGTAACTTAACAACAAAGCTTTATGATAAACGTGACAAAATTTTTCAATCGTCAGCTTCCCTTACTTATGTAGCAAAATACCCTTATCATCTACATATGGGGTTTTTGTCTCTCAGTTGAATCGATACACAAGAGCATGCTCTAAGTATGAACAATTTCTAAGACGAGACCAGCTATTGACAAAACAGTTGATGAAACAAGGATACCAACAGTTTCTATTGAAGTCATCATTTCGCAAGTTTTATGATCGATACCATGACCTTGTCAGCAAATACAACCCATCATTAAGTCAAATGTTGACTGACCTTTTTCATACTAATTGTTAGGCAATTTACATTGAATTGCCTACGAATTTTTCTGTTATTTCTCGATCATGAGAAGGAGCACATGACGGGTTCATGTTTGACCGACAGGGGATGCTCACTCTTCCATGATACCTAATCCCACCTCTTGTGTTATGGAGGTCCGTGTTTGGTGTGCTCCCGATTTGTATTGTTTAAATGGACTTTGAGCATGAATACTGTTCGTTATCTCCATATTTCATTATACCTTTTTTGTGCTATCGACAAATATCTATGCACTTTAATTGTTCTTTTATAGAAAGCCCTATATACCAAGCCTAAACTCACTTGCGAATTTACGAAATACAAAATGGAAATGATACGGATTAGAATTAGCGCCGAAACAATTTTGAATTTTGGTTGATCAATGTTGCAAGCTATGTTTAAATTTTTATCAAGTTAACGTTGAAGCGATGTAGAAGATATTATACTCGCCTATAAGTCGGTCCGCCTATAAGTCGGTTGTGATTTTTGAGGTTATTTTGGAGGGATTTTCCATTGACCCGCCTATAAGTCGGTACAACTTTTTGCCAGGATCGGTGGACAATTTCAAACCAATGCTCTAATGTTTTAACATGTGTTTCAAATAATATTTCGAGAAATTACGCCGATATTTTATCTCTCTTTTTTCTTCTCTTATAAATTTCATATCAATACTCTAATGTATTTACCTGTGTTCAAATAATATGTTAGGGTATGACATCGGTAATTAATATTTTTATTTTTCAACAAACCAAACCACTACCATTTTAGTTTCTTTCTATACTGTTTTGTTTAAGCGTTAAATCCCTTGTCTTGTATATTTTATACATCGATCTCGATCATTGGCGGATCTCTGTTTCATGAACTATATAACGAGTCTACCAACATTTTGATGATATTTAATTAGGAGGTGCTCAATGTCCAAGCCATATCTATAGTTTTTAATAACGCTATGTTTGATCTTATATTAGCAATTATCGTCTCTTAATTACCTGTATCCCTTACCTGACACCATGTTTATTTAGTGGCACGCGCCCCGAGAACATTGTGCACCACACATGGGAAGCATTTTCATAAACAATCGAGTTTTAATAGACTCAAGAATAATATTCTGAATTATTTTTTAAGAATATCATATCTGTTGTCAAAAACATTGCAGACGGTACATACAATTATATTTTAATCCTAAACGTATTATATCGGGTTCGCAATTCCATTTTACCGATAAACGATAGATTTACAGTAAGTCACAAGTTAATATAAAGAAATATTTTTGTTAATAATTAATCAAATAAATAATATACACTTAAGATCAAAATAAAATCATTAAAACATGTAAATACTTTTACTTTATATATAATCTTAGAATACATAAATAATATAATACGTCCAGACATTTCTCAACGATAATCGTCGAAGTTGTGTAAAAAAAATACTACATTTCGTCGTCCAGAAAAATACCAAGCTTTTGATGACTCGCCTACATGTATAAGTCAGACATAGAGTTTTGGACCAAAAGTTAACTCCCAAAAAACCGACTTATAGGCGAGTATATACGGTATATTGCTGCAGCGATGCTTAGTTTTTAAAGTTTTTTGTTATACCTTGAGAAATTAGTTCCTGTATAAATCAATACTAAAAAACTCTAATATTTCCAATGTTTTACTCAGCGGTCATAAAAAAAATCTATGTTTGACCGCTGAGTGAGATATTGAACCTGTCCATGAAATATATAGGCCGCTAACGTCACACTGTTGGTGGGATCTGCTAAATCTCATGTGCAT
Organism: Saccostrea echinata; assembly: GCF_033153115.1. NCBI lineage: Eukaryota > Metazoa > Mollusca > Bivalvia > Ostreida > Ostreidae > Saccostrea > Saccostrea echinata. The sequence continues at coordinate 40,429,995 of NW_026889778.1, forward strand.
TCGTTGGTGTTCGATAGAGATAGATACAAGATAAACGTATGTCAATAAAATTAAATAAAATAAAAGGTATAACAAAACATTTATTGACTGTGTTTCCGGGCAAAATGCATTTTGTCGAACCCTCGAACCGAACTGTTTGCCTTTGGCCTAGCGGCCTTGGGCAAATAGTTTGGTTCTTGGGTCAGACAAAACGCATCTCGAACCCAGTCAATAAATGTATAATATATTGATAACCGCTGGATCGATATTGGAAGAGATAAGCGTGAAGAATTACAACATTCTTCCCTTTATTTTACTTTATTTTAATAGGGTGAATAACATGTTAAAAGTTCGGGAGATTCTCACTTATTTTTTGTGCAGTTGTAAATGTTATCTTTATTGGTACATGTACCGGCTTCGTCATAAAATTATTTAAAAAGTGAACATCCTGAACCCAAATGAAAATTATAAAACCTTACTTATGCAATGCAAATTATATTTGTCTAGTTTTCCCATAACGTTTGACACAAGATCAGACAATTTTACTTCAAGAAGAAGAACTTGACACGTGGGTTATCATGATGGCTCATCTTTCAATCGTCATCAGTCTTTTTGTAATTTATCAAGTCTTCGGTAAGTTATATTTCCCGTTTGTTGCTTGTATATTCAAAACTCTTGATTTATACTCTATATATTTACACTTATAATACTTAACCTCATCATGTCTGTAACATGTTCAAAATGTAGACTCTTGTTTTCAATTTAGAGATTGCCGAACAAACCAGTTCTAAGTTGTGTACCTTAAAGCCTTACATAGATGAATGTGGAAATCATGGCTGGTTATGGAATTGCAGTCAACTTAACATGCAAACAATACATGTACCTAGGAATATCCCAGATGAATTTAGAGATAACTTCTTGGCTATAGACCTCTCCAAAAACACATTCACCACGATGTCCACTGAAACATTTGCTAACGTCAGTATCAAATTGTTGCAGCGTGTTACAGCTCTCTATCTACAGTACAACAATCTTAAAACCATCACCAAATCCGCTTTTGGATCACTGAGAAATTTGTGTGTTCTTGATCTTTCTCATTGCAAACTGGAAAAAATGTCTCTTGCAAATCAATCATTTGCTGATTTATCTAAACTGAAGATTTTACGTATACATTACAACGAATTTAAACATCAGGGATATCCAGATACCGAAATTTCTAGAATACTGACATTGGAAAGTTTGACAATAGGGGCCTTTGAAAGTTTTCATTTCAATGACCCATTTCGAAAGCTAAAACAACTGAAGAGTGTTAACTTGTATTCAGAAAAATCAAAATTTCATCTCACAAACACCACCTTTGTCGGTTTGTCCAGCTCTCCTATACATTACTTGGAATTTAAATTCAGGCGTGATGTGTTTTGTGATATAAGTGAAGAAATCTTTTGCTCATTTCCGATTCTAAAAGGTGTCCATATTGAGTTTGGTGGATTGTGCGATTTGAACGTTGCCTTACTATCCTTAAAATGCCTTCAGAATAGAACAATGGAATACATTGTTGCTTCTGGGAATGTACCTATTATTATCGAAAAAGCTATATTTCTTAATAAGAACAATTGTAAATATTTGTTTACTACATGCACCAAAAGAGTCAGTCTTATTGATAACCGGATAGATGGAATTACAGACAACCCACTAAAGACACGAATGGGCCAATGCGTGGAGTACTTAGACTTATCTAGAAATAGAATTGAGTTCGTAAAAGCTGAATTTCTTATTGATTTGATAACAAAATATCCGAGACTACAAGTTCTAAACGTCAGCTGTAATGCTAATCACCCTTATGTTGGTAAAATATTTAACCACAGTGTTTTCTATCGTGTTAATTTAAAGAAGAGGCCGACTGTTACCTTCAATTTATCAAAACGTTTGATAGTATTAGACGATTCTAAGAATGTTCATTTATTAAATCCGTCATTTCCCTTTGACATAGCAATATCTGGTGAAGGTTTGCAAGAATTATACTTAGCACATTCAAAACTGCCATGCAAATATGTAGGTCTCATGCAGACACCTTCCTTAGAAATTCTTGACATATCTGAAATCGACTGTAGTGAAATGCATTGTAGAATACTACGATTCTCCAAAAAACTGGAACGATTTTTGGCAAAAAATGCAAGTTTTGGCGTTATCGATCATTCAAAAATGGAAAAACTTTTTATTGAGCTTAAAAGACTGAAATTTGTTGATTTAAGCCACAACTCTATATCTAATTTGCCGCATACCGTTTTTGAAGATCAAAAGCTTTCCCTTTCAACTTTGAATCTCGATTACAATAAATTTTCAAAAATCCCTGTATCTCAGCTACAAAAACTTGAACAACTATACATGCGTTACAATAAAATATCATTCTTTGCCAAATCTGACATTGACAATTTATTAACATTGAATAAAGATTTAAACTTATTTATCAAAGGAAACCCAATAAGCTGTGAATGTGCGCATATTTCTTCTCTCAAACGGATGAGAGAAAATCATTTCATATTCGGAGATCTTAATGACACCCAGTGCATTAGCAATTCAGTGTCCATGGGAGAATTTCTTCAGGAAAAAGCATTTATAGAATTTGAAAAGAAATGTCAAGCAAACTTATGGCTGACATGGTCTTCTGTTGTGTTAGTACTTCTACTTAACACGATATTGATGACAGCATTTGTGAAGAAATATCGTGTCCATGTTGATTATGTCATTTTTCGCCTGCGTAGTCGATGGAAAGGCATCGTGCATGTGGTTAATACCAAAACATACCGATTTGATGCGTTTGTGTCATACGCAGAAGAGGACTATGATCTAGCCTGTGCAATTCTGTATCAAGAGTTGAAACGTTTAGGCTTTGAAATTAGCTTACCGGACGTAGACTTTATTCCTGGTAAATCAAAAGCTAAGCAACTTCTGCAGTGTATTGATGAGAGCCGGAAAGTTATAATTATCGTCACCGAAAACTTCCTAAAGAGTGGGTGGAATTCCTACGCCGTTCAGATGGTAGTGACTCATGCCTTTCACAATCACAGGGACAAATCCATAATAGTGATCATTAAAGACGGTATTGCCATAGAGAGGATGCACAAGGACCTAAGATACATTTGGTGGTCTATTATAAGTATTCGATGGCCAGAAACGGAAGAAAATATGAACACATTTTGGGAAGAACTATCTAAAGCTTTGCATTTGGATTAAATAGAAAAAAGTTCATTTATCATTATTCTTACAAGTAATTCTGTATATAGTAAAACCTTCATACTTTGCACTTGATATTTGCAAGCTTTTACAACAACTCTTTGGCAAAGAACAAGGTTCACTTAGGGCCTTTTTTGGCCCTGTGAATTTCAGAAAAACTGAAACTGCTTGGTTTTAGTCGACAATGCATTAAATATCACTTAGACTTTGGTGACTGCGTATCTATCAAAAATGACGTAATTTTCTGGCTAGCCAATGCATTATGACGTCATGAAATGCGTTATTTTCCTCATATCCTGAAAAATTCTAAAAAACCAGTCAATTTTTAAAGGTATTTTTGATATTTAATATAGAGCGCAACCTCTGATCTAAAATATGCAACTATTAAATGATAGAACTATTTCTGAGGATTACAAAACATGCTTTATTTTTTAGATCAGAAGGTGCGCTCATATTATTTCTCTTCTGTGAAAGTAATCAAATATACTTGTTTTCCTTAAAATTCAAGAACATTGCAATTCCATGAAGCCTGTTTTCCAAGACCTTGGCTTTAAGGAGAAATTTTTAAATAGGAAATGAAAGCACTAAGTCTCTACTTTATCTTGATGTTAAAAAATGGAACATAAAGTGTTAGTCAATAAATTGGTATATCTACAGGGCCATTTTATCTCTCTCTGTAGTCTCTGTATATAGTAAACTTGGTAACCACTCCCTCTAAAATTGCATATGACTTTCCAAACAAAAGTTTACAATAAAAAATATCTCACCTTGTTGTAATAGAAACCTTGCAACTTGTACATTAAATGGTTTTCGATTAAAGAATGCACTGTTTACTGAAAAAAAATCACTTTTTGTGGGTCAAATATTCGTACTTTGACAAAAATATATTGATCGTTGGGGATCAGATTTTGTGGCTGAAGTTTTGTTATTAAAAAGGATGACTTGCCGTAACTTATGTCAGGGACCCCTTTTTCTACAACAAATTCTAATAAATCCGCGATGATTTTGATAGTTTTCAAACGAGTGTGAATAAAATTACACCTTATAAACAGTTTTAAAAAAGTTCGAATACTTTCAATTGTAATTATGAGTAATGCCGCATCATCGTTGACAGCAAAATTAGGCTGGTTTGTGACAATTTGTTGAATACTAGTAAAGATGAAAAGAATGAGTGGGTCTTAGTACAATAGAGGGATTGTGCATGTCAAGATTCCATATCATGTGACAATGTTTACCAGTCGGGTATTAAAGTACAGATGTTTGAACACCTCATGCAATCAATTATAACAATACCGTTATGTATTTTTAAGTAGATAATAATATTATTATAATCAACAATTCACAAAGCTAGATTTATTATCTACTTATATAAATGAAGCCAATAGTGCGTTGATATAAGTTGACAATAAGAGTCGATGATTTGTGGGAATAATGTATACCACATGATACATGTAATTAAAAAAAAGTTAAGTGTATTCATCTGGACAGGTTATTAGGGTAATGAAATGTCACGCGAGTTCACACAAGGTAAACACCAATCATTCATAATGGGGAATGCCATTTGGATATTCGAATGTCACGTGAATTGAGCGCATTGAGGAACATTTTTCGCCTCTGGCATATTGGTAGATTTTTAACTGAAATACAGTGACCCGTCAAGAGAGAAAAAAATGTACCTCATTGCGCTCATGTATTTTAAGAGCTTTATAAAGTGGGGCGGGGCTTACAATGAATGGAAATTGGGTGTAAACAATGTACCCCCACCTGAAATTAAGTTGTATATCTTGCATATGAACTTCGGCAAGACTGACATTCCATAAAGGTAAATATATATAAAACATTAAGTATATGCAAAAATTAGTGTAAAATTCGGATATTTATTTTACTGAGGGTCGTTTGCCTTATCATCCTTTGAAATTTAACATTTCCTGAAGGACAAATAATACGTGGATCTCCTCATACCATGAAAACATCGTAAGATAACACCCCCCCCCCCCCCCACGATATTTAGTGTTAGTGATTTCTCAGCATTTGTGACACGATAGCGGTGTTTTCTTTCGAAGTTTGCTGTTCTGTATTAGCAACACAGAACGGGAAAACAGTGGGGGGAGCTACTTTCCGTTCTGTATTAGCCCTATATACTGTCTTGTATTAGCCAACTGTTCTGTATCTAAAATGCAGCACGGTCTAAAAATAAATCTGATTCAATTTATCAAAAGCACGTACAAAAAGTAAATGCATAATTTTGAGTGAAAATATTTAAAATAAATTATGTACTGAAATATAAAATTTGTAGACTTAGCGTTTTCGTCGATATCTTTTGAAGAAAAAAAATATCTTTTTTAAAAATCGTAAAATTAAAAAAAAAAAAAAAAAAAAAAAAAGAAAAAGGTGAAAACTACAAAGCAATTATATCAATATTTTAATCGCCAATAAAAGAAATTATCATAAAATATTAAGTGTGAATATTGAAATAAAAAGATTCCACTTATTGTGTGGACATATTTACCACGATCGGAATATAATTTACTTTTCTGGCGAACAATGGTGTCCAAATATTCGCCATTTCCGAGGGTCCGTGTTCTTTTGCCCTGTTTACAGATTTGGATATAAAAAGAATCTTTCGTAAATCAATAGCGTGAAATACAAGATATTTTACAATATTAGTATAAATATCTTTTCTTATTTAATCCATTGCATGTTTTATTGTAATTTTCAAATGGTGGGGGAGGGGTCGATTGTTTCCAGTTACGATGAATTGAGTTTCTGTGTACCCAAGTGCAAGGTCGACAAGGGCATTACGTACATTCTTAAAATCAAGGCACAGGTTGAATAAAAATTATCGGTCTGTGCTGCTGCAGAAACTTCTTCTATCTCCGGATCTCAGTTATTGAAGGAAGAGAGGGCTTGAATATCCGCTAATTTTTCTTCGAAAAGTTTTACAGTTATTTTGGACGTCATATCGCTAACAAGTATAAAACAGCAGTGAAGATTGAAAAATAAAATCACGTAATCACTGTTTAATTATCTACTCTCAATAATTTATTTAAAAAAGAATTATCAACCAATATAACAGCGACATGATTTTTTTTTACTAGAGTGTACAGAAAACGACCATTCACGCTGTACATGAAAGCGTTAGACGCGTGACCAGGTAATTGTTTTCAAAACATGCAAACTCAGATTATCAGGTAGCCCACGTAGCAGGCCCGTCAATCAAATCAGAAGCTATTGTTTTTTTAATGATTGACAGGGGGTGTATTATTGATCTTAAATTGGGTAGATTTTGGGGTCGTTGACATAAAATTGGGTGTTTAAGTCTATTTTTCAAAGTTTTTTTTTTAATTTCATCTTGAATCCTTATCACTGACGACTGCCGCACATCTCCGTACTAACATCAAAGTCCATCGAAAAACTGTCTGTATCGCCTGCATGTGTATCTAGTTAAACTGAGATTTTAAGACCCTTAAAATAAATTAGGATCAAACTCCATTTACAACAAGGTTAAATCGTCCACCTTATCAATTAAGACTGACTTCAAGTCTGTTATATCTACCCCATTGTCAAAACTAATCTGACTAGATCTTACGTTGTCCGTGGAAATATATATACTGCGGATGTATACTCCCCGTCGAGGCCTCATCTACAGAGAGAACAAACGAACTCTGTGCTAATCCCGGGCAAAGATTTTGATTGGCTAAAAATCTGTTTCTAAAATTACATCAGAAAAATATTGTAGTTTTTTATGGAAAATGAGAGGTAAAAAAATTTTATTTATTCACTGCAATATTTAAACACTGGGATTGAATTTTCAAACCCACTCATTTTTTAATTTTGCTCTCTGGCCGGGATTAGCACATACCATTTCATGGTTGAGTTCGACTTTTCCACTCGCCGAGCACAGTTTTGACGTTGTTTGCGGAGATAAAAGAAGATAAAGACAAGCATGCCATATATGGTTGTGTAAATAAATTATCGTAGAAGACATAGGTATAAACATTTTGCCAGTGCATGTCCTCTGAAATTGTAAATGAGTGCGATTCTGAGGGAAGGGGGCACTCCGTGTAATTCGGATTTGGATACCTTGTGTTATTATTATACTATGGGTTAAAAAATTTATTACAGAAACAAGTGCCTGTGTCGTATATGCTGTTATACATTGCATTCGAGAATCTTTCATTCATATAGACCGGAATAACTAATGAAAGCTACACAAATTCCTGTCCCCGAGCCGATGAAGTCATGTATAATCGTGATGATACAAGAGATCAGTATATGAATATTCTGTCTTTGTGCATTGTTTTGATTAGTTAGTGGATGACAATCTTTTTGACACCCCCAGAATTAAACAAATATACAAGCAGGCCAAATGTCCACATTGATCAATACACAGTGTATACACCGTCGACAACCTGCATGCCCTCAACATCAACACGTTGTGCCCTCCTTAACGGGAAAAGTTGCATGCTGGGTTGACCGCAATCGTGCTACAAACACATAAATTTATTAATATCTGTAATTATATAATTTGCATAATTTTGCTTTACATTAACTCCAAAACAAATTTTCAAAGTCAATAATTACATCACATATATCAACATCAACCAGAGCAAGTCAATAACATAAACAATTCAATGGTTAAATTGAAGATGCCTGTTTTGCCACCTAGCTGAGGTGGGCAGCTTCAATTTTACCACCAGCTCTGGACCTTTAGCCAACTCAAAACCTGTAGCACCTTATCCACTGGGAAGACAACCCTCTCATTGTTTCTAATATCACCTGTAGATTATAAATAAATTAATGTTATTCTTAATGTTATTCTGGCAAGATGCAATACATCTTGACTGTACAATTGATTTGGTTTCAGCTTTCAGTTGTCCAAAAAGCCCCCCCCCCCCTTAGTAAATTTATCAAATGCAATTTTTTGCTGCATGCGTTTTTTTTTTTTGTTTGTTTGTTTTTTTTTTGTTTGCTGATTTTGGCCTAACCTGCATCATGACTCTATTTTTTTAAAAAAAAATTCTTTCTTTATTCTCTAATATTTTTATTTTATTATATTTTTTTATTTTTTGGTAAAACCAAGTTGTATTTAATTACTAAGAAAAAAAAAAAAGAAAGCTCTCATGTAATTTAAAATGTATGTCCTCTTCACAATAGTTTTATTCACAATTAAAAAAATAATAAATTGAGATGTGTCCCTTTGAGGGGTAAACCTAAATGTCAAAAGGGTAGCGATTTTGTCAATTTTTCCCAAGTAAAATTCTAGTGATGGAAAGTAAATACCTATATTTCAGTTTATTTTGTTCACAAGGGTTTCTACTAATGTCCTTCCATTGCTTTTAAATGAAAATAGAATAAATAACATATATCTGTAATTATCAAAGACACGCTGCTGCTTTATCTCATTGTACAGTATACATACACTGTATAACATGTCAAGCATGAATTATAAAATTACATATAAAGTTTGATTAAATATGTGTATAGCAGGAATTTTTAGCGAGGTTGTAACTTTGGCTTATTGTAACAGTTTTGTAGATGCCCGCTAAAATTTTAATCGCTAAATGTGCAGCCTTGTTTATAAGCATGGAAGACAAGAAAAGTAAGTTAAATAACTCTGATAAGTCTGTTTTAAACGTTGAATCTTTCTTTTGGTATAGGTTTTTACTCAAACTCCTGTGTAAATCGGTATTCATCTGAAGCTCATCTAAAAGATGAAGTTTATCTCCTTTACAACGTCATGGAACTATATGACCGCCACAAAAGTACCACCAACATTATTGGTATACTTTTGATACTTATTGTGCTCTACGTATCGTACTAAATTGGTGTTTAAACAACTATTTCTCTCTTATATAGCCTCCTATGAGACCGGTTTTAAACACCCACGTGATAAAAGCGAGGCATTCGAATGAAAATCGTGTAATTCCCACCCAGTTATTTATTATAACACGAAGTAGAAAATGATTTCTGCCTTTTTCGAATTTGAATAATGGTCCTCATTATTAAACTCTGGTAAGACGGTTCATTGGATTGCTTGAAATAATTTCTTTGGAAAGTTATCGCCCTTATCAGTGGGATGTAAAGTTACACCTTAAGAAACAATGGAACAAACACCAAACGAATTCTGAATATAGCTATCCTTAGAAGATTCTGAACACCAATTTTCAACGTCAGGTCTTTTGAGAATCCTGAACGAAATTCCGTGCATGGCAGATGCAGATGCTTATCCCGAAGGCTTTACTCTTTTATTCTATTCAAAAATTATGTACACACTTGATTCTTGTATTTTAGTACAAGAAAGGTTCTTGACACAATTACATAAACTGTAGCATCCATTTTCCATCTTGGAAATTGCTCAAAATACAAAACCTTGTGAATTACCCTGAATCCCAGGTAAAGATAGGTACGAATCAAAATTAGAAAGGCAGTAATTATCTTCAGATGACAATCTATCATCTCCATAAATATTTAATATGAATATTTTTATATGACAAGGAAAAAATCTTTTTTTCCCAAAATCACAATAGGTTTTTGGCTATAGAAAAGAAAACTTGCGGTTGCCAACAATACCATACAAACAATTTTCTTGATAAATATTAATACATGTAGTTTCGAAAACATATCACGTAAATTTTCAACAGTCATTCTAAACATGCAGGCTTTGCCACCATGCGTTTAGTTTTTGGCGCAGGAGATGATTTTTAACCGAGTTTGAGAAATGGAAATATTTTACAGGAAACATGCTGGTTATATAAATAATTTTAGTGCTTTCTTTCTAATTAAGAACCATTTTTTTCCTTCCTTGATGAGATCGTGTTGATTTTATTTTAAAGAATTATCCTATTTCATGAATATGAATGTTTATAAGAGTCAATTGACAATTTCCTTTTTCTTAGAAACCTTCATAAATTAATAAGGGGAAACAAGAGAAAATTTCCGCACTAATTAAGTGATAACAGCAAATTTTCTTAATAGAATCTTCCGGTCCTCTATATGTTTTTTGAAAATAAATATTTTTGGTATTTTAATTTCCAAGCACTCTCGAGAAAAAAACTGGTATGTTATAGATAGCTTTCATTGGGAAAAAAATTTAAAAAATTAGTCTGGAAAAATGGATTTGAAATACAAAGAAGGTTGATTACCTTTAAATTATTTTAAATTTAAAGTTTTGATAAATGTTAAAAACATCAAACATATAATGATGTGTAGATCTTTAAGTTGACATTTTTCCAGTTTCCCATTTCGTTAACCTGTACAATGCTTAGTTAATCAATCTTTGCATAAAGAAACATACTTGTTGAATCTTAAAGTTTTTCACTCTAGAACAATATTTTCTTGAAAACCGTATTCCCTCCAAACGGTTGTACTTAATAAATAATCTAGAAGATAATTCTTTTGAACTCTTAATTCCCTTAAAGATGTAACATGAAATAAATATACAAAAGATGAATAAAGAAATTAGCAACAAATATCAAAGTCTATAGTATATAAGAAACAATTTTTTCTTGTACCCTTGTGTATAACCTTCAGAGTTTGCCTTGATGTATGATGATCATGACCAATTTATGATCTTTAGAGGACGTTGATTTTGAAAAGCCCCCATTAAATGCCGAATCAAATCAGTTTAATAATATTGACAATTACTATTTTGAAATGATTTCTTTGAAGAGCATTACTATCAATTGTTAATATTAATTAACAAAATGCCTTTTATACTAAGTACTTTATTACTATATCTCTTAGGAAAATCCTTTACCATCAGAACGTTTACAGTTTTGACGACTTTATCACTAGTTTCATTCTTCAAATAAGGCGTGGTGAAGATATATTTTAAAAATGAAAATTGACACAGAATTTTTGCAAAAATTCAATGTTTTCGAATGTGTATTATTATCTGTCTAATGAAGAAATCTGTAGGTATTTTTTGTTCATAAAAAAAATTGCATATAATATTTTGTTCGATGGTTAGCTGTGCCACATACAATATCATGACGGTAAAAAGAACCTTTTGCTACATATTAATTATATATGCAGTTTATAGTTAGTATTTTCATTTATTACAGGAAGCGTGGAAGTACAATTCTGCATTTATTTAAACTATTACTTTCAAGCGTTATTTACTTCAAGTTGTTTGTTTGTTTGTTTATTTATTTCTTAAGCCACAAGGCTTATCAGATTACATACTCATAATTACAAAATACAAAATGTACATACATGGAATATTTACATACACCTGTTTTAACATAATATTAATTGTGTACAATATTTCCAACCAAATATATGTAAAAAAAAAATCTTTAGTTTACAGTTATGAATCTCTAACTGCTTCTGCTTTCTGTAGGAATTCTCCTTTATTACTTAGTTCACTCACATTTTCAGTTGATAATAATTGTAAAAGTTTATAATTACATACTAGGTCTGTACCAATAATAATTTTTAATATATAATTTCCTGTATTCATGATAAAGTGGACATTTCAAAATAAAATGGTACTCATCTTCAACCTCTAATTGACAGAAAAAACATAATCTATTCTCTCTAGAAATACGAGTAAATCTTCCCTTCTCAATCATTAATAAATGTGTAAATGTAATATATTTTGCAATCAGTTGAATATACTTGGTTGGAATCGGTTTCATTGAGTAGGATTACATGCACAGCTTATTTGTTAGATATCTCTACACAGAACACTTTGGTGACGAAGAAAAAAAGCCCCACATTCTTGTTGAAAACAGTCAGTTAATCTTTGTTTAAAAATTTTGAAAAAACATATTTTTGTTTGTAATATTTTGACAATACCAAGCTTCTCCAAACCCTAATGAAAATAGTAAAAATTTTACATTAAGTAATCAATTATATTTTGTACAAGGACTTGTCTCAATTCTTTCAAGCATATCTTGGTAAATACTTTTCAATATACAATTTTCTGACTCCAATAATTTTAACCAAAATTTTATAATGCGAAATTTCCTTTGAATAAAAAGAGGTAAAGTTCATTATAGATCATTAACGATGAGGTATTTTTTCCTCACTTTCAATATAATTTTGAGATATTCTAAATGCATTTTCTCTATAGTATCACCTTTGTGGAATCCCCATATTTCACTTGCATAATTCAATATACTACTTACATAAGTATCAAACAAAGATAAACGAGTAACATAATTAAAATGCGCATTTTTCATTGACTTCAAAGGTTTAAACATACATTTCCTCCCTTGAGTAGCCAATTTTACCTGACATTTATAAAAATTACCTGTGTATGTCAGAGTGAAACCAAGATAAGTAAACTGATTGACAGCTTCAACTTCTTCATCATTATAATACCATTTAAAATTTTGATTCAATCGACCAGATTTCCTAAATATTATTATTTAAATTTACTTACATTTACAGATAATTTCCAATCATTACAATATGAGTAAAGCACATCAAGCATTTTTTGTAATCCCTCGGGAGAATCGGAAAATAATACCATGTCATCTGCATATAACATTAAAAACAATGACACTTCTTGGAGGTTGATATCTTGACAATTAGACATGATAAAAGCATTCTCAAAATCATTTAAATATAAAGAAAAAAGTAGAGGAGACATTGCTTCTCTCTGAAGGACTCCTTGTTCTACTCTTAAAAAAAATCACTAAAATTGTTTTTGTATATGTATTTCACACAACTCCTAACATTCTTATACAGAGACCATATACATGTACTTTTAAAATTTTCCCCTTGATCCCTAATGTTATGAGCTTTTTGAAAAGATAACTTCTATTAATACTGTCGAATGCCTTACGGTAGTCCACAAAACAATAGTAGAGTTTTTTCCCATTCGAAAGATGTTTATCAATTATACTTTGCAGTGCACAAATTGCGTCTATGGTGCCAACCCCTGGTCTGAATCCAAACTGTGCATCAGTTAAAACAGAGTTACTTTCGGACCATTTCATCAGTCTATTATTAAGTATTGTTGTAAATATTTTTTACATTCAACTCATGAGGGTAATGCCCCTATAGTTATCTGTTACATCTGGGTCTGCCTTTTTAAGGATAGGTACTGTTTCACCTTCACACCATGTATGTGAGAGGAATATTACCTGTATCAAAAATAACATTAAATATTCTTGTTAAAAATGGGCTTAGGTCTTCACACATGCATTTAAAATACTCATTTATCAAATTATCTTTTCCTGGCGATTTTCTGCTTTTTAAACAGTTTATAACATATACAACCTCTTCAACAGTTATGTTAAGATCTAGTTCATCAAATACAGCACTCATATCATATTCTGTACTCGAAAAATCAGTATATGTAACATCTTAACAGACGCCTAGGTTTCTGAAATGTTCATTAAATTCTTCTACTCTAAGATTACAATTGTTTTCTGGCCTACCTTCTTAAAAAAATTTAAAAATTCTCTTGGCGACGTGCGCCTCAGATATTCTTACTGGCTACCTTGACATCGCATAAACTCACATGTTGCCCTAAACATACATTTTTTTGTAATTGTTTTTACATTCAATCAATAATTGTCTATTAAAATGACTTCTGTATCTTTTGAATATAAAAAGTTTCTCTTTGTAAATTCTATACAAATCTCTGCATCTCTCATTAAACTGTAACGTATTTACATTAAACACAAAGGGATCGTACCTGGACAATTCCAGGGTTTGGGGTGTTCAACATTAAATGATTAATAAAGTGCCCCGCCACAGCATGATACGCCCGTCAAATATTGTTCAATTGTCATAAACAGTTTAGAGTGCAAGAAAATCATATCAACTTTGATACAAGGATTTCAATGATTTTTCCATTCCTTTTAATATTTGTTTATACATTTCCTGTGGTGTAGGCATTAATTATAACAAATATTACATTATAGATCCTCAACTGGTTGTGTTAGAGCTTGACAAATGTCCATCTGCATCCCCCCCCCCTTTTCAGATTTGTGAGACATAATGCTCTGAATTAGTTGATATTTTCAAAATATTAAATAAAAATATCATATTAAACAATATCAATTTAGTCTTAACAACTTAATCTATATCAAATTAATATTAAAAATAAAATGCTGGCCATCAAATGACATATGCTATAAACTGACCAGCAGTTCTTCTGTCTAATTCCCAAAGGATACAGATAACAGCTGCTTGATCAGAGTCATCTAACAGAAATGATTGAGACAGCTATCCTCCCTTCACTGAACTCATTAATTAATCTTTAACTGCATGGATGCATGTCCACTCATTAATCCCAATGGATGAATGGATCTATACATACTATCTGCTTTGTAGTGCAATAAAAATGCATATTTATGTCATTCTGAAATTAAATTTGGAAACAAAGATTTTTTTTTAAAAATTGTTACAAAGATTTATAAAAAGAAACAAAAAACTTGTGTAATCTTGATGCAACATTTTTAATAAGGTTCCTGCAATTTACTCCTAGATTTGTAGGGACTATCTACCATCATTAAAAACATTTTTTTAAATACTTGATTTTTTTTTAGATTTAATGTCAGACTGGTTTTAAGCTGCAATACCGAGTATAATTAGTTTAATTATATTATATAATAATTATATTAATTATATTATTTAAATTATAATTTGTTATACAATATCAAACAAGTTTTAATTACTTTTCACCAAATTCATTTTAAAAATTCGGCTAGCCAACTATTTAATCCAACACAGCTGATTCTTTTTGCCCAGTTCCCAAGAGATATAGATAACACCTGCTTGATCAGAGATGCTCTACCAGTTAGCTCCTCACACTAAACTCATTAATTTCTCTCTAATCTGACACGCAGTTTTCTGTTATCAAATTCTTCTTGACCAGTGCTTGATATTTACACCCATGGGAGAGGTGGAATTTTTCCTTGTAACATTACATTTGTTATAGATTGCTGTAAAGTATATTATGAAAAAATAGGTATTTTCTTGATTTAACATTTTTTAAATAAGGATACTGCAACACTCTTGCATTTTTTGGGATTGTGTAATCTAATAGTAAAAAACATTTTTTTTTAAATTTAATTTAAATTAAAGGTCACAGTGACCTTGAAATAGGTCGCGACACACCTTCTACCTAAGATGCATAAATTGACCAAGTTTGATGATTCTAAGTCTTATAGTTTTCTAGTTATGAGCCGGACAGGATTTTTCCATATTTGGCCATAGCATCTTAATTAAAGGTCAGAGCGACCTACATGTACTTTCAATGTGCGACACACCTTCTACCCAAGAAGTATCAGCTGACAAAATTTGATAATCCTAGTCCTAATAGTTTTAAAGTTATGAGCCGGACACGATAAAAGCTAACAGACGGACGGACGGACATGAACGCCATAACATAATACGTCCCGTCTAAAGACGGGCGTATAAAAACTGATTGGTATGATTTAAGTGGACTACCGAAATATATAAATATGTCTTAACCTTATCTAGGTAAACAATAATCAAATGGTAAATCATTATAACAATCGGAGGCAAGCAACAATAAATTAACTGGTAGTCCTAACCTAACACTAAATTAGAGCCCAGTCGTCCTCAGACTATCGCATATACTGAATAGAAGGATGCTTTATTCAGGACGGACAGTATATGTGATAGCCCTTCAACCACTACACTCACTGTAGGATGCCTTGATGCCTTATTCAGGACGGACAGCGAGAATAGCAGCCTGGACGGACTGGTCAGCCAATGCAGACGAGATCAAACAAACTATGGCTAGCCTCCAAATTGGAGGTCAACTTCGTTTGTGGCAGGCCTTAACTGGTTTGGCCTTCCAAATTCTCTCTCTAACTGTAAAACAGGCGAGGAATATTACACGTGAATACTTCATTCACCACACTCGTCTTCTAACCTTGCAGAGTCTCGGTATTTAAACACACTTGGTGTCACGTGATGTCATCAGTGACTTATTGAGAACTCTGCATGGTCGTATCTGAAAATTCCGGAATCATTACAAAACCAGTGTTTATTTCTAACAATATCCTTACGTTTTTGTTTATTACATATATTATGTTTACAATATGGCTCAAACACCTCATTCAGACAATGTGTAAAATTAGAAATTGATTCCGAGATATCTACACCATCCTCCATAGAGGATACTATACCATCAAAATCGTGTAGTACATTTTGTAAATTCTCTCTCATTTCAGATATATTATCTTGATTCCACCTATAAAAATAACCAGTACCAGTCATATACCATTGAAATCCTGAGAAATTTGGTCCAGTGGTTCTTCCATACATTTATTAAAACTAAGATATATTGGGGAGTGATCAGACCATTCATTGAAATCAAGAACTTTAAAATTGACTACATGTCCAAGCAATTCATAATCAAGTACTGCATAGTCTAATACACTACTCCCCAGGTGATCATGGTGATTGTAAAAAGTCAGTTTACCGTTAATATCCTCGGGTTTTCGACCATATCGTATTCTCAAACCAAATCATTTACACATTTCAATCATACGTTTACCAAAATTATTAGTATTACTATCTTCTGTTAAACGCACTGACATATCACTATCTGAATCATAATTAAAAATATCATCCATTGTTCTATGTAGCACATTCGAAATTTCATAAGATTCTATATAATCTAACTGAGTACCCACCCGACTATTTCAATCCCAAATAAGACCAATCGAACCCAATTCACTATAGTTTAACATATCATATTCCAGCTCCTCGAATATATTCTTATCATACTGATTATAATTTAAACATTATTTTCATGTGGAATGTACAAAAAACACTTATATACATCATTAGGGCATACAACAAGGCTTTTATCTATTTTAATCCAAACGGCAGTATCATACATGCATTTCAAAATATATACTCTTAGCTAAATGCTTTTTGGTCAGTAATTAAGATGAGACCCCCACCTTTTCCTTTACTCCTGTGAAATATTCTTATGTCAAATACTGTACTTAAAATATGCTCTTAAAAATTATAGTTTTTATCAATCCAGCATTCTGAAAGAAATACAGTATCATATTTTCGAATAACTTCAACAAAATTTTACATCATCTAACTTATTTACAACTGACCTGTTTACATTCCATGAGAAAATATTTAGACAATATGGGCACTCTTGGCCGCTTCCATATTGTTCCGTATTTGTCCTGGACTTTGCGGCCGCGCGTCCCTATCAGATCGGATCAGATGCATCTCTGGTGTTTGTGCCATCCTGCACAGCTCGGGCATAGTTCATAGGTTCTGTTTATGGCCGTAGGAACCGGGGGCACGGTTTTGCCGATATATAGAGTACTATAGAAAACATAGATACTATCTGCTTGTGCCCCCTCAATAAAAACATCTGATGACCTTTTTTTTTTTTTTTTTTTTTTGCTTGTCAAGAAATTTTTGTAGTTGATAGTGCACCCTCAACTGAAAATGTATGGCTGTGCCCCCCCCCCCCCCAACTGAAATTGCTTCATACGGGTCTGCTGTTGGGTCGCAATCAGCAGATTCATAACTGTCTGGGTCGTATAATTGACCATTCACAAACAAGCTTAACATTTGCACCATCTTCTCTAAACTGTTGTACATTGTAGAACGCACAATGGAGGGAGAATGCTGAGTTTTACCCTACAAGGATGATTGTGGTAATCAAAGCTGGTTATGGGATTGTAGTCGGCTTACATATGTAACTTACAAAAGATACCTCGTGAATTCCCAAACCAATTAAAAAACAAAAAGCTGATTGTTGACCTCTCTTACAATAATTTCACTCCGATATCTCCAAAGACATTAAATATTAAAAGGCATCCATTTAATTCTAAGCAAGGTAACAGCCCTGACTTTTAACCATAACGAGCTGATATCCGTTCGAAAAGTTTCTTTTAAGGACCCTATCTACAATGAACGAAAATGTTTTTGGACATTGAGAAAATCATATTGTATAAAGGTGTAAATATTGAGCTTATTTATATCATTTTCAACATAGGGTGCCTTGCTTTTAACCCCAGGAAAAATGTTCAAAGTCAACTAAGTTTTGATGAACAGAAATGCTGTTGTTTACCTAAGTGGGGAAAAGGCATGCAGATGAAGTGTTCAATTAATTTATCTTAGTCCATCAAAATATTTAGAAAGCTTGAATTGATTATAGATTGATCGATAAACTGTAGATGTCAATTTATCTTATTTTAGATCTAAGGGCAGATTTCTCTGACTACATTAATATACCACAGAATTAGAACTTTTAAGTGTGCAGTGTATAGAGGGATGGATCATTTATCCATATACATGAAGATATTTAAAAAATCTGAGTACTATTTTAAAATCTATGATTTTTTTAAAGCCTGGTTTCAATGGATAACATCTTCAAGCCCTCTTATAAAAAGAGTTGTAATTAAGAGCAATTAACAATTTGACACTGGTATTAATATCTATAATTCAATCACTATTGAACTCTTGTTTGCGTTAAAAAAAATTTAAAAAAAAATGTTAATGGCAAAATTGTCAAATTGAATTTAACTTGAACTAATGGTGTGTAAAATGTAGGTTGGAATCGAGAGTTAGCTTGCGTAGTTCTTTGCCACACTCTCCCCTTGGCCGTCTTTTAAAACTTTATGATGAACTAGAGATATGGTATGTTCGAATACATAACAGGGTGTTGTGAATTCTCAGATTCAGATCGCTGGAACCAAGCAATTTTATTCAATGATAATAAAACTCTACTGAGAGTAAATGGGGGCCCTATCGATGTCAAAAAAACGAATGGGCAATATTTCTTCTAAGATACGTGAGTTTTTCCAAAAAGAAAAAAAAAAGTGTACATGTATTTAAGGCGAGTTATTTTCTCGCATGATTCTGGGGACATCAAATGAACATTTAACAAACGAATTACAGACAAAGTTCAGCAATGTCCCTTCTCATCTCTCCCTTCGACCAACTTTTTATAGATCTGAAGTCATTTTTTTACGCTGATATTTTTAATTTTAATGTGTATCATGGTCTTGAATATAGAATATCCGTGTTTTGTTGAAATCGTAACAACCCTTCTCAAAATTGCTATTTTTGCAACCATGGCAACATTGTTTATTGAAATAAATACTAAAATATAGAACTGTGTGTCTTAATGTACTCTACACGTGTACCAAATTTTATTGAAATCAGGCAAAACATGTAGGACAGTCATTCTATACAGTAAAATGGACCAATTCAGAGTATAAAACATGAAAAAAATAATTGTTTCAAATAGCAAAATGAACATCATAATTCTCTAAAGGACATATCAGTGAACTTGAAAACAAAGAGTTGTCCACAAATCTGGCATCGTTAACATTTTACAACAATTTCAAGATACCATTGATCATGTTGATTTTAAGGTAATGTAACGGAAGTTAATGCTTGAAATTTTTTAAATAAAGCTGAATTTGACCAATTTTTCGTTTCTGATGTTCAATATAGAACGCTAAAGTATGATTCATGAAATATCGCATGAATCCGAATTTAAATTAAATTATCGTTACGGAAGATAATTCCCAGCAATTAAAGTTAAAATTCTCTTCAATAGTTAAAATCAAAGTGTGTTTTAGGATATTAAACAAACGTATGAAGCATTTCGCTCCCAAAATAATAAAAAAAAAATATACCAAAAATGCAAAAACTTTCCTGAATTACCGTTACGGAAGTTAAATTTTTAAGAGAGACAACTGTTTTTGTCTAATTCATTTTGTTATGTCGAAAATGTAATCGTCTAAAATAGCTGACTCGCAATAAGAATCGATGATATAAGGTTCCGTGGTCACTTTCAAATAAGTTTCAGTTCTTTTTGAAATCTGCATTCTATGCGTGAAAGTTAAAACAAAATTGTTACGGAAGTTAAGCGACATGCTTATGATTTCGCATAAAAGGAGATCCATGCATTTCTTTGCGAGAAGTGGTTTGATTTCTTTTTATGTAGGATAAAAGACATTTTTTAACATTCATTGCAATCTATTCGGAACGATTTTACGGCTGAAAATTTCATCTTGAAATTTGTAAATAAATGAAGCGACATTAAGATTTGTAGTGGAATACGTTTTTCAACATTACATTATGTTCATATCAAAACTTTAACTGCATATATATCGGTAAATATATACAAAACCATGTGTGTATGTTCAGTCTTAGAGTTGAAATCGACCTTTAAATTCATAGTTAAGATATTACAACGGTAAATTTGTAAGCGACATAGAAA
Organism: Saccostrea echinata; assembly: GCF_033153115.1. Lineage (NCBI taxonomy): Eukaryota > Metazoa > Mollusca > Bivalvia > Ostreida > Ostreidae > Saccostrea > Saccostrea echinata. The sequence goes on from NW_026889778.1 coordinate 40,450,414, forward strand.
ATTCTTAATTGGTCATGTTTTTTGTAGAATGACTGAGGAGTGAAAGCGATTTAAGTATAAACTCTTTCTACATGTATCAAATAAAATTGACCAGTATAACTAAAAACTGATTGACTACATGCTTTGTTTTAATAGTATCACTAAATCCTCTTTTATAGAAGTGTTATTTGTAAATTTGTTTGTATTTCTGGAAAGAAAAAAAAAGAGAGGAAAAAACACATATTTTGGCAATTATGGGTCTCATTCGTTGCCATGGCAACCGCGACGTCATTTTACTCTGCATAATTAAATACCTTAAGATTTTACGTTTCAGAAAATATATAGGTTGCTTTAGTAAAAGTGACTAGAAAATGTCTAAATATCTATTTGAAATCTTTTAGTCAGATTTGCAGAAAAAATGCAGTCTCTAGTAGTTAAAGGGTTAAACAAGTGGACGATTTGTGTGTATTCCAAATTTCATTTTGCAATCTTTAAGATTTTTCTTTCGAAGTAAATTCATTGTCTACCCTTAGAAAACTGAGAATTTAATTATGACCGTTAATGGATAATGCATTTACAAATTATCCTGATAGCGAATTATTATCAACCCTTTTATCTCTAGAAATATTGTTTGACGCCTTTAGATTCAAAGAATCTTTCAAACATTTGAAAGAATTAATGGAATTGAAATTATTCTAGACTTCCCATTTCCATATTCACAACTGTTACAATAGTTTTAGTGGATTATCAGAATCTCAAATTCAATATTTGACAATGTATTACAAAAGACACGTGCTTTGCGACATTAGTGAGGATATTTTCTGTTTCCATACTTACATGTACAAGGTGTAGAAATGTACTTTGTGGAGTTGTTTGACATGAAGGTATTCATGAGAAGCTTAAAATCGAACAATGGATAAAATTTTGGCGAGTGATTTTTTTTCCGGGCTTCCATTTAAATTCTTTCTATATATTTGAACCAAACTCGACATACATTTTCATCTGTGTCAAGAATGTGTTTCTTATTAATAACCGCATTTCAAGCTTTAGTAAATCCGCATAGAATTAATATGGGAAGTTTAATGTCGCCAGAAATAAAAAAAAAATGTTGCCCATGTACATGTATAGGTACATGTATAAACTTGCAAAAGTTCCCAAAACTGGAATTTCTCGATGTTAGTTTCAACAAAAACATTTACATAGGAGTAATAGGTTTATATAACACGTCACTTCAAATGCAATATCTTTCCATACAATATAGATTAAAAATAAGTGTTACGTTAACACTTTCTGTTTCGAATGAGTTGCAAGTTATACATTATAACAATAACTATATCCACAATATTAAAATTAAAGAGGGCTTTATCATTCTCAAACAATTTTCCTATAAGTCAAGATGCACTTTACATTTTGGGGTTTGATACATCCAATTTAGGAGTTCTTAATTGGTATCACCGACAACATATATCCCCTCATGTATTCGAAAGAGCAACAAAACTAAAGAGAAATATTCAGGAAATATAAGATTAAATTTCGATTGGTTAAAAAGCATATTCTATACTCTTGAAAAACTTGAGGAATTAGACCTGCAAAGGAGTTATTTACACTATACCTTTCACTAACTTTATTAAAATATCAAACATCTGTATTGTCTCTAAACGTATAGGTGGTAACTTTTTTCATCCTTCCCTGAGTTACCCTGAAATATGTACAAGTACAAAATTAAAAATTGCTGAACATCAGTTATAACAAAATTGCATCTCTAACAGAGGCAAATTTAATCATCCTTAAACGTCAAAAAAGTGTAGAGATTCTATTTCAGGAAAATCGTCTAACTTTTTATTGTCTAAATGTTCATTCACTCAGAAGGATGGAGGAGATCTAAATGAAACTAATACTAGATGCAGTAAAAAGAAAGTATCAATGTTAGGACTACTACAGGAAATTGATTTGTAGAATTTGAAACAAAGTTGTCAGTCAGAAACATTATCGGGTTAGCCCTTTCTTTTTCTGTGTAAGTAATTTTACATAGCATTTTACATGCTGAATATATCAATCCAAAGAAAAACAAGATGTGTTTGTGAAACACTGATGCCCCCGTATGGCAGCTTATGGCGAATTTTAAAGTTTCTTAAATGCAAGTCAAACTCCAGGTCAAGAAATCAAAAATGTTGGTACCCAAAGAAAGGTCTTGTCTCTAGAAATATACCTGTGAAATATGAAAGACCTAGTACCAACCGTTGAAAAGTTATGGCGGAGGTTAAAGTTTTCTTAAAGTAAGTAAAACGGCAAGGTCAAGGTCAAATGGTACCCAAGGGAAGATCTTGTCAAAGTGATACACATGATCATGAAACGTGAAAGCCCTAGAAATAACGTTCAAATATTATGGCCAATGTTAAAAATTTTTAAAAGTAGGTAAAACTCCAAGGTCAAGGTCAATGCCAAAATTGTTGGTATCCAAAGGAAGGTCTTGTCACAAGGAATATACATGTGAAGTATGAAAGCCCTAACATCAACTGTTCAAAAGTTATGCCCAAGGTTAAAGTTTTTCAAAAGTAGGTCAAACTTTAAGGTCAAGGTCAAAGGGTGAGAGTTGTTGTTATTTAAAGGAAGGTCTTGCCACAAGGAATGCATATGTGAAGTACAGGGTGTTTCATAATATGTGTGACATTTTGAATCTTTAATTTCACAAACACAAGAAAAAGATATAGACAAGTGTTTTTATCTACTTGATGCATGTATCTATAAGATTCATTGTGTACAATTACCAACTAAAATATTCCACACTGGACAAAATCTCAAACATTAATGAAAATTAGTGAAATTTCTAAATTACGTCATTTTTGTTACGTTGAATTTCACAGCGTCAAAAGCCCACGTACATTACGTTCTTAATGATCTCCACTATTTCAACTACAAATGAAAGTTGCTTCTCAAAATTTGTATAACTCTGTCACATATTTTTTGCTTAGACACTTTTCATTTCTTTAGAGCTCATTCAGTATCTGTGGTCTAGGATTGTAGACCCTGTTCCTAAACAACCCCTACAGAAAAAAAAAACCGCAAAGATTGAGATTGGCGAAAGCAGAGGCCAAACTCTTTTCTTGGGGAATTGCATTATTGAAAAATTGTACTCTGATAACTTCATATCATATTTCAAAATTCAATATGATAGCCCTAACACCAACTGTTCAAAAGTTATAGCCAATGTTAAAGTTTTTCAAAAGTAGGTCAAACTTCAAGGTCAAAGGGTCAGAGTTGTTGGTATTTAAAGGAAGGTCTTGTCACAAGGGATGCATATATGTGAAGTATGAAAGCCCTAACACCAACTGTTCAAAAGTTATGGCCAAGGTTAAAGTTTTTCAAAAGTAAGTCAAACTTCAAGGTCAGGGTCAAAGGGTCAGAGTTGTTGGTATTTAAAGGAAGGTCTTGTCACAAGGAATACATATGTCAAGTATGAAAGCCCTAACTCCAACTGTTAAAAAAATATGGCCAAGTTTTTCAAAAGTAAGTCAAACTTCAAGGTCAAGGTCAAAGGGTCAAAGTTGTTGGTATCGAAAGGAAGGTCTTCTCACAAGAAATACATATGCGAAGTATAAAAACCCTAGCACTAACTCTTCAAAAGTTATGGCCAAATTTTTTTTCAAAATTGAAGTAGGTCAAACTCCAAGTTCAAGGTCAAAGCTGTTGGTATCCCAAGGAAGGCCTTGTCACAAAGAATACACATGTGAATTTGAAACCCCAAGCACCAACAGTTCAGAAGTTATGGCCAAGGTTAAAGTCTCATGAAATTTTGTAAAAGTGGGTCAAACTCCAAGGTCAAGGTCAGAAGGTCAAATATGATGGTACCCAAAGAAAGGTCTTGTCACAAGGAATACACATGTGAAATATGAAAGTCATAGCTCCAAGCAATCAAAAGTTATGGGCAAGGTTAGTGTTGACAACAGACAGACAGGACAAAAACAATATATCCCCGGGATCTTTCGATCCGGGTGCATAAAAAACAAAACAAAACAAAACAAAAAAAAAAAACTCACTGAACAATGCAGCCTCCCACCAGCAATTCGGAAATTTAATCGATACCGGTCCGTAATTTGTAGTTTTCAAACATCGAGTTGACGCAGATTGAATGCCTTGTTTGGCTTCGGACTTCGAAAACGGAAAATTTACGTACATGTAAGTTTTTCTTACTTAAGCAGTGTAGCAGTATATCATTTCTCTACCGGTTATAAGCTTCCAGTTTCAAAGGTGCAGTTGATGAAACTATAGATGAAATTCATCCGTGACATTAATATGACAGAATATTTGGAGGTAATTCGAGATGGTTTACGTGAAACATGATTAAACAAAATGCTTTTAAGAATGAAATGTTTAAATGGTGTATTACTGCTACGTTGAAAACAAAGAACGTTCTGAAATTAACTTCTGTACAACTTTTTTCCAGAGTTAGATTGCAGAGGAGACAAGCAAAATTACTGTACAAGTTTTATATGTGTTGGTGAATCCAGGAAGGATCTATAATTGATGTATTTTCAATAATAATATAAAAAAGAATAGAAACCAGTATGTTACCAGAAAGGAAAACAAAAGTAGATCAGCTGATCCGAATCATGGACCATGAGGGACCTGGAGGGGCATATGAGCAGGAGTACTGTATCTGTCGTTCCAAAGACTGTAGTCGATTTATGATGTATGTATAGGGATATTGGGTTAAATGATTAATAGCTTAGTTTTTAAATTGCAGTATAGATTTATGATAGCCGGACCTCTAAAATTGGTAGACCCGGGCGTCGGGCGATGGTAATTGCACACCCCTGCTTTTAATAATCATTAAAACAATCTTATTTCTTTTGCTTCCTTCACCAACAGTGGTTGTGATAACTGTGAGGAATGGTACCATGGAGATTGCATTGGAGTCACCCAGAAAGATGCAGAGCTTATTAAACACTTCTATTGTACTTCTTGCAGAGGTGAGAGGTCACTTTTGATTTTCATATAAATCTGGAAAGATTGCTGGCTTGTTCCCCCTTGTAAACCCTTTAATTGAGCCACTGGAAATTCATCAATCTGAACTCAAAATTTAAATTTATATGTTCAGGTACATGTATTATTGTATGTATTTGATTTTTCTGAAGTGAAACATGTTTCAGTTATCACACTCATGAAGAAAGGGATAAAGAACACATCCATCATTTGTCAGCTTGTTTTTTGTGCATTATGTAGTCCTTTAACCTATAATTCAAAGGTTCTTACATGTAATTCAAAGTATCTAATAAATGAAATTGTATGCATGACCATACATGTACAGGCCTTTCAAAATGTGCTGGTACCCGGTACTTTTATCCAACTGAAATAATGTTTGTACTGGCCAAAATATTTGTTAGTCGAGAAAAAATTGATAAAAATAAACATATTTAATTAAAATCGTTTCCACAAGGTACCTCCCATTTTTATAAAAGTACCACCTGTTTCCAATCTCTTTGAAAACCCTGTATGTACATTGAAAATAGTATTGATGTTTACATGTTATAATTTAAGAACAAGATCCAAGCTTGGAAATCAAATACAAACACAAGAAAAGTTCCAAGGAGAAACACTCCTCCCACAAACATTCATCTCATTCTGACAGAGAATTCCGAAGCAGAGATGTAAGCTTTTTTTATATTAATTTTTGAAGAAGCAAGGTTTTTATTAATTAAAGTTACTTTTAGGTAGCACAATATGATACACGTGTACTTTAAAATAATGCTGAATTTTAGGAATAGGATGAATGACCCTCTTGAAAGGACAGTAATTCTAAAATTGATAAATTGATTACTGTATGTGTGTTTTCCTCTAATCCTTTTCCTTCAACAATATTATAAATTATACTTGTTTGTTAAATTATACTTTTTTTGTATATACTAAATTTTCTTCAATTTCAATTATTTTATATTTACAGATTTTTATTTTTACAGACTTTTTTTCTGTGGATAGGGTTCTTTTTCCTAAATGTACAATATCTCCTTCAAAGTTTGGCACATAATTATTAAAGATACTGTTAACAATTAGAATGTATTTATTGTTGCTGTTTTTTTTTTTTTGGATATTTATCCAAAAAATATGAATGCACAGGAGAGAAAAAAAAAATCATTTTTCTTTCATTTTTTACTAGGATTCTAGTAGTAAGAAGAAGTCGTCGCGACGTTGTGGGGAGTGTACAGCCTGCCACAGAACAGAGGACTGTGCGCGATGTGACTATTGTAAGGTATGTGTATAACCAGTTTGTAATGGTAGTTGTAAAGTGTCCTATATTAAGGTAAACATATGTTGTATTTTATAATTTACATGAATTTGATAGGAAACTTTCTACAAATAAGATTCTGTGTTCTAAGATTGGATATAATTTAAAAAAATATATATATTATATATATATTGGCGAAACGATTTCAATGCACCTGTACATAAAAATTATGTATGTACATACAAAATTTTGTGTTCAAAATCAGAGTCACTCAATGGGAATCCATGTAGATCTAAAGTGATCGAGATCCATATATCTATCAAAGTACAAGAAAGAAAGTACATTATTAGTCCCCTACCGGTGAAACCGGAGGGGACTATAGGTTTCCTCTGAGTCTGTCCGTCCGTCTGTCTGTCTGTCTGTCTGTCCGTCTGTCCCTCTGTCTGTCTGTCAGTCTGTCCCACTTGGTTTTCCGCACTTTTCTTCTAAACGCTTACAGATATTGAGCTGATTTTTGGTATGTAAGTGTATCTTGATGAGTTGCAGATCAAGTTTGCATTTCGTTCCGCTTCATTGATGTTTGACGGGATTACGGCCTTTTCAATTTTTAAGGGTTTTCCGCAATTTTCTTCTAAACGCTTTCAGATATTGAGCTGATTTTTAGTATGTGACTTTACCTTGATTAGTTACAGATCAAGTTTGCATTTCGTCCCGCTTCATTGATTTTTGATGGAATTATGGCATTTTCAATTTTTAACGGGAACCAGATTACACTTGCCGGTAGGGGACTAGTATTGCTAATGCAATACTCTCAGAATGCTTGTTATTACATAATCTTCAATGATTGTATTTAAATGCCTAAATTGTCAAAATGATTTTTGGATGAACACCTGTACATGTACCATATGCATGATATGAAACAGTTATACTCATCAGAAATTGCTAGTTGTCCTTGTCAAACTTGGATCTTTAAAAGGCTTTGTTAATGCACTGTTCATGTTCTCACGAATTATTCTGGGTATCTGAATTTTGACAGGACATGAAGAAGTTTGGAGGTCCAAACAAGATCCGTCAGAAATGCAGACTACGACAGTGCCTCAATTTTGTATGTCCTTAGTACTTGTTCAACCTTAATGATAAGAGTATATGTATTATTTGACATTATAATCACAGCAGTTATAATTAATTACCGTACATTTTAGCTATTAATTTCAGAAGAAAATGTATGCAAACTCAAATTTCGTTATGAAATACATGTATTTAAAACACTCCCATGAATATGTTTCATTAAGTGTGTATTAATGTTCTATAATTCGATAACTAAGAAGTTGTAGCATTACTGTTATGAAATAAAAGTCTTTGAGAAGGGAAAAATTATTTTTCCAGGGTTTGAATATGATGAATAAAAAATCCATAGAAAAGCAAGAGTGTGTTTTGACCACAGAAACCGAGTCTATCAGAACAGAATATTACAGGTAAGAATTTTACAAATGCTCAACTGAAAATTTCAGCATCCATAACTTTGTGTTTTGGCATATTTCACACACATTTATTGATAATACTAAGTTATTTAACAGTATATGATTGTATTATGAATAGCATCCTACTTCTTAGTTTTTATTTTTATGCCCTGCCATGATTTTGGCTGGGGATATAGTGTTTGTCCATCTTCCATCCTTCCATCTGTCCATCTGTCACACTTTGCATTAAGCTTAGTTTCAAAGAAACTGTTAAAGATATAATGTTAACCAAAATTCATACACTATACATCTTGGTGAGTACTTTTCTGACCTTGACCTTCCCTGTGACCTTGACCTTTCAGTACCTATTTAGTATTTGGTTCAGTTTTAAAGCAATTATTAAGGATATTTTTATAAAAAACTCTTACAATTATGTGTGATAGTGGAAGCTACATGTAACCGTTTCATAATTTTCAGAACTTTACAGTTCCTATTACCTTGACCCCATTTATAATTCCTTATTTTATTTTTAACTTGGTTTCAAAGAAACAGTTTTCGATATTTTAAACTAATTAACTGTGTCATAAAATACATATTTTTTTTTTTACTTTGACCTTCCCTATGACCATGTTATCTCTGACTGGGTAAGGAATGATGGTACATACATGTATCTTCTTATATTGCAATACAAATGTATCTTGGGCAGGGCATTCATGTCCAATGGACATATTTCTAGCTAATTATTGTAATGAGGTTGTTTAAATGTTTTGTGAATATTGTAGAATCATAGAGTGGTCAGTAGACATGCAAGCTTCAATTTGAAATAGATTTTAAGAGTTTTGTTGCTGGTTCATTTGAAATTTTTAAATTTTCATTCTGCATGCATTAAATTAAGTTTAAAAAGATTATATTCATTCTGGTTGTATATGTACATATATATCAATCAGTTCAAATTCCTGATAGATTCTTTGTATTGACATGAATTATTTTTTTTTTAAGTTATACCAATAATTTCTGCTTTTTTTAAATTATTTTTTTTTTACCAAACCTTAAGACCACATTCTGCTAAAACTATGATATCTGGCATTTGTATGACTTTATTATAGATTTTTTTTTTCTATGGTTGAGGTGACAGGTATTGATTGATCCATATTTTTTCTTCATTTTTTGTTTGGAAATGTATAAGCCCAAATAATATCTTAATTAATTATCATTTTACTTTAAAATATGAGAAGGAAAAAAAAACCATGTACATAAAGCATGATTGTTATGGCTTTGGGGTACAGTCTAAACAGATTTTTTCTTTCATGAAATTGTTGTCTTGAAACTCCAAGAATTATATTTGCTGACTTGTACAACATATACCCAGCAAGTTGCATGATTTTGTACATGTATACTGTAAATCATGTTTAATTTGCAAGTACGGTACTTTATTTTGGCTCAATTAAGCAAGGCAGACTACTTGTGAAAATTAAATTCTTGGTTATAATTTTATCAGTAGAGATTAAGAAGAACAATGTTCACTTATATAAATACAATAAAACCATCTCATGAAAATAAGATGTTGCAAATAATTGGTGATATACAGTACTACTCAAATTTTAAAGTAATATGGTTTAATGGTTATTTTTTTACTGTATGATATACCAGGTGTACATACATGTACCTGTAAATTGAAAATTTTGTGAACTGCGTTAACTTTTTTGCAGGATTTTTTTTTTTTTTTAATAAATTTAAATGTGCCTGTATATCAAAATATCACATATAGCACAAGGGTGTTGATTAACAAAGATTTTATGAATCTTTATATTTCAAAAAAAGACTTGAAATGACCAAACATGACACTCTTTTGATGAAAAGGTGAAACATTCGGATTGACCACATTTTGTGTCTCATGAAACCAGTCCTATATTCTATTGATACAAGAATTAATTTCTGTAAACATAGTTCTGCCCATATTTATACATGCAAAATCACAGACCATATCCCTTTCAGATGTTATACAGATTGAAATCAATTGAGCTACATGTACAGTGTTGTTGTCTTGAGAAATTCATATTGCCATTTAAACATGTTTGCAAAAGAGATTAATGTTATAGTTTTAAGATTATAAAGAGCCGTGAGTCCTTATTTTGTGATGATTATGTACTTCCAGTGGTGTTCGTGATGATGACGATGACTTTATGGATGTTGATGATGATCCCGATTATGGCTCAGAAAACATTGAAAAATCACCAAAGGTAAAAACTGACAACTGTTTATCATTAGAATCAATCACAACTCAGCAATTCCAAAAAGGGTGTAGATTTAGAATAATTGCTTGCAATGAACTTATGTTTTGGCACTTTGTCATTCTAAATAAGAAAATATACTTCAACAAAGCAGAATATATTAGGCAAAAAAATTGCTGTGACAATGTCCTCCTCAATATATCTAATTCCTGGACTTTTTTAATGTCAAAGCCATGGAAAAAAAGGTGTTTGAAATGAAATTTTGAAATCTTTGGATCCTAAAGAGTAAAATACTGTAAAATTACTTGGTTTTTTTGTGGAGTCAAATTTCATGGTTTAAGGAAAACACATTGCTTCAAGCACAGGAGTTCGCGTACCTATCAATTTAACCGAAATTTTCAGTAAATAAAAAAAATACGAAATTATTACAGGTATTACGTATTTTTTTTATTTCCTGAAAATTTCGGTTAAATTGATAGGTACGCGAACTCCTGTGCTTCAAGGGACTTTGATTTTGTGGTTGAAGAGGTGATGGTAGAAAACATGAAACTGTAGTTTTAAATATTAAGATTTCTTGGAGGATATGAAAGTGTGGGCTCTTCATACATGTACCACAAAAACAGGGAAAATTTGTCCTCCAGTGTAATTAGTGATTTCACAGTAAGGGTATTTAGTGGGGTTTGAATTTAACTACTTCAGCTCATAAATGTATGGTATATGTGGAATTTAATTAGTGTCTAAGTCTGATTTCTGGATCATTTTGCAGGGTAAGAGAGGGAGGAAGAAAAGTATGTCGGAGAGTGGGTCAGCTAAAAAGAAGTACAAGAAAAGAGGACGCAAGCACTCACCAGACAAAAAAACAAAGGTATAGGGTCTTACTTTGTATAGATAAGGCTAGAAAATAAAAATCTGTTGTCAATGTATATGTTATTCATAACTGGATGAATATAAGTCTGTGGTTATCTTGTACTTTATGATTATTTATTAATAGAAAGCCAAAGAGAATGCTTCCGTTGAATCCAAGAGAAAGAGGTTGGAGATAGAAGATGTTCGTGAGAGCGAGGTTGATGAGCCAAAACAATGCTTTGGGCCTGGTTGTATTGAAGCAGCCAGACCAAATTCCAAGTATTGTTCAGATGATTGTGGTCTTAAATTGGCCAAAAGGTATGGTAATTTCATTTTTTAATGCCATATGTATATACAAGTATATGGGACATGTACGATACAAATCAGACTGATGGAAAAGGGACATATAGCAAGGAAAAAGAATTATTCTTTTTAAGTGACATAAATATGTAATTTTACAGACAAGTTTCATAATTTTCTCTGTTTATTTATAAGTATTAAAGTGTATTAAGTGTGCATTAAGGTTCTTTGATATCATTCGCTGCACTGCTGTAGCTGAATGCAGTGAGAAAACTTGTTGATGGTCAACTGATTATTCAGATTAAGTTTTTCAGATACATGTTCCAGTGTGTTATCGCATGGAATTTTAAAGCAGGTTGACCTGGTTCTGTAGGACACTTTTTGTTCAGCTAATCCGAAGTTACATGTATGTACATTGCAGTCGGATTTACGAGCTCTTGCCTCCTAAGATTTCACAATGGCAGAGCAGTCCTTGTGTGACAGAGGAGAACAATAAGAAGATGCTGGAGAAGATAAGACGCGAGCAGCTCGAATGTAGACAGAAACTGGCCGAGCTTGATCTCAGACATCAGGAGCTGGACGGCATCGTTGACCGTGCCAAAAATGTCACTATCGCCCCAGAACAAGATGTGAGGCCATTTTTTTTTTTTTTATACATTATTGACAATACAAATTCAGTAGTGGCATTATTTTTTGACAAATAGTGACTTTGTATCAGACTTGGTAACTTGTGCATGTATGAAAAAAAGGAGGAGGGGGGGGTCCTTGTTTTTTGTTTTTCAATCTGTTTATCATTTAGTGTACATGTATGAGTGACAGAAGTGTAATATTGCTACATGCCTCTTATCTGATGTTTTATATTATATATTAGTTATATTATTATTATATTATACTAGTAAAAGTATATTACCATTTAAAACATGCAATTATTTGCAGGAGAAGGATAATGAGGATGATCTGGAGTTAAGTTTGTACTGTGTTACATGTGGTGCTGAGTTAAATCAGAAAGGAGCATTACGTCATATGGAAAAATGCTTCTCCAAGGTTTGTTAAAAGCATATTAAGTCTGCAGTTACCCTTGAAATGATATGCATTCCAATTTAAAAATACCACATCAAAGCATAAATCTACAGTAGTTCCCATACCGAAATAAGTTATAACTAAGTTATAACTTTTCTGTAACTTTTTTGTACCTCAAGAAAAAGTTACATTTTAGTTATAACTTTTCTGTACCTAAAATGGACTTAGCCATTTTTAGATGTAACTAAAATATAACTTTTCTGGACTTTGTCATTTTACTGTATAACTTTTTTGTACCTTTTTGAACTTAGCCATTTTCTGGTGTAACTAAAAGATAACTTTTCTGGACTTTGTCATTTTACTGTATAACTTTTTTGTACCTTTTTGGTCTTAGCCATTTTCAGACGTAACTAAAACATAACTTTTCAGGACTTTGTCATTTTTCTGTGTAACTTTTTTGTACCTAATTTGGACTTAGTCATTTTGCAGAATGGCTACTAAGTTAAACTGAATATTTTTTTTTTTTTTTTTTTTTTTTTTTTACCATACACCTAAATTAAATTTTTTTTATATAACTGTTGAAATTTAATCATATAAAGTAATAAATAAGCATAATTATATTAGTATAGTAATACAGTTTTACATACCTGTAATATCTACAGAGGATATGAATAAAAAGGTGGGGATGATTAAGGGCTACATAAAGGTACCACTGTTTATATGCAGAATTTTCTTTATCTAAAAATTATTCATATAATGAATTGCATTATATACTGCTATTACTTACACAGACATTTATTTTTCTGTTTTGTTGTGAGTTGAGATTTTTTTTTTTTTTTTAAAGAAAAAGGGGGGCTTCTTAGACATCTTTACTACCAATGTTTTTCTCATCCATTACAGTCCACAGCCACATCCACTGTTAAGTTCAACAGAAGAGATGTGAAGTTGAGACTTGTAGTAAATTACATCTGAAGTTGGGAATAAATCTCTCTCTAAATCTCTCTCTCTCTCTCTCTCATTAATAAATGTTGTTTAATTAGTATTTGTCTCGTAAGTACTAGTTTCATCTAAAGTTGGGAATAATCTCTCTCTCTCTCTCAGAAAATACGTATTATATAGATTTCATGTTTTGTAAATTATATGCATGTACATCTTAAGGTGGAATAATTTCCCTAATTCTGGAGAAATATAAATGTTCAAGAGATATAAACAGTGGTCAAATGTTATAATCTCATGAAGTCATTTAATATTTTGCACAGATTTTTCTTCGTGTGCAAAACAGTGTTAATTTCCCCATTGTTTTCTCGTGACACAGGTGTTTGTACTAGATGACCTTTTTGGCCTACACTTCGTAAATTTCAGCTTGTGTATTACGCAATGGTACAATTTTACAAGGGTTGTTTGAAATCTAAAGTAAATCAATCATAATAAGGGTGGCTAGAAAGATAAACAACAACATACAGTGTGTGTATGTTCATTTATTAACAGATATTACGATGTTGGGAATAAAGACTGCCAGTTATATTAAGATTTTAGCAGAAGACTAGGACATGTGGATTTTATTATTTGCCTGATTAAATAACCCAGTTTTACTAGTTATTTTCATAAATAAATAAAACATTAAATTCAAAATGGCGGCAACGACACAAATATGGCGGCCCCGACGTCCGTTTTGTCCGTTTTGTTGGAACTCTGTTTCAAAATTTTAACACCAACTGGCTTTTTAATATTTAAGATAAGTTTCAAAATACACAATTATGTTTATTTGGATTTAAAATAAATTAATTATGAATTATTTATTTATTTATTTTCAATCACGTGACTTATTCTAAGTCTCTGATTGGTCAACAACAGAGCGCGGATTTTTTCATGGACGATTTGAATGTTGGTGTGCTGAAAGTGTTGATAGAAAAACGATGACAAAATCATTCGGTAAGGCAATATTTATGTTAATATTTTGATGTTTTTGGTAGGAAATGTTTATTACCTCTAGATGGGCATTCAAAAAAGAAGAAATATGTAGAATGAACAAAATTCTAGGCATGTGAATCTCAGATTTCTTGTTTGTTTTGATTGGTATGTCAATGACAAAGACTGAAGTGAAGAAATTGAAAAAAAAAAAATTTTCAGCATTTAGTATAGGAACAAAAAATGTTATTCTTTGTCATATTTAATTCTTTAAATATTCCTATAGATCAGTTTAATTATTAAATGACCTATATTGTGTAATTGTTTAACAGATTCTCTGAACTGTTTTAATATTGTACATATTGTAGCCTTTAAACACCACATGATCATAACATGATATAGTGTACTGAAATGAGTAAAATAAAATTTCTAATTTTTATTTAATTTCAGCAGTATACTGGTACATTATTTCTTTCCATGAGCATCTCATGTCTGTGCCAAGCTGGAGTGAAATCCTTCAAAAATATCACCTGTTTTAGGTAAGTAAATAATCAAATCTTATTTTTATTTCAAATTCGATAAATCTAAAGCTAATTCCTATAAAGCTGTCAGGTTCTATATTGTTCTTTATGTTTAAAATTTTTTTAATGCATGTTTATGTGATGAGCTTTGAGGTTGAATTTTCTCAATTACACAACAGAACTCTAATTTTTGTTTTCCAAGTTATAGATGCATATGCCTTGAATTTGAATGAATTGATATTAAAGAGTGGTTCCAATCTGATATGCTTTGAGTGCAGAAAACACTTCAACTTTTTTTTAAAAGAAAAAATTAAAATATTTAAAGTTTGAACCTTTTTAATTTTTGCAGAATTGAAGAAAAATGAAGAGAAGGTTGAAATTGCAAGCATATTTCAAATGAAGACTCGGACGACTACCAGTGCAGGCCACTGAGGGGCGCAGACTGTCTGCCGGCCGGCCAAGTCCCTCGACCAGCTCGGCCAAATACCAGTGCAGCCTGTCGAGGGGGACATACTGCTGGCCGGCCAAGTCCCATGACCACTTCAGCCTACTACCAGTACAACCTGTCAAGGGGCGCAGACCGCTGGCCGGATGGCCAAGTCCCTCGACCAGTTCAGCCAACTACTGGTGCAGCCCGTCTTTAAATAATCCAGATAAAAATCACAACTGTACATCCACAAGGATACCTGTGCAAGGACTTGGGTGGTATGCAGCTTAGAACTGTGACCGAAATCACTGCTTAGAACCTTCTTTTTTTTTTTTTTGAAGTACAGCTAGATCATGGCGCTAACATGAAAAACTAGAGAGTTAAAATCTAGGCAGTGATGCCTATTTATAAAAGTTCACAAGAGTAGAATGCAGTTTACTAGGTAATTTTACAAAAACTCTTATGACTATATGCTAAAAAAATGTATTTTAAGAAAACAACCATTCTGAGAAATTTCAATCTGTTATGATGGCTTGATGAAAAATAAGGTAGACTTTAAAACATGAATGTGCATTCATTCAGTTGTATTTGACAATGAACCAAGCTCTCTTAATCATGTTTATAAAATAAAATTGTAAGTGCTTTAATTTTTTTTAAATAATCTTTTTTGTAAAAATTTTAATAATCTTTTTGTAAAAATTTTAATGAGTAGCTTTTTTAAAGCCTATAATTGAGTAATTCCACCACAGGTTAACATGAAGTGTATAATTTTATTGTAACTTTTATTAGGTATAACTTTTTGTAGTTATAACTTTTTTTTAGGTATAACTTTTCTGTAACTTTTTCATAACTTTTTCATAGTTATAACTTTTCTGTAACTTTTTCATAATCTTTAAAGTTATAACTTTTCATGGGTATAACTTTTTTTAGTTATAACTTTTTCATAACTTTTTATTAAGTATAACTTTTTTATAACTTTTGAAATAACTTTTTCCGGGTATAACTTTTTTGTAACTTTTTCCACCGTTTATTTGGGTATAACTAAAGTATAACTTTGTAACTTTTTTATAACTTTTTGTGTAACTTTTAATAATTATAACTTTTTGTAGTTATAACTTTTTTGTAACTTTTTGCATTTGCTGTATTTATGTTGAAATAAAAAATGAAAACTTATACAAAAGTTATAACTTTTTTGTAACTAAGTTATAACTAAATTATACCTCACTTAAAACAGGCGGTTCCAAACTCCGATAACTTAGTTATAACTTTTTTGTACCTTTTTTTAGTTACAAAAGTTATAACTAAGTTATAATTTATTTCGGTATGGGTTATTTTATTAGAAATGACTGTAAATAAAAACTTTCAACTTTATCAGAAAGGAGAATTCTTTTAATATAGTGATATTTATTAGATTTACATATAAGTGTACTCTGAACAGACTGAGAACAGTATCATTTCATTTGGCTATGAAGTGAGAGAGGTCTTAAAACCATTTAGTATATATATATATGTGTGTGTTAACAGTTTGAAGCCCAGACCTCTTTCGGCTCTATCTACAAGACAAGGATTGAAGGGAACTCTATGTTCTGCGATTACTATAACACACAGCAGAAAGTGTATTGTAAACGACTCAAAGTCCTGTGTCCAGAACACACCAAGGAACCAAAGGTTGTGCAATGCTTCTCTGGAATTTTTTAATGTATAACTAATAGATAATAGATTATTAGTAAGAATACTCAGTAGGAGAATTGAAATTTGATACCTAACTCTCGAGATAGTAGATAGAAAATATAGCAACTTTCCCTCAAATCAGTAAAAATACAGTTAAAACACATTAAACTTGTATAAATTCTCCAGCCTTCTTTCGTGTTAAATGTTATTAAGCCCCTCCTCCCCACCATCAAGGTTGTTTAAACTCTAAATCGTGATGAATGACGAACATTTTTCATGCAAATTATAATAAATGTTTAAGTCATTAATTTAAAGTATAAATAGTTAACTGAAGAGGCATTTTACTTAAGGTCGGACCAGAAGAGGTGTGTGGATGCCCTCTAGTGGTGGATGTTTTCATTGAAACTGGGGAAATCTGTAGAGCCCCAAAGAAGAAGTGCAATAAACATTACTGCTGGGAGAAATTACGCCGAGCCGAAATCGACATGGAGCGTGTTAGACAGGTTGGAAAATTTATGAACGTTTTACAGTGTATAATTAGAAATCAAATGAACTTCAACGGTTATCTCAATAAATAGAGTTAAAGGAAGTACATGTACATACATGCCGGTACAATGTTCATTACAATTCAGCGTATGTCCACTTTTGCAAAGATGGTTTCCTTACAAGTATCATTTTGAACAAAGTACTCTTTACTTTTTAGTGGCTGAAACTAGATGACCTCTTTGAGCAGGAGAGGAATATTCGTGTTTCCATGGCAAACCGTGTGGGAGTCCTAGGACTGATGCTCCACCAAACGGTGGATCATGATCCGTTAAATCCGATTCGACCTCCAAACATGGAGTAAATCCAAAAAAACCTTAGGATTCCAGCAATGTGTTCTCATTTTCTGTTATTGATAGGGCTGATAATGAAATTCTTTATACGGTGCCAACAAATTGGGATCATTTAAACTTAAAATGACAGTGACTTGTAAGTAAATTATTAAGTAGTGGATCCCATGCTAGAAGTTCCACTTTTTAATCCAATATACATTTGTACATGCACCTCATATGTACATGTATGTAAACTAATGCATTAATGTTGTATATATCCGTTTGATTTTTTTTTACCCTGTACGCTTTTCCATTATTAAAGTGTATTTATTCTGTGTATAAATGATTTGTTGTTTATTCAGTGAGATCATTCCAACATTTTCAATTTCACAAGCTACATACTGTATTAAAAATTGCATATTTTCCTGGGGTCAAATTTCCAAGGTTTGAGGAAAAATTATGGGTTCGTGAGGATTTGATTTTGAGAATGAAGAATTTAAAGAGTAGATATGTACATGTACATGTATATAGCATTTTGCATTTTGTGGTGGACATGAATTCAGGGGTTTCTTCATACCTCGAAAACAACAACAACAAATAACTTCCTTTCACAATAATGTTCTTGTCTAATTTTGTGTAGTGCTGAGTTTGAAACAACTGTCATGAACACTAATTCAATGTTGCTTCTGATCAAGAATCTATTGATAGGAGAGGTTATTTGGACATTATTTAGACAAGATTAAATGTTTCAGTCTACTGCAGAGAAATTTCTCACTGGAATACATTTGTACATTGTAGTCTTAATGAAATAAAATTTACTTATTACTTACTCAGTGCAGAGATACTGTACAGCCATATCTAAGTTACAATGCAAAAGACCCATTTATAAATTTTATGCTTGTACAAATATACATGTACAACTTTATTCGGTGAAAAATAAATACCGTAAAATCACTAAGTTTCAGGGAGTTTTTTCGTTGTTTTTGAGGTTTCAAAAAACCCCTGAATTCATGTCCAAAATGAAATGTAAAATACAATATACATGTATATAACATGTACATGTACAAAACTACTCAACACTTCCCCACCAAAAAATCAAGTCCCCTTAAACCAATATTTTTTTCTTCAAACCTCAAAAATTTGACCCCAAGAAAATGTGACTCCACAGTACCTAAAGTACAGATGGCTATTGAGCAAGATATTCTTGATCACACTTCATGGTTAGTTGAGCAAGGATTTGATTGGGGTTTATTTGAAGACCCAATGCAAAAAATTTCCAAATTTTCTTATCTAACCTTTTTTGCCTTTTGAGAAGTACTGATTACATCACAAAGCTTTAGTTTACTGAAGTGACCAGTGTTCACAGAATCTCTCTGAAGAACTTTCTTTAAACCTGCTGAAGTTCAGATTTTTCTGGCATCAGAATTACAGTTGAACTTCGGTATCTCCAACACTGATATCTCGAATATCATGGATATGTCGAAGTGATTTGGAAGTCCCATCCCCTTATTCTTTAAGTATTTTACCCTGGATATCTTGAATCCTCGGATATCTCAAAGTTTTTTCTGGGTCTCCTTGAGTTCGAGATAACGAGGTTTGACTGTACAAGTAAACATTTTTGGTTGTTCACGTGGCTGACAAGTACAACAAATTCTTTATGTTGAAGATACAAAGTGTTAGAAAATACACATCATTGTATCAGTAGAAGTAATCTGAATCTGCACTCTACAGTAAAGAGGATATCATTTTGAAACACAAAGTATTTATGTTTAAAGGTTTATTTCAATAAATGCTAAACTTATTAAATATCCTAGCTGTTTGACGACCAAGACACTTTCTAAGTTCACTGGGTGTTAACCATGCATAGTCTAAAACTTGTTCACTAGGAATCACAGAGCCACCTCTGTATTCTGCCTTGTGTATGAAAATCTGTAAAAAAAAAAAAGAATTAAAAAGTTAAGTTATTTACATTTATATATTACATACACATGATAAAGTCGTTCTTATAACTGGAGAACACTTAAGAATGCAAGAAATTAACAAGGATGTTTTAATTCACATGTATAATTATTAACAACACTGTAAATTAAATCATCAAGGAATGAATTTAATAGCTACCCAAGTTATACTTGTATAACCTGGGGCTGGGGCAGTTTACGCTTTATAAACCGCAAAGCGATTTATAAAAAAGCGTAAACTGTTTCAACCCAGGTTATACAAGTATAACTTGGGTAGCTATTAAATTCATCACTTTTAATTTATTTTTCCATCATTAAGTGTAGAAAATATGACAATTTTTCCTTCAAAAATGCCTTCAAATTGTACATATTTTAAATCTAAAGTCAAGCGGATTGATATGTTTTGAGTGATGCAATTAAGTCATTGTGACTTAGGCAACACAGGTTATACAATATAAACTGTTTTTTTTTATCCAATCAAATGATGCGTTACAACCAAAATTAAATTATTGTGCAATTATGCAACAATTTTCAATTGATCAATGTCAATGGTCCACAGAGATAAATATTCACAAGCTAGAGTTGCTTGCATATTTCTTCCACACATATAAGAATTGATTTACAGTACCCATTTAAAAGGTACACAGTACAGTTTGGTACACAAATACGGGTTTTTATGTAGAGGAGCCACCCCTTCTCACCTTTGAACCCTTTAATTTAGTTTCTTCCTGCACCTCTTTCCTGTATTCCTTGATTTGGTAACCACTCGGGGCATTTCCAAATAACATGTATTTTAGATCTGTTCCACACGTGTCTGCTACGGCTTTTTCTGCAACCTACATGTACAGGTATGACACATATATAAGCTTTATTACTTGTTCTTTTGGTAAAAGCTACATTTATTAAAATTAATTCTGTGATTTTTAATCTGGACGAAAATTTTTTTTTATTTCATGTCTCTCTGAGTGTTACCCAATTGTTATCTTGGCCATAACTACAAGAGTATAAATCTGTTCTTTGGAGGAGGGGTAAAATACAATTTTTGTGCCAAATTTGTATTCCAATCTGGTTCTTTGTACCATGTTTGACCTGTATGTACCTGTCTCATGGACATTCCCTGTGCATGCTGCATCACTGGTAGGTACCAAAATTCTTTTCCCCCTATATTCTGTTTGACGACCAGCACTAATGTCTGATCAAGTTTTCTGTCCACGGTCTTCACATCGCCTGTCTTGTCTGCCTCTAGGTAATGGAAGAATCACATATATATCAATAGTAAAAAAATGGAAGTTAATTTTTCTACTAAGAGCTGTTTATAATTAAATAATAATTTGAGCACTTATTTTGTTCCTCCAAATTTCCAAAAATGTAAGAAAAATGTATGGGTTTTTTTGTTATTAATAAAAATCAACATGCCCAATTGCATAAAAATTAAGAGCAAACTAAAATCATTTTTCAATTTCAGTTACATTTTACAATGCAGCCTTTATTCAACTCAAGATAAAGATATTTTATATCATTTAAACTGTAAATACTGCAATTTTCTGATGGAATAGAGGTGATATTTTTTCACTTGTGAAAAAAAAAGAAGAAAAAAATCCTATCCCACTGATGACATTAATTCCATATCCAACTACAAAACATTGAATATCCTCTACAGTATATATTCCAAAAAGCTCTTCATTTATTAAAAAGAAAACTTGCTGTATTTTTACGATTGGCTGGGCAGATTAATTGATTCAACCCATTTAGGCATCTGGCAAATTTAATATTAAGTATGCACTACTTTGTTTGCCACAGTCAACCATAAGGGGGCAGAATCACAGAACTTTAGATCGCTTTAATCCGATTTACAAAAAAATTGAGGTGTAAAAAAAAAGATATTTTTTCACACCCCAAATTTTTTCTATGTCGGAATAAAGCACTGAATACTTGAGTTCTCATAAAAATTGCTCATTCTCATTAAGGATTACTATGACTGTTTTCAAATCACCTGTCTCACGATCTGCTGGTTTAAATGATGTGAAGTCTTTATTCCATATATTCTCTTTATCCTGCATGGTTATGATTGGGATATTTCTTAGGTGAAGTGGTGTGTCTAATACATTCTTTCTCTGCTCAGCTAACCGGTGTCTGAAATAAAATCAATTTTGAATTCTGAATAGAAATGCTGATGGTTAAAATTGAAAAATATTTGTATTTCTGATCATGATGAATTTAACTTTGTTAACTTAAAGATGTTAACTTTAAAAAATATTAACATTATTAAAACTCTTATGTTTTTTGCATTTATCACGTTAAATGTTTCTTTTTCCTAAATACTTGGAAAATATTCATGAGAACTACCATGTGACAATTCTTTTAGCTTAAATACAAAAAATTTCAACTATCGTAAACAGATATTGTTCAACTTCAAGCATATTCCTCCAAAATGATCTGAAAATATACATTCAGCTTATAAACAAACCAACTAACATGAGGATTAAATAAACCATTCTACTCCCTACCTGCAGTAATGTAGCCCTGATCCCCAAATTTTTTGTAATTTTTTTCCCCTGAAATATCAGATAAAAAATTGGAGAGGGCTACATTATTGCAGCCCCCCCCCATCCCGCCCCCTTTGCACTCAACATGCCCAAAGAATTTCTTACTCTTCCTCTGTCTTGGCATTTTCATAATCTGAAAGTAGACTCTGTTCCATTTCTAGCTGTTGTCTGTACTCCTTGTATTCCCTCTCAATCTTCTTCATGGGCGGGGTAATGACAGGTATGCGTTCTATGTACATAGCCCCCATCAGATTCCATCTCTCTGGATCCTCACTTAGATTGACAGCTACTTTTTGATTGTAAAATCTGCTTTGTTGAGCTGTGGCAAATGAGATATATATATAATTTTATTTTTAAAATAATAATAACTTTCATCACCATGATAAAACATAGGTAATCAAAGATTACGAAGTTCACCTAGACGAATGTTATCTATAAGTAAGGCAAATTTCTTATCATATTTTTTTTTCTAATATCCATGCAAGTTTGGTTTGAGCAGGACTTATAGTTACTTGGAAATAGACATGTTCAAAAAACAATGTTTTGGAAAATGTAAGTCAGATTCAGAATCCAAAGAAAGTCTGGAAGTGTCCATCCCTAGATACATCATCCATGCTACATGTAATTTGGTTAAAAATATGGCTAAAATTCACTCATGTGGAAAATCTAGGTCAGATCCAGCATCCAAAGCAGGTTGGTTAGTGTACATCCCTAGATGCATCATCCATGCAAGTTTGGTCCAGGTAGGGCTTATGGTTACTTGGGAATGGGACTGCTCCAAAATCTAAACATTGTCTCACATGTGGAAAATCTAGCTCAGATCCAGCATCCGAAGTAAGTGTGTAGTGTCCATCCCTGGATGCATCATCCATGCAAGTTTGCTCTAGGTAGGGCTTACAGTTACTTGAGAATGGACCTGCTCCAAAAACTTTAACCTGGTCACTCATCTGGAAAATCTAGGTCAGATCCAGCATCCAAAGCAAGTTTGGTAGTGTTCATCCCTAACTTATGCAAGTGCAAGTTTAGTCCAGGTAGGGCTTATAGTTACTTGGGAATGGACCTGCTCCAAAAACTTTAACCTGGTCACTCATATGGAAAATCTAGGTCAGATCCAGCATCCGAAGAAAGTGTGGTAGTGTCCATCCCTAGATGCATCATTCATCCATGCACGTTTGGTCCAGATAGGGCTTATAGTTACTTGGGAATGGGACTTGCTCCTAAAACTTTAACGGGGACACCGACGCTAACGCTGACGCCGGGGGTTATAGCATAAGCTCATCTCGACTTCATCGAGGTCAGCTAAAAAGTAACTAATACCATTTCAAAAAAAATAAATAAATAAAATAAAAAATATATCAAAGTCGTGATTTTTTTCCCATTTTCTTGCTACCTGGTCTATTTAGAACTTGATTTTATGCTAATAAAACTGTATATAATTTACTTTGGTTGCCTATTTGGGTATGGTATTTGAACGATAAATTTCGAATTATTGTCTGACGTCATGGTGTCAGACAGTACTAGTTTTAGCCAAGGCTTGTTGGTCAAGTCGTTCAATAAAATTCTTGCGATAATTCTATCTTGGAAACTTCATTTTTTCTTAGCACAGGGATTAATGAAAACATGCTAAACACACAAACAAGCCAAATCATTGGACCTAATTATTATCACATTATATATTACACGTTACATAACATTTGTCCATTCTCTTATGCACCATTTATCATTCATGTAAACCCAGCAAAACAACAGAAATGAAGCTGGTCAGGTCAACACTTATCGAATATCCTTATCAAATTATCTAATAGATGTTTATTTTCAATGCATACAAAGTCTTTCTCCCTTTACACATGTTCCTAACTTTGCAGACATTTGATTTATTCATAGTTAAAAAAATATTTAAGTGAAAGATAGATGATTCACATTTTTTGCTGATATTCAAAGATATTAGCCAGTTTATTACTTTAAAAAAAAAAAATCGTACATGTAATCATCCAAAACTGTTCACTAATTAATGTTTAGATTTTTATGTGTTGGAACTGTAGTTTCACAGGGGAGGGGGCTAGATAGAATGTTCTATCATTAAAATGATAAATGTCCTACGGACCCGGTTTAACTCTAACTGTGGTGAGGACCTGTCACGAGACACAGTTAGATTTTTCTAACTAGGGAGGGGGCGAACAACCAAAAATTTTAGTGGGGCACTATCAAGGAAAAATTCCTTGTCAAGCAAAAACAATTATCATACGCTATTATTTACATTATTTAGGAGACACAAGTATAAAGTAGCAATGTTTTCTATAGCATATTATATATCGACAAAATATTGGGGGGTCCCCGAGTCCTCCTCTCCTCGGTTCCCACGGCTATGAAAAAAAGTAAGTCAGTATATATAGAATAATTTATTTATTGTTGATGCCACTGGATTGAACTTTTCTTGTTTCTTAGCAAATTAATTTATTTCTAGACTCAGAGTTTTGTTGAACTCGCTGGATTCAACTTTCTAAATTTTTCTTATAACAATAAATTTGCTCACGTCAGACAAGCTTTTTAAGAAAGCTAATACTTGTGTTATAGAATAGAATAGGATGTAGATCCAGATCGTCGATTTACCCAAAAGGACACAAAAGGAACCCAAAAGGACTAGAAATTAAGGGGATAACTGGATATTCAATGAACACTATCATACTTTATTGAAAATAAAACAGTAGTTTTTTTTTGGGGGGGGGGGATGTGTGTTTGGGTGGGGGATTAAATTGGGGCCCAAATGGGTACAAATATATAACATATAAAATTTGGTACAGATAGAGTAATAAACAATAGACAACATACATGTATGTATATAAACTTTCGCAAAATACTTTTAAAAAGGCAAATTCATAAATCATCCTGGTGCCATCTCTCAGTAAGAATATTTCACAGCAAGACCGAATTTGTGCTACGAGGAAATTCGAAATTCTCAATGCGCTATCAGTTTGCTGTCGATTCGAGTCTTGTAAGAGACAATGAACAGATCTACTTACTTTCACTTCTTTTTAGTAATCTTGGTACTCTGAAAATTAAATTGCATGTTCTTCTAGCAGACCAAGACATTTTTTCAAGTGCAAGATCTTATGAGTTCATGTTATTTTCATTCCATTCGGCACACCTCGGCCGATTCGTACCTCATCTAACACCGAGGTTTGCCGAATGATTTTCATTCATAAACATATTTGAAATTGTCTCCCTTGATAGAACTCTTTTCAGTGGCTTTGGGTAAATCCAGTACACAGGTACTTGTTCCGGTAATAATTTTTTTTAACCCATATTACTATATGGTTTAAAAAAAATTATTATCCAGACAGGTGCCTATGGGAAAGAGAGAAGAGAGAATACACAAATCTTAAACATTAAAATAAAGCATTAGGTATTTTTAAAATTCTATAATAAATTGAAGTCGTGGTGATTATTTTATTCCATAGCAAATTTGCCATTTGTATATATCACCGACGTTTAACCGTTCATTAAAGGGGATAGATATATACAGTCCAGCCGTCCTTTTATCGAATATTTCCTGCACAAATCTTAAACAATTGATATAAAGCATCATACATTATTTTTAAGAGTCTATAATAAATTGAAGTTGTGGTGATTATTTTAAATTCCATAGCAAATTTGCCATATGCCATATTAAATGTTGTGCAAGATCAATATAAATTGCTGGATTTTTACGTATCAGTCATTGTGGGATTGTTGTCAAATCACTGCTGAAAATAATGATATATATATTTTTTGTTGAGAAAAATATATTCCGTATACATGTATTAAACTGAAGGTCTTAACATGCTTAAGAAAGTACATAGATCTACATGTATACCCCAAACGACCATCATTATTATACCTGTATAATGTACTACATGTATAAGTATCCATAAATTAACGAATATTTCAGAAGGAAATACGTATTCATAATTGTCAATAATTATGTCAAAATGCTAAATTATTACATGTACATGTTAATTGATATTTTTGCATAGAAAAAAAAAAAATAAATAAAAACTCTTGTATGATACTTCTCTCTCTCTCTCTCTCTCTCTCTCTCTCTCTCTAATTAAGGAAACGTTCAGTGGCTGCATACATGTATTTCACTCAATTGTTCTTTAATATTCATCACTTTATCATAAAGCTTTGTCGTTAGGCTGCTATTAACGTCTTTTTCTAGTAAAATACGAAACAGATATGTTAGACTCTGTGGTATCTTTTATTTCAAGCTCACTGGGATACATCGAGTCGACATATGAATGGAGATAACTATTGTTAATTGATAATACCCCGTCGATATATCGAAATGTCGAGTTGAAGGTCACAGCAAGTGCTTTGTTTTTCTCATGTAGAAGTTTTTGAATAAATTCTGCTTCATATGAATACAAAAAGGTCTGCTAATAACGGGGCGCAATTGGTACCCATAGCAATTCCATCAGATTGTTGGAAGACCTGATCTCCAAAAACTACAAAGATATTGTCAATCGGAAACTCAAGCCTCTTTTTAATATCAACTTCAGAGTACTTGTGTGTACAATTGGAATGATTTTTAACAAAATAATTTTGCAAATGACCGATGACAAGGTAAGTATATATACGAGTTCCATTTTTATTTAAAAAGCAGCTGTCTATAATATCAAAAAGTCTGGATTTCAATTTACCGTGGGGAATGGTTGTATAAAATGTTGAAATGCGTACGTTTTGATATTATTGATTTTAGTAAAATTTTGTGATGTCAAATCTCACAAATACTGAATTCAAAATATTAGCCATTGTACATGTATTAGCTAACGGACTTCATAAGATAAAAGAGCTATTAAATAGTAAACAGCAATCTGCATACATAAAGGGAAGATATATAGGAGAAAATGCAAGAACAATTTTTTGATATATTTGAATATTGTGAAAATAAAAATTAAAATATAGAATTTTACTTTTCTTAGATTTTCAAAAAGCTTTTGATTCAGTTGGATGGAATTTCATCTTTGACAGGTTTTAACTTTGGAGAATTTTTTCTGCAATGGATCTCGATAATGTATAAAGAATCAATTATTAAACTAATAAATAATGGATGGATTTCAAACACATGTAATATAGAGAGGGATAAAAGACAAGGGTGCCCTATTTCTTCGATGATATTCCTTTTTGTTGCAGAAATCTTGTCAATAAGGATAATGTCTGACGATGACATTCTTGGATTTATAGCTCCAAAGATATCAAAGGATATAAAAATGATACAACACTCTGATGATGCAACATTAGTACTGATGCTAACGATGAAAGCGATGCTAACGATGAAAAATCATTAGGACTAGCAATAACTTGCATAAAAAACTTTGGAAATATTTCTGGATTGATTCTTAACATTAACAAAACGAATTGCATGCTTACTGGGGGAATCTGAAGGATACGGCTCATAATTTACACGGAATAAAGGTCAATAAAGAATGAAATATAGTCTTAGGAATTTATGTATAGGTCATGATATAGATGTATATGTCTAGAAAAATACTGGGAAACAAAATTAAAATGCTTGGGAGACTTTTAATCATAAAAAATGAACTAAAAATAAAAACCTGCATTATTAGCAGTCTTGATATATCAAAAATAAAATATACAACCATTCACTCTTACCATATCCAAGTGCTAATATCGAAGAAAATATAAATAAAATTAGCTTCAATTTTATCTGGAACAAAAGAGATAGAATAAAAAGGAAAACTTTAATTGGGTACACTCAACAGATTGGGATAGAAGTTTTGAATATTGAGTCCAAAGCGGAAGCAATTAAATGTTCATGGATTTCAAAATAAATATCTAACTAACAGCACATTTAAAAAAAAATTGAATTAAAACAACTTGATATTATGTACATGGTGCCCACTAATAAATTAGCAATACGTAACCAATATAGTATACTTAAGCCTCTTCCAATATGTTATAGAGAAATTTTTGAAGCATTTAGTGAATCTAAGAGCTCAATGGAAATAGGTAAAATGATTACATATGACTATTTGACAATGAGGAAAGATTTTCAATTACAACTAAGCACTATTTTTCAAAAACTGGTATGATGCTGGAATCATATATATGTAAAAGAAATTAAGCCACTAAAATACTTTTCAAAGATGCTTGTTAAAAATAACATATTTTGGGAATACTTTATATTAAAAAAAAAGATTTTCATAAATATAAAAAATCAGTTTATCAAATAAAATACGCGAATATCAGAAATGGTCTATAAGGTTTATATTTTCTTTTTTATGACAACTATTATTACTGCATTAAAGAAAAAAGTGTAAATTAAAAAAAAAAAGACATACTATATTAACAAGTTGACATAAGATTACATTATTCAAGCACCATGTTTTCAAAAATATATTTTTCAAAAATTGTCAAAGTTTTTGGCAAGAAATTCTAACTAAAGAATACTTAACAATTAGCTTAATAACAGAATTTATTTAAGCAAATGGAAAGGCATATCTAATGTATGTCGTTATTGTAAAAAATGTTGAAACAATCATGCACCTATTATATGAATGAATTAGATGAATAACATGAATATTATATGAACGCAAAAATATATAAAAGAATAAGGAGTGTTGAATATATAGGAAATATTAAAATTCAATATATCATGGAAAGCAGTTGTATGATTCTATAATGAAGCCAATGAAAAAAACAATTTTGTTAACCAATCTTTTATCATTAATTTTGTAGCCCTTCTATCTATAAATGCAGAATGTTGCGTAGAATAGAGGAAACAGCTGAATCATTAGAAGGAATTATATGTAATGTTAAAAAGTCCTTAAACACATTTTATTATGCTCTTAAAAGATCAATTGAAAATTGAATATATTTTTTTTTGTAAAAATGTCGAAGTAATATTGTAATTTTAATTATCCATTTTTTTGTAATATAAATTATACAAACTCTACTTTATCCCATTGCTTTCTTTGTAATTGGTACTTTTACTTTCTTTTTCTCCAGTAAATATGTGTCATTGTTTTTCGCATAATTGCATGGATTGTTTTCACTGTAATTGTTTTTCTCCGGTGTACATTTGTGATAAAACTTGAATGTATATAAGTTAAAAGATTTGTATGATACAGGGAAATAAATATTTTTTCGTATTATATGTACTTATTATTATATATACTAATAGCCACTAGTAAGAAGGCCCAGTCCTCTTACAGGGCTGCCTAATGAGTCAACTATAAACTTTTGTGGGATGATATGGACTCATTATGGCAGTATGGCATAATTATGTAATAGCTCATGTATTAAAGCAAACTGAAAAAAAGAATCATTGTATCTAATCATTTGATATTACGTATCTTCCCCTGAAAATCGTATCATTATATATATATCATGATAAACATATCAAAATCATACTTCAAGACAACCCAGTAAGAGAATACACTCGTACAGAAAAAAAAAATCAAAAGTAAAACGATTTAAAGAACAGCATTTATGTAGATATCGGACATGAAGGATGGTGTACCTGGTTGTTATTTTCTTGATTCTCTCATGATTTGTATATGCATTAAATGCTAGCTCTAATAAGGATGTTTGTTTCAAGAGAATCTGTACTACCCAGCTTGAAAAACATTTTTTGCAGATTCATTAAATTCTATAGCGTTTGAAGGAAATTCTGATTTCGAGAGAAAGCCGTTCTAATACAGATAGGATTATAATATACAATGAAAGGAAAGGACATTTCGGTTGGGCTTGAATCAAAAAACAAATAGGTATTTAGTAACAATTAAAAGGTAAAATTGCATCTTAATTTGCACAAAAATAAAAAATATATACAATGTATTTAAAAAAACCCAATACAAATGTAAACCATACAAGATATACACAGCATTAACTATGCACATCAAAGCCGCAACAAGAGAGCTGACAAGTTTTACTGTTCTCTTTGATTAATATGAAACCTAGACATAATAATTTGGATTTAGACATAAAAAAAAATAAAACAATATGATCTGTATAACAAATCTGCAGTCGAACCTCGTTATCTTTAACTCCATGTGACAGAGTGAAAACTTCGAGATATCCGAGGTTTCGAGAATTTGGGGGTAAAATACATAAAGAATAAGTGCATGGTTGGGACTTCCAGGTCAGTTTGTCATATCCATAGTATTCGAGATATCAGTGATCGAGATACCGAAGTTTAACTGTATTTAAAAACTTTTTCATCCCTGATCATTAAATTTAATTTTCCCCCCGATTCGATATATGTAAGAAACATTTCCTCTCACGAGGAAGTTACGTATAATGGAGACATGGAAATACCAACAAAAAAATGTTATATTCAGGAAACTTATAGAGGAAAGTTCCTTTAAGTATGTATACTATAACCCATTAGTTAGTATGACAAGTTTCTCCTGTTTCCCATTATTGATATGAGAAGACATTTCGAAAAGGAAAAAGGACAATAAACTTTAAAAACATTCAAATTTACTTTTTTCTTTTAATTCAATACGAATTTATCAAGGAAGAAGGAGTCGCTGCTATAAGAAATATAAATTACGTTCTTCTAAATATGTTTTTCTTTATAATTTTTCACATTCGAGATTTTATTACATTTCTTTCAAATTGAATTTAACTTGAATTTTTTCCTGCTTAAACGTAATCAACCTTACTTAATAATTCCTTTAGTGTACACAAAGAAATATCCAGTAAAAAATGATTCGATGGGTTGATATTCGAATGTTAATAAAATATTTATTGCTATGGTTATTATTTAAATTATAAATTTATTAATTATTCGTTTTCCCAGGATACACACAAAAGAGGTAAATATCATGAGCTAAATTGAAAAAAAAATGTAAGAATTATCCCATTTATTTACTAGCGGTCAATTTTTATCAGCCAATATCTTTCGCTTCTTTCTAAATATATACTCACTTCCTATGATACCGGTGGTTCTCTGTTGCCGGTGTATTTCTATTTTTTATCTGTCGCATGCAAAAATAAATGACACCTGGTGGCCGACTATTTTTAGAGATGAGAAATGCTACCATGCCGTCAATAAATATCTAATTTATTTACGAAATATTACGTCGTTTGGTAAGTAATCAGCTATTTTTCACAAGACCAATAGTGTCTGTGTTATTTTGCACCATACCAGACACCGATAAAGTGTTTTTAACAACTAAATTGTAAACCCTTTCCCAAGACAGTCTTCAGCTTTGTTGTCGTCTGATGTATTACAGTAAGTGGGCAATCAATATCAGGGATCAACAAACAAGGGGGCCTTTAAGTGTGGAGGACAATGAAAGTGAAACTGAATCTTTTGAAGCTGATGAGCTGTGTTATGTGTGCGACCTAGCAATGAGAACCTATAAGAAGTTGAGGGAATGTGTCAATTTGACTCTAGTTGATTGGGCCATGTGTGCTACTTGCAGTCACTGGACTCAATTGAAGCTTTATAGTGATGTAAAAGAAAGGTTAAAGTTAATGATGTTTTAATTGTCCGCACTGTAATAAGTAAATTGGAACTTGAAGAATATTCATTCATTACTGATTATAGATGAACTTATTCCAGCTAAATAATTTAGAAGGAAATGATTTCTAGTAGTATTATGTCTTTCCATATTTGATATAGCATTTTTTCGTTTTTAGAAAAAAAAGGCATATTTTGTTCGATTTATGACTATTTTAGCTCGCCATACATTTGCATCGGTACCAGAGTAACGTCCCTCGAATACACAAACGCTAGAATCGGTTATATTTGTGTCTTTCTTACGGTATAATATGTAATTAGTTTAATTACAACATCATAAAAAGGCAATTTATGTATTTTTTATTGACATAACATGATAAATGATTATATAAAACTTTTTTGCCCGATTACTTGACTTTCAAAGTTAAAGCTGAACACGACTCGTAAATAGGCAATGTACGCCATTTTTGATATTACTATCTAGGATAACAACACCGGGGTATACTCTTTGCATTCGTTACACCTGACTGCTTTATTGTCACAGGTATCGGCGTGGAATGGCGACCCGTGTTCGTGCTCGTTATCTTGCACTAGCTTTGTTTACATTTTATTGCAGTAATGTGTATTTGTGTTTGTTTGTATACTGCACTGACCTGTGCAACTGTTGTAAGTTGCTAATTGGTATCTTATTCTCCTGCATAAGAAGAAGTACTCAGTTATTTTTTGTCGCTACCGGGTGCTGTATAAGCATACGTCCGTCTACATCGGGGACGATTGATTACACTGAACATTGACTTAAGTGAGCGGCTTTATATAGGGGCCCTCAGATATAGCGAGAGACCAATCGAATATGGCGGACACATTCCTTTTACTAATCGTGTTCAGCTTTAAGTACACCGCTACCATAGGTCTCCGGCGTACATATGTAAATATATGTACTAGATTATTTCATTTCAAGTTGTGTATTTCAGAAGAATAACTATGACTCCGAAATCAAATGTTTGGCGATACCTTGAAAAGGATAGTTCTTGATAGTTCTCAGCGTTGTATATAAAGAGGGTTTTTTCTGAGATTTTGAATTTGCTTACCAGGTACAAATCCAAATTCATTGATTATATCGGGTATTCTTCAGTTTTAAATATCATTACTGTTATCATTATAATTATCGGATAATTAGTTAATTAAAAAAAATGTCTTTTAAGGTATTTGTTTATATTTTCGAAACATTGCATCAAAGATTATGGCTATTTTTCTACGTCTAAATCTGAACAGTATGCAGCAATTTTGCCCATAGAAAGACAATTAGTTCATGAGTTAGAGCTTAAAAATAGTATTTTTGGTCATGGGCAAACTTTACTTGTAGAGTTCCTGTACACAAAGAAAAGTCTACGCTCAATTTGCTTCCAAACACCGTCCCAAAACCTGTTATGAGGGTAGGATGATGTTATTAGGGTGGGATGATGCCTTTTTGAATTAAATAGAAACTTATTTATTACATCGAATATTCGAATAAATTCTAACATTCGAATGTTAATTATTGACAAAGAAGATAGGCGTACTTGGCGTGCGATCTGCAGGAATCATGTATACGAAACATTTATAGTTTAAATGTCCACGATTTGGTAGGTTGACCATTAGTGGACAGACCTTACAAAGTTACGCACATAGGAAAATGTTTAGATTTGCATTGAAATAGCTTGAAAAATTGAAATATTTTAGTCCACTTATCTTAATAGTAACGATAACACAGTACACTTCATATACATGTATATAATAAACACCTAACAAGATAATAGGGTAAGATATATGAGATGAAGTTTCGGGTTTCGCTCCATTTGGTGCAACTGAGCCAAAATTTATCTCTTTTAAAACTTTTATATACCAGTAAATAAAATTTAACTGATAAACGACTTGATTGTATATAAAAATTTTAAAAAATATAAAATGCTCGATCCAAACGAGGATCGAACCAAAAACTTCTCCACTACTATGTGCGTTGGACTGTTAACGCTTACGACTGAGCTATCATCGCTACACAAACATTCTGGAAATTAGAATGACAAAAAAGCAACGCATTTACACATTGGTATATATTTTTTTTTTGCAAAAAGTTCATTTTTATAGTCTCTGGGTCTTCTCTCCATTTTTTACAAATGTTTGTTCGTTTCTTTGAATACAAATGCACACAATTGTCTTTTTAAAATCGTGGAGAGATGACCCAGAGATAGCAATTTTTAGAAAAAAGTCTTTTTTGTCCAGTGTTAGTCTTTTTTTTTTTCTGGTTGATTTTCTGGATATCTGCTGGGATTCTAGTTAACGAATATAACTAATTATTTTTTTCAATGCTCTGATTTAAAGAACATTTTTTATGATTAAACATAACTGGATTGAACAGCAGGCACTGCCTATATAAGTCCCCTCCACAATACAGGTTAAGTCATACATGTTACAAGTAAATATTAACTACATAACATTGAAAAAATATATACATGTGTATATTCTAAAGAGATTTATATAAAAAAAAGACAAAATAAGTAGGGGGAAAAATATAAATGAACTGATGATACTATATAAGTTTGCATTTAACATATATGACTGATAATTATGATAATACAAGTATAAATGTGAAAGTTAATAAGAACACATAAATAGATGTTGGTTCTGTGGTTTGATGAAATTAAAAAAAAGAAGAAGAAACAATATCATGCAAATCTCTTTGTAGATGCAATAAATTCTTGAACAATTTTAAATAGGGCAATATTCTGGTAAGTAAGATTATTGTCTCCATTCAAAATAAGTTGTAAGGATATAGGGATAGATAATTGCAAAGTATTAAAGTTTTGCATAAGGTTTTACCTTTGTACACAATATTTTGGACATTTCATAAAAAAAGTGAAATGATGTTTCAGAGCTATATCCTCCCATGTCACAATTTTGATGATGATTAAATAAATCAGCATTTAAATTACTAGCATTATTTCGCAATTGACAATGTAATAAATTCATTTTACGACTTCCATAGTTGTAATATTTCTTAGGTTTTAAGCAGTATGTATTCTTTATGGCAGTCTTGAATGATGAAAGTGTAGAAAGGTTTCGAATATTAAAGGGTAAATCATTCCAAAGTCTTATAGTTAAAGGAAGGAAACTTTTCATAAATGAAGTCGTTTTGGCTTGAGGAATATGAAATGTAAGATTGTCCTGATTCCTTAAATGATAAGAATTATGTGGTAAAATATGCATTGTTGTAATAAATCTTGCAAATACTGGGGTGCTAATCCATACACTATTTTATAAAATAACACTAGTTTATGTATTTTTCTTCTTATTTCAAGTGTATCCCAGCCATTCAATGCTCTACAGCAACACTTGATGAATTTACATGTATTTTTTTGTGTGAGACCTTAAATCGTATAAAACTTAACCTATAGTCAAAAGTAAATTAGTTCATTATTTCATTATAATTAATATTAGGTACTGAGTTTAGATGTGAATCTTTATGTTTCTCTATTTCCTTTGTTTTTATGAATTCTTAACTTTTTTCTTTGTTCAGAGGAAGGGTCAGGGCGTCCCGAAAATTTGACAATTTTTAATTGTTTGTGTCGTTGATCACTTTTAGTGCTATATATATATATATATATATATATATATATATATATATATATATATATATATATATATATATATATATATATATATATATATATATATATATATATATATATAGAGAGAGAGAGAGAGAGAGAGAGAGAGAGAGTTGTATTATCTATTTGTCGGTCTAGTGCGATTCTCATCCATAGCATACTCAGGTGAAGAAAAAGAAAAAAAATACAATTAAACTATATAGAAGAAAATTATATGTGAATTTGTAGCATTTCACACGTGTAAAATACATGTTAATTTCCTCTTCCCAGAAAAATAATATTCTTTTAATACTTTTTGGTTGCACTTTTTTTGACCGAAAAAGTATGAAAAAAAGATAAAATGCTTTTCTTCTGCATCATCTTTACAGAAACTTATGAGAACATAACTTTGAAAATTAATGTCTCCTTTTTTACATGGAAACATTAAAAGATTAAAGAATATTTTATTATAATCTACATAAATGTCAAATAGTAGTTAGAAAAAAAAAATGTTGAATCGTTACGTTTGGAGATAAGAAATGCCTTTTTATATTTATAAACTGGATCTAACCTATCACCTTTGGATGGGTTAATAGAGGCAACATATTTTGAATTTTGATCACATAGCATTACATGTATCTTGTAGAGTTGAAAAATCCTGTGTCAGATTCAATTGTCATTTGGCTTTATTATCGTGTTCATATTTATGGCATTAATATTGATAATAAAGAGAGATATTTTCATTGTAAGTAATCAATGTATTACAAAGAGCACACACGTCACTATTTATTTAAATTAGTATTAAAAAGTATATGAGATATTTTCTCCAAGGTCTTCTTGAACGTAAATATGTCTTTTTTTTTAATACGGACAAGACATTAAATTTAAATAATCAGGGAAAATAATGATAGAATTTCCTGTTACATATGGATGTTTATATATAGACTTATGAAGACAAGTTTTCTTTTTTATTTCTGAGGTGATAGGACACCCAAAGTAATAGAATTCAATGTTGAAAAATATCTAGTTTAAAGAATATATGTTCATTTGGATGAAATTAACAATCACACAAAATAGCTTTCTGGATATCAAACAATCTTCAAAAGGTATGGATGACTACATTATGCATGGAAGTAATATATTGAAAACAGCAAACTCTTCTGAGATAATAATTTCAAAAATATATAATGTTCAACAGAATGTTCAATTCTCTAGAAAATTATTTCGGAATATTTATTGGAAATTTTAAACTTTCCGCGACTTATTAGCTTAAACAGGTTGGTGGAAAACGTAAATTCCGCTATAATAGTGATATATCAATATTATAGTGAAATTCCGCTATAATATTAGCCGTATTTACCCTCGATTTCATCAAATAACATGCTTGCTGTTTAAAGCGCAAGTCATGGTGGGAATAAAAATGGACACTAATTGGCACCCTTACACGTTATGAATTTTATTTAATTTCTGCCGATGCGTTTAATAATGCGAACACACTTTTTAAAACGGAAGTTACATTTTTAACATAGCAACCAGTGATTTCGGTAGTATTCAAGAAAGACTGAATCTCAATTTCTCTCACACGTGTGTACAAATTAATGCTTGTAATAACTTTCAACCAGAATTGAAAGAGGTTTGTCCAATTTACAGAAGAAAGGATGATTTGTGTCTGCATGGTAACGGGTATGGAGGCCCGTTGTGACGAATGAAAAAAAAAAAACTCATTACATGTATACTTTATTCTGTTGGAACCGATTTTGTATAGTTCAGTTGCAATAAATCGTTATACGTAGCATAAAAGTACTTAATGATTAGTTTATTCATAATACGTTTTCATCCAACAAAAATTTCACGAAATGTAGCTGCACTTTCCAAAAATAAAAGTACCGTTTAGAATTAGTGATAAAAGACACCACGGAGTATAACAACTCTACTCTATATTAGGATATTGGAGAAAGCGATCGATGGCAAACCAACAACAAACTTTATGATAAACCTGATGACCTCAACTTTTCCTCTATCGTCAACTTCCCTTAGTTATATTAGGAATGACTCTAATTCTTGGCCAAATTATTCGAGTATAACCTGGTTTGGGTCAGTTTACGCTTTATAATCCGCGAAGCGGATTATAAAACAGCGTAAACTGACCCAAACCAGGTTATACTCGAATAATTTGGCCAAGAATTAGAGTCATTCCTTATAATTTAATTTTAAAATCATTAAATAACTATGGGTTTAAAATTTCGTTACTTTTTATTAGTTCAAATTTGCCGCTCAATAATACAACCATAGTAACGGATGTAACGGAAGTGATGGGAATCGAGGGGAGGTAAAAACTGATACATAGGCATAGCAGCCATGTTGTTTGGTTACATGTGGTAAGATCGAATTATTGTTTGAAATTAAAGGTACATTTATTAAATCTGGAATTTTCCATGAATCCCGAGGACTGGAAATGAGAGGATTGTATGGATACAGGTGATTCAGCTGGTTGTCAGGGGGGTGTGTCCCCATACCAAACCAGGTTATACAGAAATAATTTGTGTTCCTTTTTGGATATTAACCAATCAGAGGCTAGTATACAAACGAAATTAAATTATATAGGAATATACCATTTTTACCTGCGTATGGGGTTGATGTCTCACAGTTGATTCAATAATCTCCATACGAACAATTTTAAAACGAAGCAGGCTTCTGACATTGCAAATTATAAATGAATTATGAATTAAGGGTATTCTAAAATCTCGTTTGAAGTCAACACTTCGCAAATTCCATGGTCAATACTATGACCTCATATGCAAATACAATCTGTCAAGTTGGATCGAATGTTGACTGACGTCGTTCATGCGAAATGTTAACCAATTATTTTCTTCTTGAATTGACTATAGATTTTTTCCGAACACGACAAACAGCACAAGGCGGTCGACAAGGGGGGGGGGGTGGGGTTGCTTACTCCTCCATGGCTGCTGATTTCAGAGGTTCGTGTTTGCTCTGCTCAAAATTTATATTGTATCAATGACCTTTTGAGCTCGATTACTGTACTTTATCTTCATAATTCATTGAAAATAATTATTCAAATTTTCAAATTACGAAGTTTTTCTCCTTTTATTTCATTTTTTGAAATAATCTAATTCTTGTATAGTTTTAATTAAGATTTCATAGCCTTTTTTCAGTACAGAATGTAGTACAATATAAAATTTCAAGCAATTTAGACAATTAATAAATCGTGCAATTTATACATGTAAAATGTCACTTCTACAAGTTATTCCATGCAAGAAAAAATGTGTCTTTTCCGAACTAGATTTATCATTTGAACTTCTGATTTCATCATCAAAAAAAAAAAAAAAAAAAAAAAAAAAAAAAAAAAAAAAAAAAAAAAAGAATCATTATACTTGGAATTACCTGTAGATATGACATCTTATAGATTGTTTACGATTTATATCAAATTATCAATCGGTTCCACCAGAATAAAGTATACATGTAATGAGGTTTTTTTTTTTCATTAGTCACAACGGGCCTCCATACCCGTTACCATGCAGACAAAAATCATGTAAATTGGACAAACCTCTTTCAATTCTGGTTGAAAGTTATTACAAACATTAATTTGTGCACACGTGTGAGAGAAATTGAGATTCAGTCTTTCATGAATACTACCGAAATCACTGGTTGCTATGTTAAAAATGTAACTTCCGTTTTAAAAAGTGCGTTCGCATTATTAAACGCATCGGCAGAAAATTAAATAAAATTCATAACATGTAAGGGTGCCAATTAGTTTCCATTTTTATACCTACCATGACTTGCGCTTTAAACAGCAAGCATGTTATTTGATGAAATCGAGGGTAAATACGGCTGAAAATATAGCGGAATTTCGCTATAATAGTGATATACCACTATTATAGCGGAATTTACGTTTCCCCCCAACCTGTTAAAAGTTGATATCAGTAGTAGAAGTTGCTGCAATTTTGTTACGCCAGTTTTAACATTTCTGAAAGCGTATAGACAGATATATACAGTTATGAATGCATAAATTGATAATAAATTATAAATAAACAATATTAAAGATTCTATTAAATCTAATTTTACGCGCTCCCGTATTTTGTTGTCACTGTGTCTTAGCCAGTGTGTCTTACAGCGACATAACAAAATATGGGAGCGTAAAGGATCCAATTTTAATTAGAATGAGAAACGATCAGCATAATTTTACTAGAGGATATGTTGACAGAACTGTCACTTTCGCTGTGGGTACCGTACACAGTAGTTCACTGTTGTAATTTTGATACCTTTGATGAACGTGATAAAAGAATGGAAATCGAAAATAGACGTTTGAATTCTGTGAAAAATAAAATGTGATGTATCTAACTTGCATGTATATGCAAGAAATGTTTTCAAACTTGTAGGCCTAACATTTTAAAAAGATCATTTGCAGTTAAATAGTTTTAGAATAGATATAAACAGACACTGCAAACGAAACGGTATTTAATTTGTTAATACTTTCAAGCTTTCAGAAGTTTTTAATATGCATAAACATATGCTGTATTGAATAATACAAGTTTAAATCATGATTCTGGGTTTTATATTATATTGAGATTTTCTTTATAAAACCATATTTTCCACTTTTGATTTGTTGGTTCGTGATTTTTTTTTCAGTACTTTGAGCATAGTGAGGTTCTCTTTATAAACTTTTTTTCTTTGGTCATCTTGTTGTGGTCATGATGAATATTTTGATAAGAAATTCCTGAGATTTCCCCCATTTCTAACAAGGGTTTAAAAGTCAATTTTTGTGTTGCAGTTATCATATTTTAAGCTCCACGTCGTATGTATGACAATTTTTATCGAATAATTGAAAATAAAAAAAAATCAAACACCTTTTCCAATTTAATTTTTATTTTTTTAGTCGACTGCATAAAATATGGAATTTTATTTTTATTTATCCCCCTCCCCCGACCCAATTTTTTCAAAAAAATCTCGTAAATCATTTAATAAAAAAATGTTAGCCTAAGGTTTCGGAATTTTCATTTTCACCCTGGAGGTCAAATGGGGTCGAAAAATGGCGTTTTTTTTTTTATTGCAAAAAGCCCCTGGTTCCCTGAACTCCTCTTACATTTCACACAGTAGCCTAATCATCTTTTGGAAGATGGTTGGTGGTGTCATATAGATGTAAAAATGATCATGGTAAAACTAGTACTAGTACTAGTAGGGTGACGCAAGCCCAATGTGATTTAGAAATTTTCAAAAAGAGACTTTTAAAGTATCTGTATATAGATCAGGAAGATAATTTGTATACACCAAAATTGTTGACTTCACGTTTATAATTGCATAAAATATATGTTTCCATTATTTACATACCATTAAAATAAAATTTTAAGAATCATCTAGTTTTTCTTTTTTTTTTTTTTGGTTTTTGTTTGTTTGTTTGTTTGTTATATTATATATATATATATATATATATATATATATATATATATATATATATATATATATATATATATATATATATATATATATATATATATATATATATATATATATGTATTCAAAGGTACATCTATAGGCTTTATGTATTAAAACATTATGTGAAAAATGTAATTGTTTTAGACTGATTAAAAATTAAAACAATTTATTGAATGGTTTCTTTACTTTATTTGGTGTACAGTGAGTTGCTTTAAAAAGTACCTGTCAAAACTACAGTTTGTGGCAAAGGCCAGTTGATTCCATTCAAAGCAGCGATGATATCTGGCACACCAAACAACAGGTAGCAAAGATGTTACTAAATATTTGTAAGCAGACATAAGAAACATCTACAAGAACCATCCTTTAAGGGCAGCAGACATAATCGTTTTGGATGTGAACAATTTCCCAAGTCGTGACATTATGTCTGTGTCTGGGCATAAGTCAGAATCTTCTCTAAAAAGCTACACGGGAAAAGGTGGCATTAAGTGCAAGCATGATGAGTCAAGCTCTCTCAGCCCCATTGATGGCGTCGTCAGAAACCAATTCAAAATTGTTGAATATACCACAAATTGTAATAAAATATAAGACCTTTTCCCAGTTCAAATAGAAGCTTTATTTGACACATTATTTTCAAAACGAAAAAGAATAGGAAAATATGGGTGAATTAAAAAAAATGACCAAACCCATATTTTTTAAACTGCACTAAAAGTACAGGCAATGGGAACAAATTTCTATGTCTCAGCATATGTCTTTAGATAGTGTCTAAATACCTGCCAAATATCTCATGGATATCTCAATTCACTAAAAAGTTATGCCCAAAAATGATGCTAAAAATATCAGGAGTGCAACACCTTTTTTGACATTTTGAAAATTCAATATTTTTTGAAGATCTCTGAAAAAAATAATATTGGTTTATGCTAGAAATAAAGACTTTCCTGATAATATTCAAAGTATTGAACTTTAAATGTAGACTGTAGCAACTTTGTTTGACCAAGTTGTGGTCATGGCTGATGTTGAAAAAATGTTATACCATGTCAGGAGTGCAACAGAAAAAATGTTACCAAAAACATTGATTTTAAAAATCTGAAAGACAATTAAATCAAAAAAGAATTTTCAAAGTGTAAAGCAATAACTGATATACAATTTCAAACTTAAAAATGTTATATAAATGTTATATAAATCACAAGCAGCATTAATGAGAGTCAAGTATCTGCGTATACCCAATAATGTCAGGAGTGCAACATTTGATGTTTTGTTCCCCAGCATGAAAAAAAAAAAAAAAAAACTTTTATCAGTATATGATTCTCTCGTTTTTATTTTGGAAAATAAAGACACAGAGAACATTTTTACCAAATAGAATTATTAATTACAGGGTCTATTTGTGTTTCAGATCTATATTTCTATGGTCATGAGTGCAACACATTCTTTTAAAGATTCAAGTTATATGATGAAAAGACTTCTACTCATGCTAAGAAATATGCTTTAATTAATAATGATTTATTTGAATAATTTAGTACTAAATTATTGACAGTTTTATCATTAAAATGCTTCTTTTTTTTTCTTCTCAATTTTATTCAATTGGATGTGTTTGTATCTTTTCTTTGATTTTTTTTTAAGAATGTGAAAAATATACACACTGAAAAATTGTTAAAAGTTTAAACTCAACTTCACTGAAACAACAGAACATGTTCTGATATAATTTTCGCTTCGCAATTTTATTTTAAAGACTCCCATGCCTTGGTCAGGAGTGCAACAGATATGTTAGAATTATTACTGATC
The DNA here is from genome assembly GCF_033153115.1 of Saccostrea echinata. Taxonomy (NCBI): domain Eukaryota; kingdom Metazoa; phylum Mollusca; class Bivalvia; order Ostreida; family Ostreidae; genus Saccostrea; species Saccostrea echinata. The sequence continues at coordinate 40,492,644 of NW_026889778.1, forward strand.
AAATATGAAGAAAAAAGTGATGAGTAGAATGTTTCTGGTTGACCTCAGTTGCTTATAGTATTTGTTCTGCGAAGGAAAATATACCACAACGTAAATTTTATCTTCTAAATATATATTTTAGCTAGGTTTTTGACATAAATAGGGAATAATTCAAGACATAAAGCCAAGTTTAAATACCTTCATGTGTTTTCATTATGAAGTATTGGACTATAAGTATTGCACAATTTCGCTATCACTTGGTGTTGCCAACACTTTATAAATTTTCGTGTTCTGTGGTTTTAATTATTAATTTTACCGCAGTCAGGAGTGCAACAAAACTGTTCTACGATTATCAATAATCTCCATCTATCTTTACTAAAAAATGAATTGAAAATAAACGTTTGATACTAATTTATGTTCAAACATTATGTCTATCAACTAAATAGAGACATTTACAATCAATTCAGAGAATAGTTTTCATCACTTAACACATATTTTAGAATACAGTGTATATATATTACACATTGCAAATAACCATGTTTTGGAGTCTTGAAAATATGAAAAACTTGACGTCAATGATAAAAAAATATCAAAATGACGAACTGATTTACAAACTAAGAATGGGTTATTATGTGTTATAATTTTTAAAACAATGTTAAATAAAATTAGATATCAGATGTCAGGAGTGCAACACAATAATGTAACATAGGGTCACTTCAAAATCTAGTATATTTTGTCAGAAAACTTGAATGTCAAAGTTCTCTTTTAGCATAAATTTAAAGAACAGACTTAAATGTACAACAAATGATTCAGGGGGATTTTATTATTTCATGTTTCTTTCATATTAAAACTTTCAAACCAGAATTGAAAAAAATTATGAAAAATAACAATCAAAAAGCCAACTATTTCCCACATATACAAGAGAAGAAACTCAATTAAGGTTTAGATCTAATCATTTATATCCCTGATCCATTTTGAAGCATAAAAACTATAATTTCTTTTGATTATGTATTTTAGAAAATCTTTTAGGATATAGTGATATTTTCTTTTTTCAATTAAAGTTTTACAAATAAAAATTCTGAAACTTTCTAATCAAATTGTCTATTCTATTTCAACTTCAGGAATTTTAACTAGAATGCATGTATAATATGATGATATAAGTGAACAATATGTTATGGGTAGATGAATTTAAAAAAAAAATCAATTTGGTGGTCATTTTTTTAAAATTCACCCATATGTCTTAGCTTCATCTGTGAATGTTTCAAGCTGTAGTCAAGTACCAATTTCACTGAAAAAGTTACATGTACACCCTATTGTAGATTTGTACCATATAACACAGACTGTGTGGTTAATTTCACCATAAACAGCAAATAAGTATTTAAATGATGCAGTGTTTCAATAGTTTGTTCCAGTTTATTAGATTCAATAAATTTCTGAAAAATTATATACTTTATTTCATTTAAGATTCTTCAGGATCATAAGACTATTATGGACCTTTTAGAAGGGAGACATAACAAATTATCAGGTGTAAATCAAATACGGTATCAATTTTGATGCACCAGATGCGCATATCGACAAATTATGTCTCTTCAGTGATGCTCATGCCGAAACTTTGGAAAATTCGAAATATTTGAATAGAAAAAAAAATTGAAGAGCTGAAAAAGGGGTGCCAAAGACGAGCCAAATACATCGAAGAATCAAAGCTATGCATGAGGGAGATAATCCTTAGTTTTGAAATAAATGCCCTCGAGTGACAACTCTACTCAGACCTAATAATCTGTGATGTCTCCCTTTTAAACAGTCCGTACTTGTATATTGTAATGACAAGTTTCTTCGTCTTCGCCGCGTATCCTCCCTATCGTTGCTGTTAATTTTACCCTGTTTGCTAATTTTGCAGATTTTCTATGACATTTCAAACATAAGGTTTGGTATCCAATCTCATATCACCAAATCAGTGATTTGGTCGTCCATATCGCAGAAAAGCTATAGTATCGCGTATATTTTTTCAGTAAGATTTACGTAAACAGCTGATCAACAGGTAAATAGCTGATCAGCCATTGTCGCCTTTGACGTCACAAGATCGTGTGATCGCTATCTACTTAACGTATTTTAATTCAGGGGTTTTCATTTGACTCAATCTGATTAATTACCGCGTTGTATCCGCAGTAAAACACGATTTTTATAAACTGTGATCATAAGGAATATAATAAGCTTTTAATTGAGAATTCAACTTTAGCTATCTGTTGTAAACCATCGATAATTCTATTAATTTTTTGTTAGGGTAATCATGTTAAAATAAACAGTGGGTAGGATAGACGGGAGTTCAACATTACCGCTTCATTGCAAATTAACATTCAAACGCATTACCGGTACTTTTCATCTAAACTTCGGGTACATATTACCGATACGTCTTATCAATAAAACGATTGGCGATTACAACTCATCAGGGCAACAAACGAAATCTGCTTGCGATGGCACAGAATATGAATATGTTCTATATGATTCACTCAAAATGTAGTCAAAGTGGAAGTACAATTAAGTATGAGGTCTATCAAATATTAAGATAAATAAAGCCTTTAATCGAAATATGATAAGACTTTTCGAAAATATAAAGTGTGGAGATGTGTATAAAAACCTGCAAAAATATGTGTCTTTTAAATATTAAATGGATTTCAAATAATAACCCATCCTGTTCTAAGTATTATTTTCACCTCCCCATGTTGAGAAGGGGAAACAGGTCTTAAGTATGTACGGGCATTGACTAACAGAAGTGACACTGTAACGTATGTTATTTTGTAGCGTTAATAACTATGTAGCGGTGACGACCTTTTTTGAACATTTAGCTGAGTAAAAGTATGATTTATGGAGAACAAAAAATAAGGTTGATTTGATAGGATAATTCCATTGTAAATATGTATTTTTGCAATAATGTAGCCTGCACAAACTGTTTTATAGATTTCTATAACATGCTTTTTTGAGTCCTAAAAACCTTCTAAATGCTAATTGCATATGCATAAACACTACAACCTCATAATATTATGTCAAAATACCGAAAATAGTCCGTCAATATATAAAATTTAAAAATTTGTGGTTGGGTAGTTTACGAAATATTGAAAAAGATAGCTTTTTCTCTAGGGCGACCCTCGTATGTATGTTTGTTTCTTTCTATACTGGGACTCGTGTCTTTTTCAGAAAAAAATCAGCATATTTAAATGGAAAGCTCTGTTTTCTTGATTGTGGGTTAATATAGAGGAATACAAGAGTCTCGAGCTGGCTAGAAGTGCGATCTCACGAGGCTAGTATCTCAGAGTAGATGTTCCTATAAAATGAACCCTCTCTGGACTCCAGGACCATGAATTTGACATAAAACAGAGGTCAAGAAATGTTTTTTTCCATTGACTGAGCTTTTTAAAGATAATTGACAATCTGGAAAGAGGGAGAGCTCTCAACGAGATTGATGATTATTATTCCCTTAAAAATATTGTAAAGTTCAAAGGGGCATTTTTGCAGCTCTGCCTTGTATGCAGAAATTGTGCACATCCCAATTAAATAAAAGTTTGATTTCTTGTGGTTAATCATTTTCATTTAGCAAAACACTATATAACAACAAAATACCTCTATCTACAGTACCAACCAGACCCAACCTGACACAAAGCAGTCCCAGAGCAGTCCCGGGGACTGCTTTCTGGTACTGCTAAAGCAGTCCCACAGCGGTCCCAGAGCAGTCCCAGATCAGTCCCACAGCGGTCCCAGAAAGCAGTCCCAGCAGTCCCAGAAAGCAGTCCCAGCAGTCCCAGTAGGCGGGGTTAATTAATTTAATGGGTGGAGCTTACTCAGAATGAGATTACCAATTAACAATGTAATTATATAAAAGGCAGTTGAAATTGATGAGCAATTCTTTCTGAGTAGTATCAACAAATTTACAATTCTTACGCGACAGTCATTTCTGAACTGTTAAGAAAATCACAGTATGCGTATAGAAACAAATAATAATTATTGAACGAAGAAGATGTTCACACCTATTAATAACATGAATATTTAAACACAATTATTTGGTATATTAATTTTTAACCAAAATAAACCAATTTCTTTATTTTTTGTGATTGATATTGGTTTTCACATTTATTTTTTTATAAAGAAAATTAAACTTGAATTGTTTATTTTCTACCAGAATTAGCTTTAAACAGATAATAATTATTATAAAGCAAGGCCAATTCCCATACTCTATTCTGAATACATTTTTCTTATAAGTATTGGAGCTTTTGAAAAATTCTTTGTTAAACATAGGCCGAGATAATTTTTTTTTTCAAACACCTGTATTGAAGTTTAATTTAAGGGATAAAAATCATTCCCTGACTTCCCTTTTTAACTACTTTTGTTTTCTTAAAATTAATTCTAGACTACAATTGTGTAAATTTACAGCCCTATGAAGACATTTAGTAATAACATGTATAACTATCTCTATTTATTTAATTTTTGTAAGAAATTAACACTTGTTTTTTTTAATTTGTTTTTATTTTAAACACTTTTCTGCAGAAAGTGAACAAATCAACAACAGGGAGCTGCAAATTCAGAATACACAAGGGACGGAGCTATCATGTCACTCAGAACCTTTCTCACGCATGAGTGAACAAAGCAATCCCAGGGACTGCTGGGACTGCTGGGTCTGCTTTCTCGAGCAGTCCCACAGCAGTCCCATAGCAGTCCCACAGCGGTCCCAGAGCAGTCCCACAGCGGTCCCAAAGCAGTCCCGGGGACTGCTTTCTGGGACTTCTTTGGTGTCAGGTTGGGTCTGGTTGGTACTATACGTTGAATTTTGCCTTCAACTTTTTAAAATATTAGAATAAACACAACGCTAGGCATAGTCTTTCGCCGCACAGCAAGAATGTATTGATGTTGTGATGTGATTTCTCTTCGAAACTCTTTTGCAGTTCATCCATGAATCTATTTAAATTTCATATTTAAAGCATAGCGTCGGATTCAGAGGAGGTGACGTGAAAGGCTCATTCTCGTCGCACTTACTTTTCTTCTTCCTTGCATCTGCCCATCTTATGACTTCCATGTACAATCATTTGGTATTTAATGCAACTTTTGTATTTTTATAATGTTAATTATTTCACTTAGTAGTAGTAAATTTTTGAACGTCTAGTCTGTGGTAAAGTCAAGGTACCAAACTTTTCAGCATTTCAACTGAGGTAGAAGAAAGTCATTGGGCAAAAAGTCAATCTTAAATCACTTACTATTAATTCTGACAATCATAAGATCTATGCAAAAGGACTGATTTAGAGATAAGTTGAAATTTGAACACAGTTCAAATAATTTTTAAAATTCATTTGCAACTCAAGAAAAAAGGCTTTATAGCAAAATTGCAGAAAAGATTATGAAAAAGAACCATGTGAGAGGTTAAACAGATTTGTGGATAAACTGAAAATGTTTGTCGCCTTAGGGTTAAGCTGTTGGGGTAAGGAAAAGAATGAGTATTTGGGATAGGACGAGAGTTAGGGTTAGGGATAAAGTAACGTCATAACAACGTCAGAACACTTTTGGGACGCGGCGATAGACATTACCTAATGTTGGGTACATCTTAATTATATAAAAAGAATTTTACATATAAACTTTACGAAATTTAAAGCAAAAATCAAAATAGATTGGGTTATCAGTATGAAAATTATTGCTGATAACATTCGATTATTTAAGATTTTATAACAGTAGTGGTATTAATTTTGGACCAACCCTCGTATCTTTCCCTTGAAGTGTGTTCAAAGCTTTGACATTTATAACGACATAAAAGGCACGGTAGGGCCAAAAGTTTAAAGAAATTTTTTTTTATTTGACAACACAAACACTGAACACAGTACAAGTGCAACGTCAATCATAAACGATAGTCGAAAGTCACACTCACGTTGAACAGTAATTTAATTAAATTGTTTGAATCATGATTTCTTATTCATCCGAAAAAAATATTTTCTAGTTTCAGTTAACAGGAAAAGGCAAAGCTTTCCCACTGAGAATTTAACATGCCATCCTTTAATATGCGTAAAGAGGATGATTTATATATTTAGCACCCTTTCCCTAATTCTATGAAAATTAGATCTACTTCCTATCTATACTTAGAGGAATTAGAGGAACAGACTCGCTTGTGAAAGTTTATACTACTCACTAACTGCAAGTGTACTCAATTAAGATAAGTTCGAATTATCTATAGTTCTGCGGTATTCCTTACTTTTCTATTAATTAACTACTTTAGTGCTAGATAGAGAAATACCAACATCTTAACGAACAAACGTAACAATACGATTCAAGAAAAAAGAATCGTTCATTGCATAATTGACTTCCCCGATGTTATGGAGATTTCAATAGATAACATCACCACAAGATACTTCAAAATTATTTCTCGTCGTAGTCGCTACCGTGACGCTTCATTGCTATTCAGTTTGATATTTCAAGGACAGAAGGGTTTCTATTAAGGGCTATAAAGATGTAGTGTTAGATTGAAGTCATTGATCCTGTCCGACGAAAAGAAGGGGAAGGGAGAGAACAAAAATAAACTTACAAAATCGATTTCCATTTCATGCTATTGTCATTACTTTATAGATTTAAATATAAAAATAAGTTATTATAAATAATAATTTTTCAGTTGGTTGTATGCAAATTGCAAAATCTATATTTTCGTACAGATAAATTAGTTGGCGATACATTAAAAGAGTGCTATGAAAAGTAATAAACCCTAAAAGTTGAACATCATATGTATACAAAACAGGTCTACTAGACCCCCTTTCCTGTCCAATTCGTGAAAAAATGACGCGGTGAAGAAGTACTAGATTCGTGGACCAAACTATCTAGATATATAAGATGTTCCCAAATAATTGTGAAGTCACTGCAAACTTGAGCTGACATAACGGGGAAAGTGTCACAACTTCTTCATTCCTTTAGTATGACCCGTAGAAATTTTTACGGTGATATTGAATTAAGAAGTCTGGATTGTTGTTTTAGGCTTCAACGTGCTGTTATGATGGTGAACATTTGCAATATAATATCGATATTCCTGTTTCCTGTCTTTTATACAGCGTATTTAAACAATAACGAAAATTAGAATGTAAAATGCTCCCCATTACACGTCCATATACAGAGTTAGAATTTATAAATCGTGTATGTATAATTATATTAGACTGCCACAAGTGATAAATAAGGATAAATTGAAGATACGCAGGTAGGTTAAGGCTTCCCGTAGAAAATGACAGTGCACTCTGTGCCTTTACATCTCTGAACTACGAAAATGTGACATCATAATGGAAAATGACGTCAGGTCACTGCAAACTTGAGGTGTTATGACGGGGAGAGTGTCATGAACTTTACTCTTTATTTCAAACTGCATGTAAAATGCTAGATAGCTATTGAAAAATCCACGGGTCATTAAAGGTTTTTTAAGTCTTATATGTCCGAATATTTTTAAAATACACCGCTTACCTACCCTTGATTGAAATTCATCATGTTCAAAATGCTAATGAAAAATATACTTTTGAAATGTACTCTATTTATACCCGTGGTTGGAGGTAGAATTTGTTTTGTATGTATAAAAGAGCCTGGCGCAGGTGATTAATGAGGATTAATCTGAGAATTTTTGTGGAAATCTGTAAGAAGAGGTTGTTCTCTAACTGAATCTTGCTTGGGAAAAATGTGTGTTGGCTTTGTTTTAATACAGATTACGATATTGTGTGGAAAATACCCTCAATTTTGTAGGTAAGTTGAATTTCTCAGGAAATATTTTGTACCCAAGTAATACTATGACTTTTCCCAAGCACATTTCGGATACACAAGGATACAATGAGTTTATTTATATAACAAAATGTTAATAATTATTGTGTTAATCAGCTGCGCCGAAGCGATTTATATGAAACACTTCACAAAATTATAAATGACCGTCACGTGATCAACAAAGTCATGTGATATTATAACAAATATGCTAATATATAGCCGAGAAAACCCTTTATATGAATTGGAAGTACTAAAGTTCAATACTTATAAATTAAAACCAAAACCGACCTCGCAATGACATATTATGTTTTGAGCGCATTTTAAAGCTTCGGGAAGCCTTAACATAGCTGCGTATTTTGTGTGCATCTATGAGATTTACGTCCTCTCACTGAATTATGCTGGGGGATTTTATATAAGAAAACCTATTTTGTACAAAATTGCGACAAAAATTTGAAATATGCCCTCAAGTGTGTGGGTAAGTTGAAGTTCTCATGAAATAATAATTTTATGTTAGAAAAATTCAGACTTGCCCCCAGCACTTCATATATACCATAGAATACGATGAATTAACATGTAACAAAATGTTCACAAAAATTTTGTTTATCACTTCTGCTGGTGCGATTTTTGTGAAACATTTAAGAAAAATTATGTGTCCGTTGCGTGATGAACAAAGTCACAAAAATGCTCTTAAAACGCTCTTCGCATATTGGATGTACATGTATACACAGTCTACACATTGAAATCAAAACCTAGCTCGAAGTAAAAGATTATATTTCTATCCATATTAAGCCTTGGGACAGCCTTAACATAGGTGCGTTGAAATTTATCACAAAATATGCCAAAGTGACTTTTCCTTCAAGGAAACATGGCTACTGATTAGAAGAGTCATATAAAATATATATAGGAAAGTGGCCTGTCATTGAGAAGTGATCCCCCCATATTTTTTGTTTTGTTTGATTGTTCATTTTTTCTTATTTTACTGTTTGTTTTGTGGATTGTTTGTTTTTGCGTTTTGTTTATTACTTTTTTTTCTTTTCAAAACAAAACAAAACAAAAAAGAAAGAAACAAACAAACAAAAAACGAAAAATAAAAATTCTATGGTTTCGGTTTATCTTGAACTACGCCCCTTTTCTGAAATTTCTGGATCCGCCACTTATTTGAAAGGCCAAATTTCAATATGATGGAATAACATAAGTTCTCAAAATGCATTTTATTTGATAAATTGACCCTCCCCCCCCCCCCAACCCACCCAAATTGCACGCTCTTAAGAAAAAAACAACCAAATTTTCTAAAATAGTGTCAACCCCCTTTGGCGAGTTTAGTTTGTTGTTACAATGTAGGCAAGTCTCCCGACTAGGACTTGTTAGTTAGGATATTTTTTTGTAAATTAAGGTAGACTTTCCTCTTCCCCCTCTTTCTCTCTCCACAACCAAATTTGGCAAGAGACTAAGCACCTCGCCCCCAGAGAATTTTCGTCTGTACACGGTTGTACAAGATGTAAATTCAGTTTTTGTTCATGGTAAAAGTAACTTTTTGTCCAAATGAAATGTTGTTAAAATCACAGACGTAATAAGACAAATGGATTCTATATATAGTCCGTCTTAGGCATTACATGGTTTTATTTATTTATATTTTTTTGTTCGTCTGCATTTAACTACATTTAAAACTCTTGAATCGATTACAAAAAATCAGAATTACGGAGTGACTACATGTATCCGTTCTATAATTAACATAAACTTCTTTCAAAAAAGAACTATCCCCGATAAGGGAATACTGTCGAGGCACAGGAAGTTAGGGTGAGTTACGTTCATTCGTAAGATGTTGTTATTTCTCTAATATGACCTTGAGATCTATCGGTATCAGCGTGGAAATGTCATCTATTCGTACAATTATGTTAAAATGTAACAATCAAATATACTGTATATATGCACCATTAAAACATTATTGATAAATCAAAGTTGAAACCATGTTGAAATTTTGCTAATAAACATTATACCCTTTGATCAAGATCTCAATGTTGAAATAAAGTTTTGCTCCGAACGGGAAAATTGATCTTGCAATGTAAATTTTAACATGATCAATAACGAACATGGTAAACGCAAAGAATGGATAATTTTCCTCCCTTCAAACATTCGAGAAGATAATGCTAATACATGTACATAAGTAGTTCCTCGCCTATATAATATATGTGAGATTGATAACAGTTATCTCTTTCATTACCTTCTTTGTTAAAATAAATAAATAATAAAAAAAAGAAACCTTATAACAGTTTTTACACATTTATCAGCATTTATTTTTCTAGATTTCCATATTGTATTTGATACAAGACGACAGATAAATTCACTTTAAGAACGAAGGGATTTTACCTTGTTGTCACCGTGATGGCACACAGTACAATCCTCAATTGTCTTTTCGCAGTTTACGTTTTGCGTAAGTTTTATTTCTTGCTTGTTGCTGGTTTGCCTTTTTAAAAATGACAACTTATATAATTATTCAAACACTGTGTTCATGTTAAAACATTATCTTATGATTAACATTCACTTTATGTATCTCCATTTCATGTTAGTTATATATGACGTGTATGCTTGAAAAAATAATCAAATTCTGATTTAGATTTAGAGATCTCAGAACAAAATAGGCCTAAGATGTGTACCTTCAAGCCTTACATAGATGAATGTGGGAATCGTGGATGGAAGTGGAATTGCAGAAATCGTAACATTCAATCAATTCCTCGAGATATTCCAGATAGATTTCGACATAACTCATTGGCATTGGACCTTTCTGGAAATAATTTCAACACGATATCTTCTGAAACATTTTCTGAAGTCAATTTCGAATTGTTACAAAATATTAAAGCTCTCATTCTACGGTATAATGATCTTAAACTCGTAAAAAAATTCGCTTTTAGCTTATTAAGGAATTTGTGTGTTCTTGATCTTTCCAGCTGCAATCTAGGTAAACTGTCTCTGGCCAACCAATCATTTTCTAATCTTACTAAGTTGAAAGTTTTGCGCATAAATCATAATGAGTTTTCACATCTGGGATATCCAGATGTCGAGATTTCCAGACTTTTAAGATTGCAAAAATTGGCAATAGGAGTCTTCGAAGGCTTTCATTTTAGCGATCAATTTCAAAAGTTAACGGAATTGAAAATTATATACTTTGTTACGGAAAACTCAAAATTTCACATAACAAATACAACTTTTTCTGGTTTGTCTAACTCACCAATATTTTACCTGAGACTGGAATTCACTAAGATGGTCTTTTGTGACGTAAGTGATGAAGTTTTTTGCTCATTTCCTTTTTTGAAAGGTGTGACTATTAAGTTTGGTGGATTGTGTGATTTGAACGTTGCATTACGATCACTAAAGTGTCTTCAGAATCGAACAATGGATTACATTGATGCTAGTGAAAATAAACAAACTTATGTTGAAAGAACAGTTTTTCTAAGCAAGGAAAATTGTAAATATTTGTTCAGTATATGCACGAAGAAAGTCACTCTTAATAAAAATAGGATAGCTGGAATTTTGGACAACCCTCTATACACACGAATGGGTCAATGCATAGAGTACCTTGACATATCTGTAAATAGAATTGCGACAATTAAGCCTGTTTTTGTGCTTGATTTTCTCACCCAATATCCCAGATTGCATGTTCTAAAAGTCAGCTTTATTGATTTTCAAGCTATTGTTCGTACGATGATTAATAATAGTGATTCATATCGTTTTCCTTTCAAAAAGAGACCGATCGTTATTTTAAATCTGTCCAAACAATTAATATTGTTAGAAGCTACTCAGAATCACATGCCCTCTGTGGGGCTGTCATCCGTTGAATTTTCTTTATCTGGTGAACGTATAACAGAATTGGATATAGCAGACACAAATCTCCCATGCGATTATGTAGCCCAAATGCAGACACCTTCTTTAAAATTTCTTGACATGTCTGACAACTTGTGTAGCAAAATGAACGATCAAGTATTACGATTTGCCACACAACTAGAGACATTTTTTGCAAGAGATGTACGTCTTGGCGTTACCGATAATTTTAAAATTGAAAAACTTTTCCATGGCCTTAAAAGATTGAAAAATGTTGATCTGAGTAATAATTATTTATCATATTTGCCGCATACTATGTTTGAAGATCAAAAGCTTTCCCTTACATATTTGAATCTCGACGGAAATGAATTGTCAGAAATCCCTTTCTCACATTTAGAAAAGCTTCACGACCTATTCATGCGCTCAAATAAAATTTCATTCTTAGCCAAATCTGACATCGACAAATTATTAACGATGCATAAGGACTCAAAATTACATATCAAAGGAAATCCACTAAGCTGTGAGTGTGCACACATTTCTTCTCTCAAATGGATGAGAGAACATAAACACAGATTTGGAGATTTGGAAGCCACCCTGTGCGTAAGCAAAACAGTGACAATGTTAGAATTTTTACGGGAAGAAACATTCATCGTATTTGAAAAAAAATGCCAAACAAACTTATGGTTGACATGTTCTTCGATTTTGTTTGTATTTTTACTAACCACTGTATTGACAGCGGCATTTGTGAAAAAATATCGTGTCCATGTTGATTATGTCATTCTGCGCCTGCGTAGTCGATGGAAAGGTGTCAGTCATGTAGTAAATAATAAAACATTCCCATTTGATGCTTTTGTGTCATACGCAGAAGAGGACTATAAATTAGCCTGCATAACTCTGTATCGAGAGTTGATCCGTTTAGGCTTTCAAATTAGCCTGCCAGATAAAGACTTTATACCTGGTTTATCAAAAGCTGAGCAACTCCTGCAGTGTATTGATGATAGTCGGAAAGTTATAATTGTCGTTACAAAAAAATTTCTTGAGAGTGGGTGGGATTCCTACGCCGTGCAGATGGTGGTGACACATGCCTTTCATAATCACAGGCAAAAATCCATAATAGTGATCATTAAAGACGGCATTCCTGTGGAGAGAATGCCAAAAGACCTGAGATACATATGGTGGTCAATCATAAGTATTCAATGGCCAGAATCTGAAGAAAATATGATGACATTTTGGGAAGAATTGTCTAATGCTTTGCGCTCGGATTAAATAGGAAAATTGCTTTTTTTGTTAAACGTCAAAGTTTATATATTTGATTGTACCCCCCCCCCTCCCCACATATATATATATATATATATATATATATATATATATATATATATATATATATATATATATATATATATATATATATATATAGTGAAGATTTTATTTCCTTCATACTAAAATCCCATTCAGCTAAATTATTAGAAATGCTGATCCCGTTGCACAGGTATGTTACAAATAGTACTGTAGTTGCTGCACACTTGATGGGTTCACGTGTTTTTACAAAGACTTTTTTTTAGCAATGATTGAATTTATTTTCAGTGACGTGAGGTAATGAAATACATTGTTCTATAATCATTTGTACTATCACCTGTATTCATTGTAACCCTGGTGCACAGAATGATTTTTGTGGGATGAACCATTTTTACAATCTTTACTAGCGTCATGAGTCCTAAATGATTTTAAAATTATTTGTATCTACTTATTTAAAATTTGTTTGATATTGAAATTTATTAGTAATATATCAACTGATAAAGTTGAAATCAAACTAGCACTATTGCCACCGATCTGAAGTAACGACCATTAATGAAATAATTATTTCAGTACTGGCAGAGAAAGTATTTCAAAACAACACCATTTTGTAACCACTGTTGAAATAACACCCAGATGTACAAGGATTAAATGTTCATTACGTTTATTATCAATTTAACAAATGAATGTATTTATTATTGATATGGAAAAGGTATTTTTTCCTTTCTGATGTAGAAATACTAAATACAAGTACCGACGAATATATATTCGCCTAAAAGTCATTGTCAGTTCCCTTAACAGTTTGTTGTATTTTTCTAGATTAGTTTGTAGGAATTTTCCATTGATTCCCTTTTATGTCGGTGCGATTTTTTTTCCGAAAATCTGTTGCAAACTTTAGATTAATATTCGTTTAACATATATTTACATTTGTTTCAAAGTATTAGGGGTGAGACTGTGACATCGATTGTTGATTTATTATTAACAATTTAAACATGTGCTTTATGCTTATTGTAACATTAAATCTTCCTTTCCTGCACTAGCTTAAAAAAATCTTTATAGACGATTACCGATGGAGTTGTTACAAAATTACTATATCAATTTTTCTCCTCCAGAGAAATACTGCATTTTCTAGGGCTTGCTTATAAGTTGGACATAGAGTTTTGAACAAAGATCAATCTACTAAAATCCGACTTACAGGCAAGTATCTACGAAACCTAAAATTCAAACAAAGTATGCCAGCTTTATGTGCAAGCTTTAATTAAGTATGTTGTCTAAGTTTCATCCTTGCTCTGAATTTGGAAAAGTAAAGCTTTATATATATATATATATATATATATATATATATATATATATATATATATATATATATATATATATATATATATATATATATATTGAAACGCATACACCTGCTGAAACCTGTAGTATTATAATGACCCACTATTTTATGAGTAAAGGTTGCAGACGTTTCAAAGTTTGTGAGCCCTCCTGTACCTGTCAGAAATCAAGTAATGACAAAGATGATTAAAAATATCTATGAATTTATTAAGATAAAAAAAAAACACAAAGTCAAACGCGCTCTTTAATGTAGTTCAGGTCTCAAGGTGTTGATGTTTTCTCGGGGTGATCCCTGGCTATTCATAAGAAGGTGTAGAAGTTCTGAGAAGGTGATAATCTCTGTTGATAACTAGAAGGTACACTTGGTACAAAGAAGGTGTAGAAGGTGACCTATCAACTGAAGGTGTACACAACTATGGTACTTAACCAAGGTACATATAGTGTAGATAATATACAGGCTATATAATTGCAGTTATAATTCTAGTAGAAGGTGATAAAAGGTGATGGAAGGTGTTGAACTCTCTCTAGTTGCACCTTCTAGGGAAGGTGAGTAAGGGATGCTGAATATGATACAGAAGGTGGTGATGGTGTTCCTACTAAACATCAATAGATCATGAATGGAATGTATGTTCAAATCTATGTAACTAATAGAGAAGGTGCAAAATATTCACCTTCGGAGCCCGATGGTCTGGCTGGAAAAGCTGCTGCTGGCTCATTTTGCTATGTGACCGAAGTGATGATTTCAGGTCGGGATCGGCCTTATATAGTGTTTATCACGTGACCATTCATTATGGTAGACAGACACCTCGGCCCAACGACACCTCGGCCCGTCACGTTTGACACCTCGGCCCTGACAGGTCGGCCCAAAATTATTGACACCTCGGCCCATACTGAAGACACCTCGGCCCAAAGAATTTTTTTTCAGAATTATTATCTGTATTCACTTTGGTAATATAAATATATGTATGTTTATAATGACGATATGTATACGATAAACAGGGGCAAATAATTTCAAAATAGATTAATGACATATAGATCTATGTCAGCTGCTGTATCTATTGAGTGGGAGATAGAAGGTCTATTTATTTATTTTGTTGCTTATGAAATGCAACTTTATTCATTTCATAATGATAAGAATTCTTTTACTTAAAAATCGCTTTGTAGTAGGGGCGTATTGTACACATATTAACCTCACAGATAGAAATTACGTTAACCTGATAGATCTTCGTTGCGTAATATTAGAGCATAATGGATATATTTCCCTAAACCAACCAAGGTAGATATGTGGTTTGTACCCAACAATTGGATTAATTTAGCCTGCTCGTAATTAACTCCTAATTGTCACCACCCCATATGACACGCGCTTGAGACGCCAAAGGATGTGCCGTGTCTTCTTGTTTGTTAAACGATTAGCACTTTGGGATGGACATTTTTTTTTAATTACCGTCAATATTTACTCTCGGAAGATTATTCATTTATTTTCTTTTTTATTTCATGGATATATAATAATATAATCCGTCGTATTTAGTCCCTATAATGATAAAATACTTCAGAATGTATTAAATAAATATGTTTCAAATAATACATTTTTGTTTGTGCCGAGGTGTCTTTTTCGTGAGCCGAGGTGTCTCAAATCTTGGGCCGACCCGTTGGGGCCGAGGTGTCAATGGGCCGAGATGTCGTTGGGCCGAGGTGTCGTTGGGCCGAGGTGTCTGACATTCTTCATTATTATTCATGAAGGAACATGGCCGTCTGCGAATGAAAACATTGCTGAATTCTCCCTAGAGATGACGACCGATACAGCTTATACAAAGTATTTAACGATGTCTTAACCTTCATACGTGAGTAATTAAGAGGTGTAGATTCTGCTTATTATATCTATAAATCATGGTAAATGGTATTTAAAGCTGAATCATCTCTCCGAGGTGACGATGTGCAGAGCACGTGTTGACATAATTGTAGCTGGCTGTCAGCTTAGTGATTACGCATAGTAATTCTATATAACACAAGTTGCTGATAGACAAAGTTGATAAATAGTTGTCTCTGCACCTCTAACTAATTGTTGAATAATCTTGGGGTTGTATTTCTTACTGGATACAAGAATTATTCGATCCTTGTTTACATGCACTGTAGTACAGTACCGCACAAAAATAAACATCAATACACATGACAATTGTAACTTCTTATATCTCAGGAATAATTATTAGCTGTTATTATTCCTATTAATATTGCATTATATATTTCAACAATATCAACAATAAATAAATCAATAAACAACTATTACTGTCACAATGGGTTCATAACAATATATATATATATATATATTATGCTCAGAGGGTTTTCATGGTTCCACATATAACAGTACTTTTATTAGCTGTTTTACCATTGCTTTTCCACCTAAGACCTTTGACCAAAGAATCCCCACATGGCACCACCATCTAATAAATGTATACCCATAAGGCTGTCCAAAGTTGATTTTACGTTTAACGTCACCTACAAAATTCAAAACCTACAAGAGAGGGAGGAAAAAAACAAACAAACAAAAATTTTAAACAGACATCTATATATTCAAATTAACCTATTCACTACATAAAAAGAACACTTTTGAGTAAAAAGAGTATAAGTTTGATATCTAAGGCTAAGTCAGTTTTGCATTTCACAGTAAAAAGTTTTTCCTAAGTACACATATTGGCCTGTATTCCTTTTAGAGCACACGAAGTAGACTAGATGTGCAGAAGAGGTCTGGTAGTATGTCCATTGGATTAACATGTATATGAACACATACATGATACACTGTTAGAAAATGCTTCTTCTTGTGGAAATATTTGACCGATATCTACAATTAAAATCATTCTTATATTGAAATATCTAAAAATTATACATATGCTATGTTTCTCTGTTATTTCCATTATACTAGTCTAGCAATTGGTTATGAAAGGGAAAGTACAGCATATATTTGGTGTACCATGGCTGTTAGATTAGTTAACCTAACATCCACGCACACAAGACAGGGTCGTTGGAATACCTCTCCTACTCTCACTTCTTTCTTATTGACCTGAAAGCCCTTATCTTCTATATTAAAGCTTCTTCCTGCTAAAATGTCAGTGTCTCATATTTTCATTCCCTTTAATTGTAAGAACATGGATACTACGTGTACAATCACATCAACCTACTTCTCCTTTTAATTTTTATAGCAATATTTTAAGATGAAACAATGAAATAGAATTAATGTGCTGTATCTCACTGTATATTGCAAAGTTTTGGTTTTCAGCGCTCGATCTACACTAAATAAAAAATCTTTGCAATATTCTCTCCAATACAGTGAATGGTTCAACAAAATTATGACGAACTGTGAGTCTGTGATATGACTACTGACAGAAAACACTCACCTCAATTATAAAACCATCAATGCTTCTTTTATGAGTGCATGCTGTTTACATCACCAGTTTCTTCCATCATGGTAGCTCAGTCGGTAGAGCGCTCTCACTCCGTAATCGGAAGGTCGTGTGTTCGAATCACGGCCGAGACTGACCTAAGATATCTAAAATTATAAAAGATAATAAAAAATGTAAAAATAAATGTAAAATAAATGTATTTGAACTATAAGTAAATCAATTTATTTCACTTTATTTATCTAGCGTCCACTTGCATGTTTGTCGTGAAGTATTCCGTTCGCATGGTTGTATACTTTACTCTTACATTAAGCTGTGAAACAGTTTATACACGCCATATACGTACAAGAGAGGGACTAATGACTCATTTTCGCGCCAAATTATCTTCCTGTTATCGCAGCGCCCCACTTGGAAGCATAGAAAACTCCCTGTCATAACAGCTGCTGTCATAACAGTCTTTGGGGGTAAATATGGCTAATACATTTAATATTTTATTATATATATCCTGTACTTCAGTTACTATTTGCATAAGGTGGATATTTAAGATGTATTCTTCCATCTAAAACGAGAATTTATGTAAGAAACGTAGACCTTGAGATCATTAGATGTGGACATGCAAGTCATGGTCACGATACAATATTATGAGTTACTGATCTTTCCGATTGTTAATAAAAGTTTCATAATGCAGGCCCATAGAACGCGCCCCACCTTTTTTCTGAGTATAGTATTTTGCTATAGTAAATTTTCCTTAAGATGCTGATCCCTCTTTTTGTTATGAGGTTGAGCAAAGGCAAATTAAAGGACAGTAAATTAGTTTTTTTTTTCTTTTGCTTGTCAGATAATTTTGGGAAGTTTGCCCCCCCCCCTCCACTTTTGCTCAGTTTAGGTTTTTTCCCCTTTTACTTGTTATATGTTTTCGGGAAGTTGCCCCCCACCACTTTTGAAACCGTTGCTAAGGGCCTGTAATGGATGTAACCTTGTAAGTCATAATAATTTTCTTATGCCCTGAATTTCGTAAGATATTAGCACTAACAAATAATTCACCTAATTTTGACAATCATCACAAATATATACCAAATCCCTATTTTGGAAACTGAAATAAAGAATGAAAATTGTATGTTTATATCTATATTTATTAATTTACTTTAAAATCAATAAAAAAAATCCACCAGCATGTCTCTCCCAAGGAATCAACCCTGCAGTTTCCTCACATATGCCGGCTTAATCACCTCCACAAAGTTGTCGCACTCTTATTTCACTCTGTAACATGTTGTATAGATGCATATTTTATAATAAAGAAATATTTAAAAAAATGATCAACCATTTTAGATAATTTTACACAAAGTATGACTGAATAAGAGAAGTATATCTAGTGATCACAGAGATTTATCAAAAAGGTGGTCTCAGAAAATTATTAATATTGTACATTATCAAGAATTGTGATCCAAAATATATTTAGGCAAATATTTTTGAAATACATTTATGGAGTTTTTAACTTTATCTAGAATTGCATGCTTTAACTGATATGGTACAAGCTTAAGTCAGTGCATTATAGCCTTTTGTTTCAGAATCTGTTGACTATACCTAGGAATAGGGATTGCTTAGTAATTACAAGATTATAATCATGGATTTCATTGCAAAAAAGATACCTTCTGGGTTCTTTCTTTTCCCAAAAATTTTCGCCCTATGGTAGGTTTTCTCAGGAGAGTATAAGGCCTCCACTCCATCCCCTTTACTAAATGTGATCTTAAAAAAAGATCTTGTAAAACTTGTCTTCGTCAATAGCTCATCACTCCCTTTTATCACATATACATGTATTCTTAATTGTGATCTATCATATTATCATTGATAATTATCTTAAATATAGCTCTTTACAGTGACTAATATAAGTTTTCTGAGTTTTTGATAGACATATACCTGTAGATCAAACTCAATCATTCAAATTTGTAAGCTTTTCCTTTTTATGTATATTGAAACCTTAGATGTTCCTGTCAACATTAACCTTGAAATGTGTCTCAAGGAAACTTGTTTTCTTAAGCATCAAAAAGGATCAAATGAGGATAAAAGTTAAATTTAAAATCATGCTTACAACAGATTCAGTCTGAATGGACTCTTCCTGGAACCTCTCAATCACAACCCATGCATTCTGCAACTAAACACAAAGGATTATTAATTTGATGATGATCATAACTATTTGCGACATTCGATTATCTTGTGATTTGATTTCTAAACTTTTTTTCAAAATGTTTTAGAAAATAAATACAACAAAAATTGTGATATTGACAATTTAAATGATTTCAAATAGTATTATATAGGAAACACCACCCTCTAGAATCTCTCACAAATGCCTGATAAAGTACCCCAATTCTTTTTCAGAGGAAACTTGTTAAAGTAGCAATGATTCAATGACGAGTTCTTGGGAAAAGTTATATATTATCGAGAAACTTGTTGGCTGACCTTAATCTATAAATACTGTTTAAAGATTACAAATAACCTTTTATACTCAATACTGTTTAAAGACATCCTTTAAAAATAGTAATGTTATTATTGTTACACTGTGCTGAGATTTTGAATTTAACGGATTTTTTTTATGATCAGCTTCCCCAAACAGTCTTAAATTGATCATGATAATAATCTTGAAATCATCAAGACAAACCCTTAAGGCTATATACAATGTCACAGAAAAAAACCTCCTTTAGTTTGAGGAATAGATGTTGATATTTGTTGCTAACTTTGCATATTATATTCCAAATCTTGAATATAATAAAGGATTGGAGAGAATTATTTTCTTATTAGCTTTAGAAATTATGATATAATAGCGCTTGGAATGGATATAGTTTTCAAGAAAATACTGTTCTAATGTGCGTAGTTTTCAAGAAAGTACTGTTCTAGTGTGAAAGATATTAAAATACAATGAAAGAATATTTTCCCTTTGCTAATATAGTGAACTAAATTTTAGGTACCGATTAAAGAAAGAAACATGAACAGGAATGATAAAAAAATACTACAGGATTTACTACAGGATTTACACTAAATATATATATTTCATTAAAATTAAATAAAGAGGTGTTTTAGAAACTCTTTCCTTTGAGTATTTTGATTGATTGTTTGTACTTTACTGATGTAGACACTTCACCTGCTTTACGTTAAGTGCAAAAAAAAAAAAAAAAAAAAAAAAAAAAAAGAATTACGCATGGCGCTTACTGCAGAAGCCATGTAGGATCATTAGGATTCCAAAGCCTAATATATCACGGGACATCGAAAGACTCATGACTTAAACTTTTTATACGGGGTGTTTGACGAAATAACAGTCACTAGCTACGTTAAACGTCTTAGATTTGACACTGCATTGGGAACGAGAATCTGGCCCGGACGTCCCTATCAAGAAGCGAGCACACAACCACTGGTATTTGGAAAGCTAGACAATAATTTATTGTATTCGAAAAAAAAAATTGATCAGAACTTTAAATTATAAAAAGTGATCAACCTAATTTTTCCCTGAATGGAAAGACTTCTTTAAGAAATCTTCCTTTTCATTAGGAACTTGCATGGAAGTGGAGCAAAGAACTATAAAAATGTAATTATATGCTAGAAACATAGAGGAACATTCCTTGAAGAAAATTTGCTACAATCAATTAATTTGTGTTCAACAGTTTATCCTTCTTCCCATTATTTATTTGGGAAAGTATCTAAGAAGAGGAAAAATTGACAATAAATTCTTTGAAACATTCATTTTTATAGAACAATACGATTTTATCAAGGAAAGAGGAGTACGCTTTTTATAGAGATAACTCTACAATTGTTTATTTGCCATTATTTCCCGTAAAAATGTTCTTTTTAAGCAGTATATGTCCCAAATTTTGCATAGTTTGGTTCTTCTAAATTTGCTTAGTATCCATTATTACCGTCATAGTAGCTCAGTCGGTAGAGCTCTCCCTCCGTGATCGGAAGGTCATGAGTTCGTATCTCGACCGAGACTGACCTCAGTATAATTACAAAAGTAAGAAGCAACTGTTCCTTCGCCAAGCGCTCGGCACTTTGATGTGAAAGTTGCGGGTCCTTCGGATGAGACCTTTAAAACTGAGGCCCCAACGTGTCACGGCAGGCGTTGGCATGATAAAGATCCCTCACTACTCAATGACCTTGGCTGCCGAGTAAAGGTCTAAATTTGGAGCCCTTCACCGGATGTTGTTGACGTGTCTATATGAGTGAAAAATTCTCGAATGTGACGTAAAACAACACACAATCAATCAATCAATATTCATCCTTATCTGCTACGTTGCTTGAATATCATCAACCTTCCAAAATTATAATATTATTTTGTAAGGAGCGTTTTCTTCCTATTTAATCTGACAATTCTTGATTTTAGTTCTTCACATATCATCTACATGCATGCTAAGAAAAAAAAATCTATACGCGTCGTTTGTCTTAGCTTCACCTGTTGGAGCATAGCGCTTCATAAATGATGCAAATTATTACCTTCAGTTTGAAATGTCTTTGAATGAGAACAAATCAATATCATTTAAAACTATAAAGAAAGATATGTACATGTATGTTGATTTAAATTAAAACCAAATGGAACAATTTTAGCACAGGAAATACATCCGTATTCCCTTATGTACTCTACAAGCAATAGTACTTTGTGGAAATACTACATTATAATCTATTTAAACAATTCACCTTATTTAGTTCTTAAATATTTTTGGTCTCCAATGAAACACTCCTTACAATGATAAATAACCAAAATAAATATTGATACATGCATTAATTCATATTTTTTGACTGGTTTGAGGGGCCGACCGGCTGTTCATTGCACAATAATTCGCGCATTATAATGGAGTAAAGAGTTCTTGCAATCTAAAGAATTTCTTATATCATATATTAAATATAACAAAATTAAAACATTACAGGCCAAAAAGAATTCTTTGCAGAAAATGATATTAGCTAGAGATTTATTTTTTAATTGATAGGTTTGTGGATGTCGTCATTATGTGTTAATGACGTTATGATAAATGAAGCTCTTTTAGAGAAGTTGTAAAAATTCTTATAAAAGAAAAAAGACGAAATGTGCTCCCAAAACTTAAAACAAAGGAATTTTCGAATATCATGGTAATGTATCATTTAAAGAAAATGATACCGGTATTTATTATATATTTTTTTTCAATTGATAGTTGGGTGGACGTCGTCATTATGTGGTTATGAAATTATGATAAATTGAAGCTCTTTAGGAAGAGTTTGAGCAGTGAGGGATTTTTTTTTTGTGTCAGCACCTAATGCAACACGGGACCACGGTTTATACAGGCTTATCCGAAGGACCGATCTCTACGTCCCGTAGTAGGATTCGTGCCCGCGACGTAAGGATCAAGTCGTTACGCCGCGACTCTAGAGCAAACGGTCTAACCACTTCGACTACAAATGTCGTAAGTTCTGTCCTAAGATCTGTCAGTGTGATATATTTTATGATCTGTCACTACCGTTTCACCAAACTATTTTAAGTGTAAGAAATGTTAAGACAAGTCTTTGGAAATAATTATAGTGTAATAGTATATCTTAATTTCTTTAGAAGTTTTACGCTCTTAAATAAAATTTTAATGCACCGACTACAGCGTATTATGGCAATGGATTGTGGTTGGTTCAGGAATGCTAAATCAGTGTCATAGGTTTAATAAAATTTGGTTAAATTAAATTTTCTATAATAAATAAAATAATAAATTAAATTTTCATTAATGTCTATAAAAATTATAAAAATTAATTCCTTTTAGGGAAAAACCTTTAGATCTAATGCGAGATTACTTTAATTTGATCAACAGCATGTGCATTTACTAGTACAAACATGTCAAATAATTGAATTTAAATGAATTCTTTCTGACCACAAAGCGTATTCAGAGTCCTTGCTTTCAGGGAAATCTATAAAGATGTCTCTGAAAATACTTTCCAAATTTTACTCCAAAAATACAGTTCTAACTAACGATGTCAAAAATCCAATCATAATTCAATACTTTCTAGTACTTAGATAAGAAAACAAGTAGCATCAAAAGTTAATGTGATAAAATTAGCAAGTTACATCAGGCCGATGAGGAACTGAAAGAAAGTGGTCAGACCTGTTTTGTACGCATTTTCTAGCATTATGTTAACTTCGACGAAAGTTATTGAGTCATCTTAGGAGTAAAAAAAAATTAAATATAAGTTCCATTGCAATTTAAACTATAACCTTATTTATTTGCCATAAGTCACAGTTTGCTCAGTTTGCTATAAGGTTTTACGGTGAGGATAGATCTACAAGGACGCAATTTTTGTTTTCGATTTGAAAATACGGGACGGGCTCGGAATTTAACTCTATTTAGATTATGAAAACGATTGACGAATTTAAAGCAGGTTTATTTTTTCAACCCAAGAGTCGTCAAAAATATGCAGGTTTCAAAAGTGCATCTAAGTTCTGCGCACATTTATACTTTCAGTCTTTGCCTTATTAAAGAATTACTCTCTTTCTTTGTCCTATTCTTGGTCAGAATACCGAATTTGCAAATGTATGACGTCATGGTAGGAATTACTACTTCACAAAAAATAATACTCTGACGTCATAATTTACGTATATTGTCCCAATGTTTTCAATAATATACAAGAGATAAAATTTCATTAAATGATTTATATTTAATCAAGCAGTATTCAGAACCTTTTCAAATCCCCTTGTATACATGCAATCGAAAACTATAGTTTATTTAAGATTTTTGTGAACATGAACAAATAAAAAACTCTCATGGACAAGTTATTTTCCTTTATGTACACCCGAGCACCCAAACTCCGTCTCCCTATAACCCGCGTTACCTTCTGAAATACTTTTTGATTTGTTTCCTGTTCAAAGTAATGGACTTAAACATCGCTCTGGTAATATCAGCAAAAAACGTGCAGTTATTGGACTTATTTAACATCACTAATTACAATTACAAATAACTTGATACAAATACTGTATCATATCAGTGTACATTTCTTCCAACGGACCCTAACTCCGTCACAAGGGCCCACTACAATATGCAAACGTATTAAAATACGTTTTCCAATTTAGCTTTATACCCTTTTCTTCGATTTGTAAACATAATTTTTTTTTTTCAGATTAAAAACGTATTACATTGTATTTTGCAACCTTAGCGTGGCATTAAAACATGTAAATTACTACACTAACGTTATTTTTCTATTGTTGAAACTTTTCTTAAAATACAATGTAATACGTTTTTAATCTGAAAAAAATTCCGTCACTACCTTAACACCGTCACTTTCGGGAAACTCCACGATGTTTGTAAACTAATGCGATTTTGACTCAATTTTTGCATCTCATTCAATTGCCGAGAAATTATAACAGTCAAGTTCAAGAATGCGTCAACTGCAAATTACAATTGCACTTAATCTATAACATCTATCATATTTTAGGTGAAATCAGTAGGACCTTTTCCTTCATGCTCTATTCCATCGATATCTCTGACATATGCGTAAACATACTCATTTTCATATGTCAGCCATTTTTATAGAGGTCCATTTTAAAGGTTTTTCTTTGCTAGCATACCATGTTGAATATGTCTTAAAATGTTTCATACTTGTTTACATTTCATGCACTACATGTTGGAGGTTTCCAACGTGTAGTGGATAACCCTTAAGCTCAGTCTGTAGAGCGTTGGATTTTAAATCTGAGGGTTATAGGTTCGAGCCACAGTGTGGACACCCCTAGCTAATCCGTCATATTAGTTTGTGTTATTAATCTGTAAAATAGTATGACTTTTATAATGTACAAAAGATTGAATATATTATTCTAACAGTAACAAAGCTAAAAGCCAACATAAACTTTGCAGCCTCACACCACTAGACAGTTTATGCATTAATGAAGTGGCTGTCCAATCAGTTGATCAGACTAGTTTCAATAGAAAGTTGGACATACTTTGTTATTTTAATTATTACTTAAAGTTGCATAATGAGTCAAAACCATGTGTTTCTTTTAAGAAAATTGTATCACAAAACAAAAGATTTCTGTGAAATATAAATATAGCGAAGTTTTGACAACTCAACTGCACTGTAAAGCAAGAAAATAACTGTAAAATATAAGTGCCGGAAAAACAAATGTTGTATCTATCGCTTTGTTTTTATCGTCAATGTGAACAATGTCAAGGTCACGCGTCCTTTATTTTTAGCGTGAAAGTTGTAAACAACATTGAATTGGGGCAAGCAGAAGTAAGGAATAAGTTATGATCATCTTTTTTGAAGATTGTATCAAATTCTCAGTCATCCGACATTTATATCTATGAAATATTGAAACCATGGTAAATTCTTCCACTTTTCAGCGCATGCGTACAATAAAGAGGAAGAAGTGAACCAATATTTTTGTGATGGGTTATACAAAGATTTTTTTCACTTTTATTTTTCTCCATTAAATTAGATTTTTTAGATTCTGAAACCTGTAATTTTCTGAAACCTAATATCTTCAAGAACTGAACAAAATTTGCATGTATCATGGAAAAATTCCACTGTTGTCAATTTTCCCGTTTGTCCGTCACAGTGCAACTTTAACTCATGTGTGACTAAAATAGCATTACAAAAATAAATTCAGTTCAAAAAAAAGTATTTATCTGTCACTTATATATTCCGTTGATTTCTTCAAATTGCGCCTTAATTGTGCTTAGACAAATTGATTTTCAGTCGTTCCCTCATTTAAGGATTAGTATCTTTCTATGTCATATTCATGGACAGAATAGTGAACATTCAAGATTATGACGTCATTCTAGGATTTTTTACGTAACAAAATTAAAACTGTGGGGTCACAATTCACATATATTTTCGTGATATTTTCGATGATATAATAAATATTATATTCCGATATATAATTCAAATTTAATCAAATTAAAACAATATTCAGAACTTTGCAAATGACCCAATATCATGCATTTGAACTTTAAAATTTATTTAACATTTTTAAAAACATGAACAAATAAGAAATTCTCATTCCACGTTCCTTCATGTATGACTTTTCTTTCCAACTAACGAGGGGTTATTGATTCCTTTTTGGCTACTCTACTATATATTAAATTAATAACTCTGACAATCGTTGGGAGGAGAGAGGGACGATTCCCTTCAACCTGAGATCATTTTATTACTGTGGATCAACAATATTGTCCGAGGGGTTGTTCCTACTTCTAAATACCCATTCTCCTTTTAAGTGCATTGTTTTAAGCCAAGGTGTAGTCTTCCTCTATGTAAACTTAGGACTTAAGATATGTATCTGGTTGTCTTAAGATTTAGATAGATCAGGGCATGCTCACTCTTCCATGGCACCTGGTTCCACCTCTGATGTTTTTAGAACTCCGAGTTTGCTCTGCTGCCGATTTTTATTGTTTTAAAGGACTTGAATACTGTTCGTTATCTCCGTCTTTCATCTTAATAAGATTATCATAAAATAGGATTTGCAAAACAGCTATAGTGCAATCTTAAGATTTTTTTAATTCTTACGACAGATCTTAATTTGTGTTATTTATTTGTAAAATCGTACGTCTTTTATAATGTACAGTTGATTGCATATATTAATCTAACAAAGCTAAAAGCCAACATAAACTCTGTTTCATGTATATTCTAGGACTTCTAATTATAATTTCAAAATGTTGACGTACGTATGCTTATGAATGGACATTAATAGGATTTGCCTTGAAATTGCGTAATTTAAGAATAATGGATAGTTTATTGTGTCTTATCTAGGCCTGCGATTGACAATATGAGTTAATTTGTATGATAGTCAAGATGGCATTAAGTATGAATGTTTGTTGTTTGTTTATTGTTTAACGTCCCTCTCGGGAATTTTTCACTCATGCCGAGACGCCTCCACTTCCCGGTAGAAACCTGCAAATTTTGACCTATACTCAGCACTCTGGGCCATTGAGCAGTGAGGGATCTTTTTCGTGCCAGGACCTACTGCGACACGGGACCTCAGTTTATACGGTCTCATATAACAAATAAAAAAAAAAAAAAAAAAAAAAAAAACATTTTCCCTATATTTATATTTTTACCCGATCCTGGATTTAATAATAATAATAATAAAAACGTCATTCAATACTATGAAACATCAGCATTCCTGCCATGTATAATACTATGCAACACACAGCGAGAAAGCATGCAGTTCTTTGACGTGTCAAAAACCAATAAATTTCTTTAAAAATTCATATACCAGCATTATTGTAGGTTTATTATTTCTTAACAACAACAAAGATTCTTAAAATACCTGAGAGTAAATATTTCGGCTAAAATAAGTGTTCAGAAAAAAATATTCGTATATAATGAGACCATATTGGTTATTTATTTACTATCAAAGCATTTAGGTATATATGAATATATAAGAATTTAACCTATTTAAGATATTACATACAATACCTTCATTGGGAAATTTTCAGGTTTTTTTATTTTGATTTATGATAATTCCCACCGTTTACGGTAGCTCAGTCGGTAGAGCGCTCGCTCCGTGATCGGGAGGTCGTGAGTTCGAATCTCGGCCGCGACAGACCCAAGTCGATAAAATGGGTAGCAACTGTTCCTTCGCCATGCGCTCGGCACTTTGAAGTGAAAGTTGCGGGTCTTTCGGATGAGACCTTAAAAACCGAGGCCCCGTGTCACGGCAGGCGTTGGCACGATAAAGATCCCTCACTGCTCAATGGCCCTGAGTGCCGAGTAAAGGTCAAAATTTGAAGCCCTTCACCGGTATATGGTGACGTCTCTATATGAGTGAAAAATTCTCGAATGGGACGTAAAACAACATACAATCAATCAATCAATAATAAATCCCTATAGAATTTCACCAGGTTATATTTATGTCCATTGTCCTCCTTTGTGTGCTTATAGTAAAATAAATGCTTATTCATGCGTATTAAATTAAAATTTAATTATTTTAAATTTATATGATAGTGTTGTTATAGCAGAATAAAGGAAAATTCAAATTGAGACTGTGCTGTTATGACAAAATGTAAAAACTTCAGTCGCATTAATCATAAAGATTTACAAATGGTTATGACTGAATATTCATTATACAATATATCTACTTAAGAAAGAAAGAAAAAATTATAACATTTGAGCGAGCGGTAGGGTAAAAAAAATCTTTTAAAAATGTTTTAAAAAATACAATCAAAATAAGACAGTTTTCTTAGGAGTCATGCATATGATTGTAACAATATAGACCACGACGCACAATAAGAACTTTTAAACATGCGTATTGCGAATATCTATTGAAAAACTGAAAAAAGTGCACTCAGTTGCTATCTGCCTTAAATTTTTCTATTTTTCCTATTATTACTTATATAAAAAGGATGGATTGATGGCAAAAATGGTCAATAAACACGAAACTCGAACTTGATCTGCCACAAATATCAAGAGACATACCACGAATAAACTTATTATCTACAAGCATAGCAAAACAGTCTAGTGAACAGTGTTATTTCAAATTATTACAAATTTTCAAAATCTAAGACCTATGATTTTTTTTAAAAATGGTTTCATAAATACAACAAAAACTTGATCTGTCATCAATACATGTACCAAGACACATACTTCACATCAATTCA
This sequence comes from Saccostrea echinata, assembly GCF_033153115.1. Lineage (NCBI taxonomy): Eukaryota > Metazoa > Mollusca > Bivalvia > Ostreida > Ostreidae > Saccostrea > Saccostrea echinata. The sequence goes on from NW_026889778.1 coordinate 40,521,799, forward strand.
CTATGTAAAAGCATGGCAAAAAAGTCCGGAAAGCTAACTACGACGGATGACAGAATGACAATGGAAATTGTAGCACTATATGCCCCTGATATTTCATAACGGGAGCATAAGAGGTAAGGAGTAGTATTTCTTTCCACTGGGTTCACATAGAAACTACTGCAGAAGAAATCCATAAACAGAAGTTATGTAATTTTTCTACAAGGCGCAATCATAAGAGGACGAATATCTGATTCAGTAGGATGGAGGGAGGTGGCAGACTTTGGGGATAAGTAAATGAATTGACTGGTGAACGGTGCCCCCCCCCCCCCCCCCCCCCCCTCCAGAATAGATTTTGAGCTTGGACATTTTCTTCCCTCCTTATGTTTTGCTTGAAAACTTCTTTCAGAGATGAAAATAAATAATTCTACTATGGTTATATAAGACATAAATATACCATATATCCTATGAAGCATTAAAAAGAATAAATGATTTGACTCGACCCCCCCCCCCCCCTGTGAATCAAGTGGTCGTCATCTTATATTCTATACAACACAAAAATAGAGTCTTTTATTTAAGTAAAACACTAGTGCATAAGAGGGAATTTTCTATGCAGGTGATTCTTCTGTACTTTCATATACTGAGTATACAAATTAGTAATTTTTTTTTAAAAAAAAATTCAGCTTTTTATATCCACAACATGAAAGTGTCAAATCACAATCATCATACTTATAATTATTGAAATCCAAAATCTCGAATCTTCAACATTCAGAAATACATGTTTTCAACACAGATAGAGAATGAAAACACAAGTACAAATTCATTTGTAATACAATTAATATGTACAAAAATTCATGTAACATTTGCAACGAAGTTAAATATACATGAGAGACGGAAACATTCTTTGTTTATAAATTCCAATGCTTTATGTTTGAGACTGTCTACATTGTACATATAAAAGTAACACAAACTGCTATCTGCTCTCTTTCCACTTGTAAATGAATATTTATTGTTTTAATTCAATTCACAAAAGAAAGGATTTTGATAATTTAGATAAACAAACATTCCAAATACATTTACATGTTGTACTCTCTGCATGGAGAATATTATTCATTTAACATTCACCAAATTATATCTATCACTAGATTTTTTATGAAAATTGTGGCATCCTCTTTTGGCTCTGTATTTTGTTTAAATCTGTGTTTTACTCTGCTTTACTTTACTCTGTACCTTACTTTATAGTTTACTTTACATTGTACATTACGTTGGATTAATTGTTGTAAATTTCGCCACATCATTTCACAGCAGTTACTTAAAGATTTTAAGGCACAAGCAAGTTCCTCCCAAAACTGCTCCATCAGCTCAGTTCTCCCTGGCCACCTTATACTCACAATAAACCACAATATATATCGCAAGTCTTTTGGCATTCTTGTTATGAGGATATCATCTTTGATTATCACTATGATGGATTGTTTCGATCATAATGAAAGGAATGAGTTACCACCATCTGAACAGCATACGAATTCCAACCACTGTCGAGAAAGTTTTCAGTGACAACAAACACAACTTTCCTACTTTTGTTTATAAATCTTAATAGTTCGTCAGCTTTAGATATCCCAGGAATGAAGTCTTTATCTGGAAAACCTATTTGAAATCCTCTCTTTGTTAGTGATTGATATAAAGTAGTGCTTACAATTCTATAGTCATCTTCAGCATAAGATATAAAAGCATTAAACTGAAAGTCCCCACTCTCGACGGAATATACACCTTTCCACCTGTTACGTAAGTTTAGAATAATATAGTCTACATGTACACATTTTTTCACAAGGAAAACGGCAGTGATTGCAGAGATTAAAATCACCAATAAAGAAAAAGAAAGTGCTAACCATGTCTCAGTCTGACAGTTTATCTCAGATTCTACAAACCCTTTTTCCTGTAGTATTCCTAATACTGTTATATTCTTTTCACTGCATACAGTTTCATTGAGGTCTCCAAACAAGTGCTGAATTTCATCCTTCTGAGTGATTGAACATGTTGACAATCACAAATTATAGGATTTCCCTGAACGAGAATCTCTGCACTTCTTAAACGTTTAAGGATGATTAAATCTGTCTCTGTTAGAGATGCAATTTTGTAAGAAGTTATGTTCAGCAATTTTAAATTGTGTACATATTTAAGGGTTACTGGGAAGGATGAAAAAAGGTGCTACCTACGTTCAGAGACAATAGGGATGTTTGATATTTGAATAAAGTAGGTGGAAGATTGTATAAATTACCTTTTGCAGGTCTAATTCTTCGAGTTTTTCAAGATTGCAGAAAATATTTTCTAATCCATCAAACTTTGATTTTATATTTCCTGCAATAATTCGCTTCAATTTTGTTGCTTTTTCGAATACATGAGGGTATACCATACGACATAAGTTGTCGGAGATATCAAGAACTTTTAAATTCGATGTCTCAAGACCGAAAATGTATCTTATAGGAAAATTTGTTTGAGAATAATGAAGCTCTCGCAAATTTTTATCGGATACATTTATGCGCAACAGAGAAGGGTCTTCAATTTTAAATTGTGGATATAATTATAGTTATAATTTATAACTTGCAACTCATTCGAAACAGGGAGTGCTAACGTAACACTTCTTTGCAATTTGAATTGCATTTGAAGTGACGTGTAATAGAAATCCATCACTCCCATGTACATGATGTTGTTAAAACTAACATCGAGAAATTTTAGTTTTGGAAAATTTTGCAAGATGTCTATCCCTATGGGAAAGTCTACTATTTTTATTTCATTTCTGGCGACATTAAATGTTTTTAATACAGTCTCCCATATTAGTTCCATGTGGATTTGCAACAATGCCTGAAATGCGGTTATTGATGAGAAACACATTCTTGACACATATATTGAAAAAGTATCTGGAGTTACTTTCATTCACATAAAAAGGCTTTAAATAGAAGTCCGGAAAATTTGCATTGGCAACAATTTTATCCATTGTTCGATTTTGCAAGCATTTTAAATTTCTCATAACTACATTCATGTCACACAACCCCCCAAAGTACATTTCAACACCTTTTAGGTATGGAAAAGAACAAAATATCTCTTCACTTATGTCGCAAAGTACGTTCCTTTTGAAATACATTGCCAAATATTGAATTGGGTATTCTGATAATCCACTAAAGCTATTGTTGTATATGTGGAAATGGGATGTCAAAAATAATTTTAATTCCCTTAATTCTTTCAAATTTTTAAAAGGTGCATTGAATCTAAATGTGTCAAAAACATCGATCTGTAATATTTCCAAAGATAAAAGGCTTGATAATTCGCCATCAGGATAACTTGTAAATGCATTACCATTTACGGTCAAAATTCTCAATTTCCTAAGGTTAGACAATGAATTAACTTGTAAGGACCAATCTTTAAGATTGCAAAATGAAATTTTGAGAACACAAAAATTTTGCAGTTGTTTAAAAGAATCTTATCTTACGAATTTTAGCTTATTGTGGTCAAAATTTAATGTTGTTACCTTGCTTAGAATTAAATGGATGCCTTTAAATGTATTGGGAGATATCGAAGTGAAATTATTGTAAGAAAGGTCAAGAATAATCGTTTTGTTTTCTAAACCTTCTGGGAATTCAAGAGGTATCTTTTCTAAGTTAAGCCGACAACAATCCCACAACCAGCCTTGATTGCTACATTCATCTTTATCGAGTAAAGATCTGCACTGTCTCAACATTTCGCATTCTACAACTAGATATAAATGATGATTGAAAGTAAAAGTTTAATTAATTGCAGATTAGTACGTCAATGTTTCCAGTAATAAATAAAAATACTCACTATAAACTTCATAGGTGAATAATATGTAGCAGAAAGTTCTTGTTACCGTCATGATATTGTGTAGCACAGCTTTCCATTAAAAAATATGATATCTGAAATGTTTTGATGCACAAAAAATTTGAAAACATCTCTTCATTAGACAAATAATACTACACATTCCAAAAAGTAAATAAATAAATAAACATAAAACATTGAATTAATGCAAAATATTCTGTGCCAATTTTATTTCAAAAATATTCCTTCACCATGATAAAGTCATCAAAACTGTAAACATTTATGATGGTTAGTTTTTTTAAGTGATAAAAAAGTTTCAGACCTTTGTTTAATCTCATGCAAACACATGAACATTCTGTGTTAATCCGAGCATTTTATTTATTTTTATATATATATATATACCTTGATATGACAAACGAACTTACAATAGCTAACATTTATTTAAATATAAAGTGGAAACGTAAAGATACAATATCAGGAAAGTATCCCGTATTGAAAAAGGAAACACTTTTTGAGATATCGCTCGTTCGTAATTTTGATCTTACATATTAATTTATCACTAAGTATGAAAAAGTATGTATTAATGCTCTTCAAAGGAATCATTTGAAATTAGTTAATGTCAGCATTGTTATTCAGTAATTTGATTCGGTATATAAATTTCTTTCATAATCATCTTCCTCTAAAAATAATACATTTGACATGATCATAATTTTGACATCATACGTCAAGGCAAACCCTTTAGGTTATATACAAAGGTATAAGAAAAATTCTTATTTATTTACTATATTTTGATGATAAAGATTAAAAACCGTGTAGAGTGAAGGTAGTTTTCAAGAAAATACTGTTCATTATATCTTATGATACAATGGAAAAGTATATTCCTTTATGCAAAGACTGATTAACTAAACATTGTTCTTGTGTACTTAAGGATCTAATCATCAGTATCTTTAATGTTAATAACATCAATCAAAGCTTGAAATTAAAAAAAAAAAAAAAAGGATAATTAACCTTATTTGTATTCCAAATAATTTTCTAAAAAAATCAGACAGTCTCCTTCCGGACAAAATCTATTTTTTCCGCAAGGAAAGCTATCTATAAGATACCATCTTTTTCATGAGGAAGGTGCATGGAAATAAAAATACAAAAACAAAAACAAAAATCAAAAAATAATAATAAGATAAAAAATATATAAAGGAAAGTTCCTTGAAGGGATATAATTAAGTATAATCACTTAATTAGTGCGAAAATTTTATCCTGTTTCCCCTTATCAATTTCGAAAGGTATCTGAGAAAAAGGATATTGTCAATGAATTCTTAAAAAAACATTCATGTTTATAAAATAAGGTAATTTTTTAATTAAGATCAATACGTTTTCATTAAGGAGGGAGGAAATGTTTCTTAAGAGATAGAGCACTAAAATTATTTTTCTTACGATCATGTTTCCTGTAAAATATTTCCATTTCTCAAACTCGGTTGAAAATTCCTCATTTTCTGCTCCAAAATCTAAATTTGCCATGGTGGCAAAGCCTGTAAACAATGGCTGTTGAAATGTATGAAACTATTAATCTTTATTAAGTAAATTATTTGCTTGACATTATAAGCAATTGCAAGATTTCTTTCATATAGCCAAAACTTATTGAAATAATAAAAGAAAATTTGAATTTTTAAATCCTGAACATACATAAATATTCATATCAAATATTTATCGAGATGAAAGATTGTTATATGGAGATAATTGTCGCGTTTTTAATTTTGATTCATATAGTCCTCTATACGGAAGTTAATATACAGCTTTCTCTTTAAATAATCTAAATACATTTAGTTGGATTAAATTTATATATCATTGATTTTTTGTATCCTCAGTTTCCCGTTCTTTATATTTATAGTTCCTGAGTGTGTTGTTATTTATTTCATTTTTCTTTGAAAAGCAATGAATGGATCGAAAGTAGAAATATTAAAAAAAAAAAAAAAAAAAAAAAAAAAAAAAAAAAAATAAAAAAAAAAAAACCTTGAAGAGCTGAAAAAGTGGGTGCCAAATGTATTTTAGAAGCCACGTCAGTTATTCAAAACCCCTAGGAGCATTACTCAGGTAAAGTTGTTTTTGACCATGACATTTGATTCGGTATATAATTTCCTTGACCAACAAACAAGTATATCACATCTACAATTAACAAAAACAAGATATATAAACGGGTGTTTCATTATAAGACAGGTACACCAAAACTTACATATATATACATTTATTTCAAGGCCAAAGTCACAAAGACATTTTACCAATGTCTTATTGCAATAGTATAGTGGTTTATTATTTTTCTCTATTATTTCAAGCTCTTTGATTGGCTCAAACTTGATTACATGATCGAGAGCATGTACATAACAGCATATAGACTTGTGTTACTACATATGTATTTGTAGATTCTGAAATACATACATGCATCGACTTGATGTTTCTAAAATTGGAAATAATCTATTTAAGACAGCAATAGTGATGACTTCACAATAGCTAATATGATTTGATGTTTCTGAAAAAAAAAATCATTCAACTCCTATATACAATTGTGATGTTCTGTAATAATTGGCAAGATGTAACAATGCCATGAATAAGGATCTACTTTACATTAAAACAGATATGTTTTTCATAAATTGATATAATATAATTCAACAAATGTAGCCTTGTAAATTAGTACATTCCTTAAATTACTCTATCAGTATAAAGGAAACACAATTACATTAAACATCTTCATTTATTTTTATCTCTAGTCACTATCTGTTTAAAAAAACACAAGAGAGAAAACTTGTGACTTGTTCCCAATTTTTTTCCCTTTAAATTATTCTGCTTTGTTGATCCCTGTAAAAAATAATATAATAAATGTAGCCCTTTCATTCGGTCAATCCACTTCGGGTTCGGTCAATATGCTTTTCTATGACGTCGATATGTCTATGGATCGACCTCATGAAAGGGATATATCTGTATAGTATCTGCATATATATATAGCAATGGTATATATAGTTGTATCTGCATATTTACGCATATTTAAGCTTGTCTCATGTATTATCAAATATTTATCAAATAGATCACAGACCCCTTCATGTCTGGATCTACGAACTTAACTGCTACCAATTCTGCTTAATCATGAGGGAGTTAACATTCAGAACAAATATATTGGGTTTTATATTGTGAAACCAAATGGTTATATGAGTATACTTGATATAAATAGATACCGGCATTTTCGAATTCCGAATCCTGTTAGCAGTAAAATCGATTTGTCTGTTCATTCATTAATATCAATAGAATTTTAAATAAATTAATCATAAATAATTGTATATATCTTGTTTTGATGAAATAATGCAGTTAAATTTATAGTTTATAGTATATATACTTGCGATAGTTAATGATGAAATTAATTGGAAATGTCTATCTTAGTATGTACAGTGCAATTGTCAAGTAATATTTCCTGACTGGCCTATCGAGTTTCGAAATGACAGATTATATGTAATTATGTCGTTGTTATGTGATGAGAATTTTAACCCCCCCCCCTTTCCTGCGGTTTCTTTCTGATATTATTGTATACGAAGTGCATTTAAGACTTCCATTCTGGTCCTTTGCTAGAGATTTGGATGTGCTTAGTTTTTGTAAAGCTTTACAGATACATTGTACAGTAATTAGGTCCTGGTAAAAAAAAAAAAAAAAAAAAAAAAAAAAAAAAAACATAAGCATAGTGTTTATGTTTTGGGCAGTGTATTTTCAGCATATCCCTAACAAAAAATTACTATAGTTATCTACAGTTTACTATGGTAAATACTTTGATACTTTGATTTACTATGAAACTTTACTATAGAATATTTGTTGAGATTTCAAAGCATAAAATCTCTTAAATTCAATAACAGTGATTGTAAAAATTGGGAAAAAAATGTAAATATACAAGTAATGGTTCCATTAAATATATATATATAAAAAATGTGCCTATATGAAGTAAAGAACATAATTTTTTTTACAGCCTGAAACTCATAGTAAAAATACTTTGCTATGGTTAACTTTAGTTAATTATAGTTCTTTTTTGCTAGGGGTAATTTAATTTGTTAATTACATCTGGGACCTATATACTAACGGGATAGGCAATTCTCGCAAGTCTCGCGATATCTCGTAAGTTGCGGGATTTCGTAAGTCGTATTAAAATTTAATATATCTCTTTTGCTATCAAATACTTCAGAATAAAACCTTAATTTATCAATCAAAAAATTATTCAAGATCTGTTATAAGCACTGTTTTTACTTCTTATCTTAGTAGTAATTACTTTTATTTAAATATCAGTGCGTGCCCCTGATCGGTCGTATTTCCGAGAAATCGCCAATTTTGGTGGTTGTTAACTTAATATCTAAATTATTTTATAATATGTGCTTTAAAATTTATTAAATATCCATTCTGATACACAAAAAGAACAGATTACATTAATCAGAAAACAAGCTTTTTACTGGGAAAAAAACGTAGTTTGAAAAACTTGCAGTGTTGTGTGTGACGGTTAGGGTAAATAAATATGGCGATGAAGGAGTTGCCTATCGTCTTAGTATATAGGTCCCTGATTACATAAATAAATAAATAAAAGCTGTACTTTACAGTAATTATTTTATCAAAAATTCCAAAATAATAAAATCAGTCCGTTTACATAATACGAATGCAAGTTAAACAATATTATTCCAAAACGACATCTGAGATTTTTTATATGATAAGAAAGCTCTAAAGACATATCATGCTGAGATACTATGAATAACAAAGATTACTTTGACTTTGACTATTGTTATAAAAATTTGCAGATGAAGCTTAATCTTTGTCCTTTACTATAAAAGGCATCACACGAGTACCAAAAAGATAAATATTGAATTTCTGAAAATAAATTGACATACTTTATAAAACCAAGAAATGCCTTTTTATGTAATGATATTTTATTATTTTGAAAAATCATCTTTTAATTAAAGTTTCACAATTCTATATTTTAATAAACCGGATTAAATATAACAACGTTCTTTATTATAAGATTAAGCATAAACTTACTCATTCTTTTTAAAGTTAGAACTTACTTTTATATTTTATGAGCTATTTTTTTTTAAATTCTGTTTGGAAGAAGAACTCTTGTTATTTGTAGGCCATTTCTATGTTGAATATTCAAACAAAAAAATTAAGAAAATAGAAAGGAAAGCCAAAAAATGTTTATTTATGATCAGTGAAATTAGAAAAAGAAATTTTAAAAAGTTACTTTAATAATTTTATTACAAAATAAGTAGCAAAGAATTAACATGGGAAGCCATCTGGTTCAATTTTGCATATACTATTTTTTTATACTCCGGGAGCAAATCTCTGTTAGCATAGAATTGAAGTTTTAAAAAAAAGAGATGTATTTATACACATTAAATGAATTTCCCTCTCTGGTACCTCAATTGTCAGAATTACCTCTCCTATTCCTATTTATAGAAAAATAATACCTCGTCTGTTATTCTTACGTATTTTTGCTAGATTTGTGAAAACTTTCAAAAACTGATTTACTTTTCTGTTGGAAGAAATGTGTTGAATTTCAATTTTTGACAAAATGACGTCGCATAATACAAAAGTTTATTCAATATGCACCGATAATTAGATGTTTACATGAGTGCTGAAAATGAAGGAGAGGACCAATTCCCTGTGTAATATTTTAATAATATGTCTGTTTCCAACACGTACCTTTAATGTGGTCTATATATCAAAATTGCATTCGTTTGTCCATATTCAATTAGTCTGAAAATAAGTTTGACTAAACTTAGCCCCATCAGTTTGTTCTTTATGGAAGAAAATAAAGGTATTACTACATCATTGGAATACAGGCTCTAAAAATAAATATTATGCAAATTATTAGGTTACGATACATGAAAATGTTGATTAAGATATCTTACTCTACATATTTACGACAAACTTACATACTCGGCAATTATTCGATGGACATTTCAACCTTTAAAGGAAATCTGCAGTGCAGAGCTTTCGAGTTGTTAAATTTAATTGAAAATGCTGATGATGATTCTTATGTTACAAAAATTGAATCTAGTCTCCATAAAACTCGTAACAAAACTATACTAGAATTATAAATAAAAAAAAATAATTTTATATTTTCATATTAAGAATAATCTGGTGAATCTGATTATCGATTACTGTACAATAAGATTCATAGTTAGATTCTCTACGAACTACACAAGCAAATCGTTCGGAGACATTGTGTTTAAATTACTTGATAACACTTGCCGAACTACATATATAACTCTATACTTCAATAAATGTATATATATATATGGTGCATCGTATTAAAATATTTTGATTATATATTGACAAGCAATAATTACGAGCATTTGAAATAGTGGATTTTATGTAGTTCAATATCCTCGTTTCTCTCCATTCCTTAGAAGCAATGGTCCTCGGCTCTATCGGAACCTCGGCTCCATTGCTTTTAACTGTTTAAGGAATTGAGAGGTACTGGGACATTAACCTATACACAGTTGTTTGTGGGGATTTCAATTCGTGTGTTAGGATGATCCACAGAATCTACGTTCATTTGTTCCCAGCGAACAACAGTGTAACCGAAACCTCTTCTTCTTCCTATAATTGTTCAGGTTAATCTATAAATAAATTGATTTGTTTTATCTGTAGAGAGCATTAAAACAAAAGCTTGCTTTTTATCATCTAAACATCTCTCTTTCGCCCCAAGCTATTGTTTTATTTCAATCACGTAGAAAAACAGTTTAAATATGAGAACAAATAGGATGAAATAATATTATTTGTATGACAAGATTTCACACTTCATATTAACAAAATGAATCATCGTTAAAAATTCATTTCTTGGCAGTGTATATCGTTTTTTATAACTTCGATTTTCCAACTTCTTCCACAGTATTTCAAACAATCTATTTAATCCAATTTTAAGATACAAGAGAGTTCACACCAGAACTGCTGCATCAACTCGGTAGTTTCTGGCCACCTTATACTCACAATGGACCACCAGATATATCGAAAGTCTTTTGGCATTCTTTTTATTGGAATATTGTCTTTAATTATCACTATGATGGATTTTTGCCGATCATTATGAAACGAATGAGTCACAGCCATCTGTACAGCATACGAATTCCAACCACTGGCCAAAAAATTTTCAGTGACAAAAAATACGACTTTCCTACTGTTATCTATAAACCATAATAGTTCACCAGCTTTAGTTAATCCAGGAGTGAAGTCTTTATCGGAAAAACTTATTTGAAACCCTTCATTTGTTAGCGATTGATATAAAACAGTGCTAACAATACTATAGTCATCTTCAGCGTAGAATATAAAAGCAGCAAACTGACAGTCTTCGCTCTCAGCGGAATATACAACACCTTTCCATCTACTACGTAAGCTCAGAATAATAAAGTCAATGTGAACACGATATTTTTTCACAAGGAAAACGATAGTAATCGCAGCAGTTAAAATTACTAACATAGAAAAAGAAAGCGCCAACCATGTCTCAGAATGGCAGTTTTTCTCGAATTTGGCAAATGCTTTTTCTTGTAGAAGTTCTAACACTGTTAACTTCTTTTCACTGCACATAGTTTCATTGAGATCTCCAAACAAGAGCTGAATTTCCTTCAACCTTCTGAGTGATTGAACATGTAGACAATCGCAGTTTATAGGATTTCCAAGAACGAAAATCTGGACTCTTCTTAATCTCTTAAGCATGATAAAGTCCGACTCTGTGACCGATGTTATTTTGTTAGAACGAATGTACAATTGTTTTAAATTCTGTACATATGTCAAAGTTATTGGAAAGGATGAGAAATGGTTTTCATTTACGTTCAGAGACAATAAGAATGTTTGATACTTTAATAAAGTAGGTGGAAAGTTGGTTAAATTACTACTTTGTAGGTCTAAATCTTCGAGCTTTTCAAGATTATAGAATATTCTTTCCAATCCATCAAAGTTAAATTTTATATTTTTTGCAACAATTTTCTTAAGTTTTGTTGCTTTTTCTAATAAGTGATCATATACTGTGGGACACCTGTTGTCAGTAATATCAAGAACTTCTAAATTCGGTGTGTCTAGCTCAAAAATGTATCTTAAAGGAAAATTTGTATGTGATAAGTTTAATTCTTGCAAACTCCTACCAGATACATTTAAGCGTAATAGGGACGAGTATTTAAAGTGAACATTGTGAAAATATGTATTGGCTAATCTTAAAACCTGTAACTCCTTTGAAAGAGGAAATGTTATTGTTAGATTTCTGTTCAATTTATAGTGCATTTGAGGTAACTTGTTTAAAATATCCATTACTTTCATAAAAGGTAATGAAGTAAAATCAAGAAATTTAAGTTTTGGAAAATTTTGCACAAGGTCTATCCATATGGTCTGATCTATGGCCTCTACTCTATTGTTGGAGATATTAAACATTTCAATACAGTTTCCCAAATTAGTTCCGAGAGGATTTGCAAGAATGCCTGAAATGTGGTCATGAAAGAAGGTTACATTTTTGACACAGATTCTAAAAAGGTGTTTGCTGTTGCTTTTATCCAAATTGAAAAACTCAAAAGATATGTCGGGAAAGTTGTAATTGGCAACGATGTATTCCATCGTTCGATTTTCCAAGCATTTTAAACTTTTCAAGACTACATTCATGTCACACCCTCCAAAATGAATTGTTACACCTCGTAGGTAAGGAAAAGAACAGAATATCTCTTCACTGATATCGCAATGCACATGCTTTTCGAAATTCATTGTCAGATATTGAATTGGGGATGCAGATAATCCACTAAAGCTCTTACTGTATACATGGAAAGGTGATGTTGAGAATAGTGTAATGTCCTTTAATTTTTTCAAACGTTTGAAAGAATCGCCGAATCTAAATGAGCCGAACACATCAATATACAATACTTCCAAAGAGAGAATACTTGATATTTCAACATCAGGGTAGCTTGTCAATGAATTATTATAAACTATCAGAATTCTCAATTTTCTAAGATTAGAGAATGCATCAACTTTGAAAGACAATTGCGAGAGGTTACACGATGAAATATCGAGAAAACACAAGTTTTGCAGTTGTTTAAAGGAATCTCTTTGTATGAATTTCAGCTTGTTATTATTAAAATATAAGGCTGTTACCATGCTTTGAACTAAATAGATGCTTGTGAACATTTTGGGAGATATCAGCGTAAAATCATTGTGAGAGAAGTCAAGCATAAGCGTTTTGTTTTCTAATTTGTCTGGGAATTCACGAGGTATCTTTTGTAAGTTAAGCCGACTACAATCCCACAACAAGCCTTGATTGCCACATTCATCTTTGTAAGATATAACTCTGCACTGCCTCTCCACTGTACATTCTACATATAGAAGAAAATAATGCAACAATAAAAATAAGTTAATAAATCCTACCCATAGTATATTTTTTTCTTCATGTTTACAATAATAAAAAGAATGAATAAAAATACTCACCGTAAACAGTACAAATCATTAATGTATAGCGGAAACAGATGTTACTTATTGTTGTCATGATATTGTGTCCTGCAGCTTTTCTTGAAATAATGTGACATCTGAAATGCATTCATAAAAAAAATAGCCAAAAATGTCACAAAATATACACATAATATTGTTTGTTTAATGATATTTATGGATAACATATTGCAAATTGTTTTTGTTTTTGCTTTTCTTGATTCAAATTTTGATTAAGTGCTAGCTCTTGAAATGGTGGTTGCATGTTTCAAGAAAAGATATTCTTGTCAGTTTGAAAGATCATTTTGTATACGCAATATTCATTGAGTGGTAGTACCTGGTGCTTTGAGGGAATACAGGTTCCGAGAGAAAGCTGCTCTAGTCCGATTGAAAGACTGTAAGTTAAAATAAATGAACATTTTTGTTATGTATAGATCAAACAACTAAGCATTAAGTTCCAATAAAGAAGGGTTAACTTTTGTAAACACAGAAAAAGACGTGTTTACAGAGAGACCTACACAGCATTAACTACACTCCATCAAAGCCCAATCAAGAGATGTGAAACTTGTTTCTCTTTCCTACTTTTTTTGAAATCTGAAAAAAGTACATTGTTTTAAAAACTGAAAATAAAAAGAAATAACAATCTAATTTGTATTGCAATATCAGACAGTTTTCCTCCACATATTTTTTCTCCGAACAGCATGCATATGGAGTTGAAACAGATAAATACAATAGAAAAAATAGATTCATGAAACTTAAAATCCTTCTTTAATATTTCCAATTACCTATTAAATAAGATGATCAGATCATTTGTTTCCAACTATTAATTTGAGAAGGCAGGAATTAAATTTGCCAAAAAAAAAACAAAAAAAAAAAAAAAAAAACAAACAAACAAACAAACAAACAAAAAAATTAAAAAACTCAAGGAACATACAAATAAACCTTGTTATTAAAATAAATTCAATTTATACAAGGAATAAGGATCCACGGCTGCTGGAGATAGCTCTTAACTTGATATGTTACTACAGTACCAACCAGACCAAACCTGACACCCAAGCAGTCCCAGAAAGCAGTCCCGGGGACTGCTTTGCGAATGCTCTGGGACCGCTGTGGGACTGCTCTGCGACTGCTGTGGGACTGCTATGGGACCGCTGTGGGACTGCTCTGGGCCAGCTCTGGGACCGCTGTAAGACTGCTCTAGAAAGTAAACCCAGCAGTCCCTGGGACTGCTTTGATCACCCATGCGTAAAATGATTAAGAGACAAGAAAGCCCCGCCCCTTGTGTATTCTGAATTTGCAGGCTTCATTTTGTACAGTAGTTTTGTTTACTTTCAGCAGAGAGGTGTAATAAAATTAAAATTAATCAACAAGGACTTTCCAAAAATTTAATAGAACGGTTAGCTACTTAAGGATATATGTCAACTGCCGATTTCCCTACATTGCATTGTAAAATTAATTAAAAAAATTAATTAAATGTTGGTAATTAGAAAAAAGTTGTTTTGCCAGTTTAAAAAAACAAGTCAGAAAATGATTTTTTTTAATCCGTGTATTTAACGTAAATGCAGGTGTTTGAAACTAAACAATTCATTTAATTAAAGCTGTTAAACATTCAATGCCGTTTTTAACAGGTTCAAAATAAAACCTAATAATTAATTCAAATAAATACAATCTTTTTCTATGAAATAATCTCCCGTTATATAAACAACGTGAGCAAATATTCTTTGATTTTTTTCCCGGATTAATTTTTAATTTATCAAAAAATTTTAATAAATATATAAAATATAGTAAAATAAATATGTTTGAAAATGTCGAAATTTATTTCTTAATTTTTTGTGTACTTTGAGGAAAAACAAGATACACGTAATAATTGTATTGTCTCGCCTATTCAAAACCGTACACGATATATAAAATGTGTAAACACCAGGGGGTCGTAACATAGAGCTTACTTAGTTTCTGACTTAAGTAGGGTCCTAAGTATGTTTTAGGTGCAACCGTAAGACCTGCCTAAGTACTACTTAAGTATGTCTTAATCCGTAACATAAAACGGACTTAGATAGGTCTTAGCTAAGTCAAACTTATGTTCAAAATATTTTTTATGAATCATCCTAGTTTTTCAATTTATTTGTATATATATTTGTAAAAATGATTTAGTTGCGTTTTTAATGACACATATATTAAAGTTGACGTTCTTACCCATCAGTTTTAGATAGTTTAGATTAGATTTCTTATTTAAAGTATAATTCTCTTTAAATCATTCTGAATATTTGAAAACAAATATTGCACTGTTACAAAGTGGCACTAGTGGTTCATTGTAAATGCGTGAATACTTTTTATCACTCGGGACTGCGGTGTGTTCAGTTTACCGTTATTATTCTTTATTTTGACAAATGTTCACTTGCTTTCAAATTGTCTTTCTCGCAGACATGACACGATAACCGAACATCTATGTAATTGAAACTCTAATAAAAAAAGTACATAACAATAGTGACATTTTAATTTTTTCCTCCCAATATCACAAGCAGAGACTGCAAACGTTTTATGATACATATCTTTACAATTTAATGAAGGAAAGTTTTCCTGCTTTCAGAAAACATTTTTTCGCATATCTCCAACTTATCAACAACTCTCTCTCTCTCTAACGGTAGTGAACCCTGTCTGAATTCTCGCTTGTTGCGTTCTACATCTCCATATATTTCATTCAATCAATCTAATTTACAGACAATCTTTATTAGTTTTCTAATCATCAGCCTTTAATTCACCGACAATTTTAAAATCTATTTGTTCAAATTTTTTCACAGTGAACAAACAAATCCATGATAACTGTATATAATTTACTTATAATGATTAGTGTTTATAATCTAGGTCCCACTAATATTGCATACGTATCCCAAAAATAATATTTTTTATTAACATGTATGTCCTTTAGAGAGTGATATTGGAATCAGTGATGAATGCCCCCCTCCCCCCGACGAAAAACTTAAATTCTCATACCAGTATATTAAATAAAGAAAATTATTTTTTTTAATATATTATATAAATAGAGGAATGTTTTAATATAGAAAGTCAACTTTAAATAGTTCAAAATATATGCTGAAGAAGGTTAAGACACACTTAAGTCACCTCTACCGGCCGCCTAAGTTTTGCTAATATTGTCAAATCTTAGCACGTTTCTAGTTACGGTCTTAAGTTTAAGACTGTACTTAAGTCCTACTTAAGCATGGTCTTGGACTTAAGTACCCTTTATGTTACGACCCTCTGGCTAAGTTTTCAATCGCCTGTAGGCAGGAATAGCAGATAGTCCTCGTGTGTTATATGGGTATCAGAGTTACACATCATTGACCATGCTGGTCAAAAATCTTATGGCATTTATTTCGTTCCTCAGATTACAAAACCCTTGTTTTAATAAATATGGTATATGTATTTCAGGATTGTTCAATTTCTAAAATATCCGAGATAGTCACTTGCAGGACTTACATGTGTACACATGCACACTGATGTAAGGGCTCAGGAAATATTTTAGTGAAATTGTTTTACGTTGCGTAAAGATTCTTACAATAATTATATCGACAAGTCAAGTCGCCCGCGTGGCGCAGTGGTTAGAGCGTCTGCTCTAGAGTCGCGAAGTAAGGAGTTGATCCTTACGTCGCTGGTTCGAATCCCACTGTGGGACGTGGAGACCGGTCCTTCGGATGAGACCGTATAAACCGAGGTCCCGTATCGCAGTAGGTGCTGGCACGAAAAAGACCCCTCACTGCTCAATGGCCGTAAGTGCCGAGCATAGGACAAAATTTGCAGCTCTCCACCGGGAAGTGATGGCGTCTCCATATGAGTGAAAAATTCTCGAGAGGGACGTTAAACAACATACAATCAATCAATCAATCGACAAGTCAATAAAAAATGATAGCCAGAATATATTAGCAAGCAAAATTTGATAAAGAATGAACTGTCATCAGATTCATGATACACATGTATATTTTTTCAAGATTCAACGTAAATAAAAACGTAATATATGGAGTAATATGGGAATCAGCCTTGATCTATAATTGTAGGATCCATTACAAACTCATTAAATTCTTGTCTAAAATTAAGCTATTATTTTATTAAGCACATGATTAATTTTCTATAAAAATATATATGGTAACTATTATCAATAAATAAAAGTTAATAAAAAAATAATTTAATTTGGTTTCAAATCAATATGCTACGGATGTAATTACAGTGTATTTAGTGTGAAAGTATCTTTTCTTCTATTATTATTTATTTTTTCTCATATATATTGTAATTTTATTAGTTATTCGGAAATAATTGTCACATGAGAATTGTAAATATGCTGTACATGTACAGGTAACATGTCCTCATGTTTTCTCCTAAAAGGTTTATCATTAAATATCAACTGCCTTTATATTACTGACATTGTTTGTTGGTACACTGTGTAATCTCATTCATGACTAAGCTCCGCCCATTAAATTATTAACCCCTCCTACTGGGACTGCTTTCTGTGACTGCTGTGACTGCTGTGGGACTACTGTGAGACCGCTGTGGGACTGCTCTGGGACTGCTATCTGTCAGGTTGGGTCTGGTTGGTACTGTATGTTTCCTATTCAATTCTTCCATTTCAACCATGGTGTTTCTCAAGTAATGCTCAGGTTGGTATTAAATTTACTTGACTTGCACATTCATTTAAATTTCTTTAAGAACATGATCAAAAGATCATCGACTTACAGAATAAACCCGCTTTAATGAGTGGATGTTGAAATACACTAACCCTGACAAACGTTGATTAAAATCTTTAAATTGATTTTCATGTCTATTTACATGTATAAGTTAATGGTCTAGATATATTATCATATCACCGAACTACGTTATGGCATGTTTTGAATATCCCTACCCCTTCATGTGCTTTTATTTCTGTCTGTAACAACGCCAATTTTCTACAAACTGTTTGCCTAAACTTTCACACTTCTTTTAAAAAAAGGTATTGTTTCTGTCAATTCCAACTTGATATCAGCTTTTGAATAGACCTTTTTAATAATATATGCAGACATGCGCAGAAGTACTTCCGAGTGGAAAAATCACGACTCGTTCTGTGCAACATTCTACGCTTCATTTTCGTCAAAAGTGTTTTTTAACATCGTCGTATATTTTTGTTGAATTGATATTTACTTATTAAACTGAATAAAATTGGTTTGAAATATGTTTTATTTTATTTATTTCAATTCATGTACGAGTGACAAACATTTCCTGTTTATCGTTACCTTGTTTACATTGGCAACGAGTTACAACAGTATGGCGACCCGCGAAAACTTAAAGAAAACAAACGTAAGTGTTTTGCGTAGCATAGCAGCTGATCTGGGGATAAATTCAAAGAGAAAGAAGGATGATCTTATATGTGACATATTATCTAGTCAAACACCAGCAGCTTTAATAACTCCAGTTGTGCAATTGTCATCTTGCATTAATCCAACTGACGTGCAGTTTAAGGAAAACTTGCCCCCTTTCAATGCAGTCCATTATCAGTCAATATCGGAGGATCTTAAACCTCCGAGTATATCATTCTCTATGGTATATGAATTCATGATAACAAGGCGAAGGCAGGAAGGTGATCAATGCATCCAAAACTTCAAGGGTTTAGACAAGTCCGTGAAGCATTTTGATGCCGGGGATGTCCAGAATATGTGTATTGCACGAGTAAGTTAATAATATTATGCAAACCTAGTCTTTATAAAGAAATTTTAACTACAGAGATTTATGAATTACATATAGATGTTTCTAGGTCAGTTAAGATAAATGTTCAGCACTTTGAGAGAGAGTGTATTTGACAAACACACATACATAGCTGATTTATTCTAATCTGATGCATGGCCGTAGGAACCGGGGGAGGGGGGTTGCTCCCACAATGATTTTGCCAATACATAGAATATATAGAAAACATAGCTACTACATGCTTGTGCCCCCTCAATAAAAACGTCTGATGACAATTTTTTTTTTTTTTGCTTGTCAAGGAATTTTTGGTAGTTGATAGTGTCCCCCATTTAAAAATGTATGGCTGTGCCCCCCCCCCCCCAAAACTGAAATTGCTTCCTACCGGCCTGTGACGAAATGATGAGATCATTTGATTCTGAGAAGGAAAAATTTTGGAAATATTTCTTACATATGAAAATTTCCAAAAAATAATTTGTCCTCCACTGTTAAGGAAATACCTTGATTGATACAACACTTTGTCCTGTAAAGGCATAAAAAAATAACCTTTGGCTAATTGAACACTTGAACCCCCCCCCCCATTACATGGCTATCCTTATGTAAACATTGGAAATACATAATACACATGTTATTAAATAGTTTTGAAATTTGATTTCATTTAAATGAACTAATTCATTTTCTGATTTGTTCTGAATACAAGCCCTCAGATTGCTTTGATCCCACTGACATATTGGAGTATATAATGAAAAAAAAAATTTAACCATCAATATATCAGTAGAAGCTTCTGTAGACCTGTGGTTCTGACACAAAATTTACATTTTCCATGATTTTTACTACCAATATTATGAATTAGAAGAAAAAATTAGGAATTGGAAATAAAGAAAAATGATATCCGTACTCAACTTTCAGAAAGAATCTTGATGTCATTTTTCAAAAAATGACAATATAATTAAAATAAAATTTTTACTAAAATTTCAGATTGATGAATCTACAGTGTACATTAAAGCATTTTGCTTAGCATCAATGAAAAAACAGCGTTACCAGGTTTTTTTGTGCATAAGTAATTCTGATGGAAGAACAGGGTGGACTTTGCTTACTGTCAATGCCCCATAGGGTAAGTATTACACAGTTCTTATCTTCAAAATAACAGATGAAATCTAATCTTTCATTTTATATTATTCTAATAATATGTTGTTATATATGTGTTCATATTTTCTGTAAATTACATATACAGGTTAGCTCAAGCATGCAGTCATATTGGGGGGCTGCTCTTCACCATATGCAATATGCAATCCACTACAAAAGCACCTTTGCAAGGAGAACAGAGTTGTACATCAACACTCTGCCAATGGAAAGTGCCACGAACAATGAACCAGAAACCAAAGCCTATAAGCAACCTTAACCTTTCAAGGCCCAAGGCAATGGCAAGCAGTGATACTGATGATGATGTAGCCAGGTTATCATCACCATCACATGGTTCAGCAATGGCCAGGTTCGACCCTCGTCATTCTGAGGACAAACATCATAGCCTTGCTTGGTCTCTGGATCAACTTGGGGAACTAAGAGCTTGTTTCCCTCATACAGGTTTACAAATATTTGTAAATTGCCTTTTTTAATGTTTTTGAAGTACAAAAAAGAAAATTGAATAAAAAAAAAAATATCTCACTGCAATGAAACAAAAATTTTTCTTTTAATATTATAAATAATTTTAAGTAAATATCATACTCAAACTGAAAGCAGTGTATATAATATTATGAGGTAAATACATTAAAAGATACAAATATAATTTTAAATAATTTTTGAATAGGTAAAAGATGTATAATATATCTTAAAATTAAATAAATGATTAGAGGAGTAAAGTATTTAGCATTTTATGCAGTGATTCAATAATAAAATCTTTGTTGTCTAGGTATGGCTCATCTCTGGAATATTCCAGACTCCAATGTACCTAGTTCTGTGGAAGTTGAAGTGGAAGTTGAGACATCTGTGCACCCATTGTACCTGAAAATGGAAAAGATGCTGTTATCAGATGAGAACTGTGAGTTGAAAATAAAATTTTGAATTTTGATCCTATATGTCTAAAACCTAAACATAGACCAATTAGCAAAAATAGAGATAAAACACAATTATAATTATCTCAATCTAATTAGATCTTCCATCCACTCCCCATTTTATCTATACATTGCTTCCCTGTGATGTTGCAGATGGAAAATTAATTTTAATTAGATTGATTATTAACTGTAATGTATCTTAATAATTTTAATGAATGCATGTATAATTCTACTAACTTTTTTTATTTGTTATAAAATAAAAACATATCTTTTATGTACTCTTTTCTCATTTCCAACAGTACCACCACCTATGATAGATGAAGAGCTAGTGAACTTTATAGAGGA
Source organism: Saccostrea echinata (assembly GCF_033153115.1). Lineage (NCBI taxonomy): Eukaryota > Metazoa > Mollusca > Bivalvia > Ostreida > Ostreidae > Saccostrea > Saccostrea echinata. The sequence goes on from NW_026889778.1 coordinate 40,543,167, forward strand.
GAAGACAAGAGGACAGAGACTTTGTGAGATGTGGAGAGCTCTCCACCTTGGGAGAATTACAAGTTCTATGTTTGGTGATGTGCTACTAGCAAGAGAAACCCCAGCAAAATCTCTCGTCAATCAGATCTTACATGGATCAAATCTTGACAAGTAATATTCCTTTTAAAAAATTATAAAGTAATTAATTATTTGCACATAGTGTTTTTTTTTTTTTTTTTTTTTTTTTTTTTTTTTGCAAATAAATCTTGCATTAATTATTTTTCATAAATGTAAATAGTAATATTACTAAATGTAAACGATCATTACAATGAATGATTGTAGGAATACTGAAAGTGCATTAATGTTACAATAGCTGGAGTTATTTCCCTTATGTACATGTTATTTTGTAATATGAACCTAGTATGTAGATTAGTCAATATATATGTCACAGACGTATTTTATTTGTTACTCCTTTTTAATAATAATAACAATGAAAACAGCTGTTGGGTTCGATGCATATATTTTTCAATTTCATGTTAAGACTGAAAAGGTGACCTGTAACAATAACAGTAATGAAAATAAATGAATACACTCTCATACCTATACACTCACACATTAAATTACTTTACTATATTTTAACTTTTCCAATGTAATTATCTTTAAGTAGATAATTATTTGATAAGATATTTAATTTATTCAAAGCAACGGTGGTAAAAGTTCTTACCGAATAGGCAGTTAAATTGTCCACATTATAAAATGATAGACTTTGTGGAGTAAGAGAGGAATTCTTCCTTACTCCTGGCTGTCCTAGGGTGGAGTGAATTAGTTAGGGTATTTGGCGCCAAGCATGCGCACACAATACCAAACTAGTAAAACCACTCACACACTTCTCACTCTAAAATATCAACCAATCACACAACTTCAACCCTCACCCATTCTGACACAAACACATTTGACCTTTCACACTCCTAAATCCACCAATGAGCATTCAACCCCATGAATATGAATGAGATATTTTATGAATGAACACATAGTAAATTCCAGAGGACTGTAATTTACTATGCTTTATAGATGAAAATGATGATGATGATTAGTGATTAGGTCATTAAATATTCAATCATACATATAATATTTATCAGAATAATAATTTATTCACCCTGTGACATATATACAGGATACCTTATCCTTTCTATTACTCTTAATTTAAAATATTTCAGATATACAGCACTACCACCACCAGTCCAGTGGGGGATAGATCATGAAGCAGAGGCCAGAAAAGATTACCTTACCATTAAAAGGGCCATAAATGAAAATACAGATGTACATCCTACAGGGATCACCTTGTATTCAACACACTCATTCCTTGGAGCCTCAAGCGATGGGAAGGTAATTGAAAATGGAGACATGGGATTACTGGAAATAAAGTGTCCCTTTTCGATTAAGGGTTACAATATTACCCAGTGCGAAATATCAGAAATCTTGGAACTGAATGATCGACACTTTTGTCTTGAGATGTCATCTTCAGGGCCAACTTTGAGAAAATCTCACAAATTTTATGCACAAGTGCAGGGAGAAATGGCAATCAAGAGTGTACCTTGGGTGGATTTTGTTGTGTGGACTGCAGCTAAAGCAAACAACATTTTTATAGAAAGAATTCTTTTTGATGAGCAATTTGTTACATCTATGATGCCAAAATTAGTTAAATTTTACATGGAGCAAATTTATCCATTATTATACAAGTGTTGAAATTTCTCTAGTGATGCAATGCAGTTCTTTGAAGCAAAGGCTGTATGAGATTAATGCTGTACGTGTGCATAAATAGGCGTAATCAAAATTTAACGCAATTACTAGGTGAGTTGTTGGCGTATTCATGAATTAGCGCTACACTCTTAAGCATTGTATATTGTATTTGTAAATGATTTCTTAGTGGTATTCATAAATTAGCGCATCGTTGTCTGCACCAAAGCCACTTTAAATATAAAGCCTGCTTTTTTAAGAACACATACAGTATTAGATGAATTGACTCTAGTTCTATTGCACTTTATAGTGTATCAGTCTAAGTACACAGCTACAAATTTACAATTATTTATCTGTGGAAATTAAAGTGTTGGATATTTGTGATTATTTTTTAAAAGTAGAAGGTTGAATCAGGGAATAACTATCTTCTAATTTGGTATTTCGCAAATACCAAATTAAAAGATAGTTATTCCCATTCTAATGCAATATATGTATTTTGTTTGATTTTCATGTCTTATTTTGTTGAGTTTTGTTATATAAAATACGTCATAGAGCATTGTGTTTTTGCGTCACTCTATTATGACGCCACAATGAATAGCTTTCATTCTCATTTATGCTCATTTAACTGCCTCAGATGTCAGTGTATTACCCAATCAAAATGTGTTTTACAAAACAATTGCATTAGAATTTTTTTTTATTTGTGAAAATATTCTTGTAGCATAATATGTGATATGAATTGCAAGACGACAGCTCTGATTAAGTATTTTGTATATTGTGTACTGTATTAATTACTAGGAATATTTTAAGTACATAATTACTTAATAATATGCAATATGGAATGAATTCATAAAAATCAAAACAAGAATTTAAATGTCTTACTTAGAGAGTTATGATTCATCAGTGGAAATCTTTTTCCCATCAACAAGCGGATAATCCAGATTGGTCAGCCAACAGCAGACTTGGAAAATCTTCGTGATGAAGTGGACCATTGTAAGGGGGATCACTCCTTCTAAGACATGAAAGTTCTTCACACGCCCAATGCTCCTTTCAACATGAATCCGAAGTTGGGCAATCTCCTGGGTCTTGAAGACTTCATCTGTTGAAAACTGGTTAGAAGTGCCTAGAATACAATATTAAGAAAATTATTTAAGCTAGTTACCATGCAATGTTTTCCTGATTTATCTTTAAAAAAAAAAGAAAAGAAACAACAAACAAACAAATCTAACCATTTGCACATAGATTGAGTTGATTGGGTGGGAGGGGGTGAGGTTAAGATCTGGCATTAAAGGAAGACTAAAAGATTTTATTTTAACTTAAAATTCTTATCAGCAAAAAGAAATCCTAATTTTTTAACTCTCGTGAGATAAAAATAAACAACAAACAGCTGAATGTTTACAACTTTACACTTCATTTAATACCTCGGAATGGTGGAATGTTTAAGGAACATTGTCTTTTTTCAAGTAAGTCAGCTATGGTGAAGCCTTTGTCTGCCATTACACTGTCACTAGGCTCAAGTAACTGAAGTAGGCCACATTCCTCAGTTAGCTGACGGTCTGAAGTTTTTCCTGGCCATGCATCAGAAACAAAAGTAATTACTCCAGATGGACTAATACCGACTAGAAATTTAACAGTAGTATGATGCTTGTAGTTAGAAAATGTTAGGCTTTGATTTATTAGGCTACTTGATGATTGAATGAAAAGTTCTGTACAATCAATAATCACTCTGGTTGATGGATACTTAGATTTAAAGGATTCAGGCATAGTTCTGTTGATAATATCTCTGCTTGGAAATGGGTTTAGAAACTTGAGCTCGGCATGAATTAAACTGATCCAGGTTGTAAAATACATTGAAAATGAAGCACTGCTGATCTGGAATCTCTCTGATATATCCTGCACATAGAGTCCAACTTTCAACCTCATGAGGACAGCAAATAATTGATCAATTGGATGTAAGCAAGATGATGACATTCTCACTCTGTCTGTAGTTGATGTCTGTCCTTCCCCCCTCCAATATGTCATCCTTGAACATTTACTGGAAAGGTAACTGTAATCAATGAAATTACAGAATTAACATTCTGTGATGCTAACTTAAGTTATAGGAATTTTTAAAACCTAAAAATTTAAGCAGTCAATAACATCTGAAATATAATTTAATTTTTGCATAAACAATCACAATACCTCTGAAGAAGGTGAATCAGTTTTTTGATACATGACTGTAATTTTTTTCCATTATTTATTATGATCATAACTTGTATAAAGATACATATTTGAAGATAATAAAAAGTTAAGAAAAAATGTCAACACTTGCTTGTACAGCCACAGGAAGATTGTAAAAGAAGGTAGCCCTGTGTAAAAACGTGTCATGCCATCATCATCTTTAATGCGCTCAGCAGACCATTTGTGTTTACGTAGGTCCTCTCGAAGTCTTCTTACTTCCTCTTTAAGGTTTCTGTTTTCTTTCAGGAGGGGGTCTTCTTCACATTGTACACCTTTAAATGTGTTTATATCATCAATAATTTATAGCAAGCAGAATTTTAAAAATTTATTTACATTTTACAAATCTACTGAATATCTTATATTGATATTGAAATTGACATACTAGTATCTTACTAAAAAGATATATATTGCAATTGAAATATTCAGTTAAATAATCAATTCATCCCTGGTGTACCTGCATCACATGTCAGCTTAATGTCAACATCATCTGTTGGTCCATTTTCATCATGATCACTGGTTAAAGCATTTCCCTCTGTACTGTGATCACCTGACTCGTCTGTTGATCTACAGTAGGAGCCATGTGCAAGCAGAGAAAACTCTAAATTAGCACTTTCTCTCTCCCTGTTTATCCTCTCTGAACAAAGTTTTTCCTTGTAAAAAAAAAAGTAGAGCAATAAAAATATTTTATACATGTATATTTATGTATTTTGAAAGAAATTGGGGTAATTTATAAATCCTGTGCAAAATTATATGAATAAATATGTTTTTGATTTAAAAGAAAGTAGCTCTGGGTAAAACGTGTTTTTTTTCTTCTTAAATCTGACATCGATCTCTCGTTGTACCTCCTATAAAACTTATGTTTGATTTTTAGGCCGTTTTATTTATAAGATTTCAAAAAATATATTGGTGAAAATCAAAGGTAGATACCTTGGTTGTTTCTCGATCAAGTCGTCTCTGTTCCCTGTTAAAATCTTCTTCCGATCGTTTCTGTTTGTAGGCAAATATTGTTGGGGCATAATTGTCATCGCTCGGTTCATCTCCGTGCCACCCATCAACAAAATGTTGCGAGCAGATCCAGGTATGCTCGTTTGGCGTCCATTTATCCCTATTAACAGCTTTTATCCAGGCTCTTCTTTTTCTTTTGTTCTTGGGAAACCGAAAGAAACTGACACCCTTCGACCGTGATTCTCCATTACACACGTTTCGACACTTGCAAACACAACAAGATTTTACCATTTCCGTTCCTAATGAAAACAAATGAAGCTTTCCACTCGGAAGCGTTTGTGCGCATGTGCGAGTAACTGTCCCGCACTTAAGTTAAAAGACCTTATTACTACTTTTGCGATATCTGTGATACTTCTCTTTTGCAGGGCAAATTAATAACCTTTGGGGAAGTTTTTGTTGGAAGATAATTACATGTAAGAAACCTTTATTAAACAATGTAACGTCATATTTTATTAAACTACATTTAAAAAAAAAAAAGAAGAAGATAAAATCAAATACATTCAACTACATTTTTTTTTATTTACGGAATCTCCATTGTATTCCAAATGCCAGTTATACTTAAGGCATTGAATTCATCAATTACTAATAAAAGAATGAAATTGAATCTAATGTTGAAAACTCATTAAAAACTCTTTACATTTTATAAGATTTATTTGTTTAATTATATTAATTTATTCAAGAGGAAAATAATGATAAAAAACAAATAAAGTGAAATTAATGACCATTCACTTAAAATGAACATGTCTGAAAAGACAATCTTTTTTTAACGTTTAAAAAGTAAAAATAGCTTTTAAAACGGCTATTAGAAAACTAATATATGTAGTTTCTGTTCTGCAACATACATTACTTAAACGTTATAAAACAACATCTTGAAAATAACATTACTTATGACGTTTTTTATATTTGCGATCATTATAAAAGTATTTATAAAGTTTAAAGATTATTATTTCAATCCACAATGATTTAGAAAGAGCATTAACATCATATGTACATTTATTCTGTCTTGAAATAAAAAAAAACTTACTTGAAAACTGACACAATTTTCAATTTCTTACGAAGTCTTTCGATCTATGAACGATATGTTGACAGATACTAGATTGAAAGATGAAACTTTTTCGGATATTTATATGCCAATTATATATATATTTGTCAAATAAACTGTATCATCTTCCTGTTTTGTCTCAGCCCGTGTAGAAGACGAAAACGAAACTCCCAGAAACACTTCCTGGACAAAATATTCTGATTATTGATGGACAGTTGAAATATTTTTTTTAGTTTAGCACATATGGTTTATCATTGATTGGATGCCGGTGAGTTCAGCTAGTAATTGTTCAGATCTTTATCCAATGCTATGCAAATGTACTTCAATGACTTATTGGATATTGCTTATAATGGTACGTGTGAATATTACATAAGAAGATGAATGTATGCATTCAAATATTTTTTGTGGCAAATGTAAATCAAAAATGACCATACTCAATTGCTTGTTATATGTAGATAAAAACTTAAACTGTTAAGATGTTATATTGAATACCTTCCTTGATTAAAGCAACGAAAACTTTCTTAAACATGGGTTTGTTTGACAAACAGACGTTGCCTTACACTGTATTAAAAACTAATGAGAAGGCAGTTACTTTGGACTTATATACTCGTACATTTATTCATACATGTAAAGATAGTACGTAAAAATTATTCTAATCAGTAAAATTAGATCTTGTTTTCCTTTGCGTACAAGGCTTAAAATGAGTTTTGTTTTGTTATACCATCTTCTTCAACTTCCCTCGATACAATTTATTTTCTCCATCCATGAGTCTACTCTGCTCTGTTTTTTTTTTTTTGCAAATATAGCAATAAACTATTTGTCGTAAATTGGCATTTATTAGAATGCCAAACAAATTAACCAAATATGTGCAAAAATTACACATGCCCATATTTGACTATATCCCTTATAAGGATATAATATACATAACGAAAAAATACAAATATGACTAGAAGAATTGGCAAGAAAGATGGGCGAACAAACACGCCCAAACACATGGGCATTTATTAAAATGCCCAACAAATTAACCAAATATGGACAAAAGTTATACATGCCAAACAAGCCAATCTTAAAAGCATGTGAAACACACACGACAAAACATCGTTAATATATCAAATCTGAGAACAAGTAACATACCATTATTTCAATGTAAATACATATGTATTATTGAATCGAATATAACTGAGTATATATAATGTGTGGTTGCAGGGGAGGAGGTCGGTCAAAAATTTGTTTCCATCAGAATGCATGGTCTGGAGATAAACAAGATCAAGTTGCAAATCTATAGAAGCAAGAATTAATTGCGGCACTAAAAATTCCGGAAAAATTCTCCAATAACAGTAGAATAACAGAGATGGTATAAATTACTTTATGTTGCAATTAAATACAATTATACCATCGTCTTCAACTTCCCTCGATACAATTTATTTTCTCCATCCATGAGTGTCTACTCTGCTCTGTTTTTTGCAAATATAACAACAAACTATTTGTCGTAAATTGGCATTTATTAGAATGCCAAACAAATTAACCAACAGTCATCCTCATGCAATTTGTACTACACTGTAAACAGAGTATAGTAAAGTGTCAGCAAATATTGATGCAACTATACTATAAAACAGAATATAATATAAGGTCATCAACTATGGTGACAGTCATACTTTTGTAAAATGCCGCCTTAGACAGTCATACAACTGTAATTGTTTTACTCTGTAAAGGCAATATAATTGAAAAACATTAACAATACCACCCAACACCATTGTAATGATGGAAACTGTTTAACACTTTAAACTAAATATAATACAAGGTCATCAACTATGCCGCCTCAGACAGTCATACTGATGTTAATTGTTTTATACTGTAAACTGAACATAAAAAATCATCGACTATGCTGCGTCAGACAGTCATACAAATGAAAATTATTTAACACTGTTAACAGAGTATAATAAATATCCATCTACTTTGCTGCCTCAGATAGTCATTCTGTAAACAGCTAGAACATAAAAAATAAAATCATGGACAATGCTGCCTCGATAGTCATGTACTAATGTAAACCATTTTACACTGTAAACAGAATATAAAAAGTCATAAATATGCTGCCTCAGTCAGTCATACTAATGTAGATTGTTTTTCACTGTAAACATATTAATACTGTTAACAGAATATGATAAATATCCATCAACTATGCTGCCTCTTACAGTCATTCTGTAAACAGCTAGAACATAAAAATAAAGTCATCGACAATGCTGCCTCAGACAGTCATACTGATGTCAATCGTTTTACACTGAAAATAGAATATAAAAAGTCATCAATATGCTGCTTCAGTCAGTCATACTAATGTACAAAACAGAATCTAATAAAATCCAATCTATGCTGCCTCAGAGAGTCGAATTAATGTTAACTGTATTTCAATGTAAACAGAATCTAAAAAGTTATCGACTTTGCTGCCTACAGTCATACTGATGTAAATTGTTTTCACTGTAAACAGAACATAAAAAATCATCGACTATGCTGCATCAGACAGTCATACTAATGATAATTGTTTTTCACTGTAAACAGAATATACTAAAAAGTAATCGACTTTGCTGGCTGAATTAAATTGCTTTACATTATAAACAGAATATATTAAAAGTCTACCAGTTCTGTTCTGAATTGTACTACACTACATGAGAGAATATAATAAAAAGTCATCAAGTATGCCACCTTAGGAAATCATGTTGTAAATTGTTTTACAGATAAACAGAATATAATAAATGCCGTCTACTATGCTGCCTCAGACGTCATAGTGATGTAGCTTGTTCAACTCTAGAAAACAGAAAATAATAAAAGGTCACTAACTTTGTTACCTAAGACAGCCACAGTGGTGTAAATTGTTCAAAATTCTACAAAATACAATATAATCAAGTCATCATTTATGCCACCTCAGACAGTCATACTGATGTATATCTATATTTATATTTAATAACAGTTACAAAAAACATATACAGTTTCATTCATAACCATAACGTAAGATGATTGCACAATGTACATGTTGCCTTGGACAGTCATTGTAATGTGTTGACACTGAGGTATATACTGTCAGAAATGCTGCCTCAGATAATCACTGTAGTTAGAAATGGAGTATTATACTCTCAGAAATACTGCCTCAAAAAGACATTGCAGTTAACATTAGATATACATTTTGTTCAGAAATGCTGCCAAAATCATTCTGGTATAACTTAACTAGAAACCACTAAATGATATAATATTTAGCCGCATCAGACAGTCTGCCCTAAAGGAAAAATATAAACTATTAAACAATGAATTCAAAAGTACAGTTGAAATGTCTATAATTGACCTGTAAGACAGATTTAACTGAAATAACATCTGAGGTACTGTGGGTAACTGAATATTAGGCACAACTGATAGGCGTGGAACACCCTTAATTCTAAATTGTACTGGGTTAGTTAATCCTTGGATTATGATTGTCTCTTAATTTGAGTTGGTTGTACTGTAAGGTCTGTCTCCACATATGTCAATGCTATTATGACGGAGAGGTATTACTATATGCCGCGGTTATTTCATGGCGGAGCATAAGAGGAAAGAAGTAGTATTAATTCCACTGAGATTAAATAGAAACTTTTGCAGAAGAAATACATAAAAGCAGGTTATTATATTTCTGCAATGTCGCAATCATTAGGCGACGATTATTTGACTGAAAGGGGGTAAAGATTTCGGATACAAATAAGCTGTTTTTGAAAATATTGAAATAAATAATCCGCCCTCCACTGGAAAGAAAATAAATAATCCGACTTTCTCTCTTCCATTCTAATTTTTTGCTTGCAAACTTAATTCATAATAATCTGACACTGGTTATATTTGACATAAATATACCAAATATATCCTATGAAGCATACATGATTAATGGAGAATAAATGATAATAAAGAATTTATAATTTGATTGGACAACCCCCTCCCAGAAACAAATGGGCATCCCTCTATATTCTAAAATCTAGCATTTTATTTAAATAAAATACTAGTACATCAGTGGTAATTTTCATTGCTGGTGGCTCTTCTGTACTTTCATAATACTGATTATCCAAAATGGTTTTTTTTTTTTTTTATTTTTTTTTTTATTTGTCCATTGTATACATACATATATGCATATAAATGTCTACAAAACAGTATACAAAGGATTTTTTGCACCACACACACACACATTCATACAGTCACTCACACTTATCGGATTAAGCTAGAAATATGCTGAAGAAATATGAAGGCTACTTTAAGAGGACAGAAATCATTATATCTGTTGTTCATGAATAAAAAAAAAATACAAACAATTATTGAAAAAACAAATATAAAACATTCAATAATATTCCATAGATTGGTTACAAAGAAACACATTTCAAATAGGTTCAAACATTTTCTTCCATAAGTCCCATTTTTTTTCAAACAATGATAATTTAGTGTTATAGATTGATACACTTCTCTCAATGTTATATTTCATTTTCAAATGATTTATAAGGCCAAAAAAGTTTGGTTTTTTACATTGTGATGAGCAAGAAAAATATACTGCTTAGTGTATAATATGATAAAGTTTATAATCATGTTATCTTTAGTGAGTGGTATTTCACCCAAAATAATATTTTTAATATTAAAACCAATTCTTTTAGAAGTTGTTCTACAGATATGCATACTCAAATTTCTCCATAAATCCACTATGTCATTACAAGTTACAAATACATGTTGAATAGTTTCAGTATCCTCCTTACAAAAGTTGCATGAATCAGATGTTTTGATGTTAACTTTTTTAAGATAATATCCAACAGGAAGAATTCTATGAAGAAGTCGGTATTGAAACCACTGTACAGAAGAATCATTTGTGGTCTTGAAACATACTCGAGAAACATCTTGTGTGCATATATCATTCACTCCATGGGGAGTCAACTCTACATTCCACTTTGAAATTGCTGTAGGCTGCATACAATTTTTGTTTATGACATTATAAATAATTTTTGTACATTTATTATTTAACAAAATATTTTCATAATAAAATGGTAAATAAGGCAAGCAACTTTTCTTCATTGATGTTCTCTCAATTGCCAGAATTTTAAAGCATTTTGCAATAGCACAAATGACACTATTGAACTGCATTACATTTAAAGTAGGAATACTAAATTTTTGTTGAAAAGCAGACTTTGAAAGAAAAGAACAATCATCAGACAGGAAGTCTCCAACAATTTTAACACCTTTAAGATACCAATTTTCTATAAAAATACTCTTATTATCAATCTTTATGTTTGAGTTGTACCATATTGGAATACTACAAGCTTTGTATTTCATATCCCTGTCATGTTCCATCTTTTTCATTACATTTTGCCAAGAACTAAAGACATCAAACCAAAAAGGATTGTTCTTTGTCATTAGAATATTAGAGATATACTCATCTCCAAAGTCTAAAAATTGTTTTATAACATCATTTCCATTAACTGCCAAAAATATATCTAACCATGGTTTATTTCCTGTATTCAACAGTCTTTGGACCCAAGTGCATTTTAAAGATTTTATGAAGTTAAAAATATTTACCATTTTTAAACCTCCAGATAGATTATCTTGAGTAACTATATTTCTTTTAACCTTATCACATTTTGATTTCCATACAAATTCAAAGATATCTTTATTTAATGAGGAAATCTTGTCGCTGCTAGGTGTAGGAAGAGAAATAAATAGATGATTCAGTTTTGGTAAAATTAAAGTTTTTACAACAGTGACTCGACCAATAGGTGTTAGTATTCGTCGATTCCACTGTTGAATCAAAGATTTTATTTTGGGTAGAATAATATCATAATTTGTGTCAGTAATAGTTTCTAAGTCTACAGAAAAATTAATACCCAGCAATGAGAAAGTTGTTGACCCCCAATCTAACTTCCATCTTGGATGGTGAAAAACTTGATTTGAAATTTTTTTTGAGCCAATCCAAATAATTTTTGTTTTATTACTATTTATTTTTAATCCAGATAACTGTGAAAAAAAATCCAAGGTATCAAGAGCAGCAAAAAGTGATTTTGGTGAACCATCAAGGGCAAGTGAAGTGTCATCAGCATATTGGGAAATTTTGTGTTCTTTCTCCTGAATAATAATGCCCTTTATGTCTTTATTTTGTTTCACAAGAATAGCAAGGATTTCAGCACAGAGGAGAAATAAATAAGGAGCAACGGGATCTCCCTGTCTACAGCCTCTCTGAATATGGATTTGTTCAGATAAATGTCCACATTGTAGAACAGATGCTTTAAAATTTGTATTTAAAATTTTGATCCAATCAATAAATTTGTTCCTAAAACCAAAATAATTCAGTACTTTGTAAATAAAAGACCATGATACTGAGTCAAAAGCTTTCTCAAAATCAATAAGAACTAAGAGACCTGGTATATTTTTTGACTCTGTATATGACATAAGATCGTAAATAAATCTTGTATTTTCACCTATATATCTACCTTTAATAAAACCAGATTGTGTATTTGAAATAAGGATGTCTAAGGTAGTCTTTATTCTATAACTAAGGCACCCAGATATAAGTTTGTACAACACATTCAATGAAGTTATTGGTCGCCAGTTCTTTAAATATTGTCTTGGTTTGTCACCCTTTGGTATACAAAAAATAATGCCAAGCCTTTGTGAAATTGGCAATTCTTTCTTACAGAAAATACAATTTATTGCTCTTAGAATATAACATTTTAAATCTTTCCAAAAGAATTTAAAAAAATCAGTAGTGAAACCATCACTTCCAGGTGATTTATTGTTTTTCATATTTTTCAGAACATCTAAAACTTCACTTTCAACAATTTCATTTTCTAAGTAGCCAGATGTTTTTTCATCAAGTTTTTTTACTTTCAGAAGGATCAATAATATCACCAAGATTCAAATCAATAAGTTCTGAGTCTCTGTTTGCATATAATTTTTTATAAAAGATTTTAACTTGGTTTAAAATTTCAAACTGATCGTAAATAGTTTTATTTTCATCAATATCAATTAAACCCTTTTTATTACTTTGTTTATGTAGTTACGAGATTCTAAGTTGCAAAAATATTTTGTAGGCTTTTCACCTTCTTCAACCCATCTAGCACGTGATCTTATTAAATGACCATGCATTTTTTCTTTTCTTAAATTTTCAAGAGATAATCTTTTTTCTTCAAAAATTAATGTATTGATTTTATTTTGTAATTCCATATTTTGTATTTCTTGTATTAGTGATTTTTCAAGTTCATCTCTCTTCTTTTTCTTATATGAGGAATATGAAATAGTTATTCCACGTATTTCCATTAGAAGAACTTCTAGAAATAAACTGTCATCAATATTATAAATACAGTTACAGTCATCATCAACAGATGTAATGTTTTGTAGATATTTCAATTTTACTTTTTTAATTTCTTGTTTAACTTTTTCAACATACGTTATGTCATGTAATAAACTGTTATTAAATTTCCACAAGCCACAACCTCTCTCAAACCAATTGAACTTTAGTTCTAGAACTACAATAGAATGATCTGACCTATAACCAGGTTGTATTGTGAAATTTTCTACCAAGTTGGATAGGCCTTCAGATATCAGAATATAATCAAGCCGACCTTGCCTACATGGGTTTTTTCTTCTCCATGTGTAAACTTTTTTGTCTGGGTTCAAGATCCTGTAGTAGTCAATGATATGTAAATCCTCCATAACTTCTATCAGTTTCTCTCTAGCTTTTGGGTTGTTAACATGAGTATAGTTATATGTATCGATAGCAGGGTTTGAAGCAGGATTTAGATCACCACATAATATGAAATATTCATTATCAAATTCTAAAAAGGTTTCACGAACTTTTTCATAAAAGTCTGGACAATCAACATTTGGACCGTACACATTAATAAGAGTTAATCGGTTATCCTCTACTGTAATATCTAGAGCTATTAGATTTCCCTCACAATCTTTTTTCTCATTGTGAATTTTAAATTCAAAGTTATTATTAAAAAGGACACTAACACCACGTGAATTGGACTTAAAAGAACTAAAAATACATTTATATCCCCATTGAGCTTCTACGTAAGGTTCTAAATCATCAGTAAAATGTGTGTCTTGCAAACACAGAATAGAAAGACTCTTTTTCTTATAGTAATTCAGGACATCACGTCGCTTTTGAGGTGTTGCTAGTCCTTGACAGTTTACCGTTGCAATTTTTATGGAGTCATTCATTTGTAAACAGTATTTAAAGTATTAAGCAACCTCCAAGCAGAAAATCCGATATAATCAGCACTTTCATACACAATCATACTTTCGCACACACCTGTAAATAATGACAAAAGAGGCAAATGGTTTTGCGTCAAAAATAGAATGGATGTATATACAAAGAGAAAAAAGGACATGGCAAAAAAGATCCCCAGTGAAATATCTAAAGACCAAAGAGAGCTTTCTTATTTTGTAATAAATATATTTACATACACGTACCTTTTACTTTTAGCCCATGTCGAAAGTTTGTTACCGGAAATGTGTATTGGCTGCATAAACCTCAAATCAAAAAAACCGGAAACGATTAACTAAGTAAATATCCGGAAAAAAAAACATTTTTATGTTCATGCCTAAAATTACAAGGCATGTCCAATGTTCAAAAAAAAAAAAAAAAAAAAAAAAAAAAAAAAAAAAAAAAAAGAGCAATTACTTTCCAAAATGGTTTTTAAAAATTCAGCTTTTTATATCTACTACATGTATATGAAATCATCAGTTTATAGTCATAATATTTATATAATGTATTGAAATCCAAAAATTTTGATTCTTGAAAATTCGGGAATACATATAAATAACACAGAAATAGAAAACAAAAGTACAAATTAAATTGTAATACAGTTAATATTTACAAAAAATAAAATCATATAATATTTGCAACAAAGTTAAATATACATGAAAAACGGAAACATTTCTTCGATATAAATTTAAAATCTGCTTTATTTTCTCTTTAGTCTACATTGTACATGTATAATTTTAAAAATGCTATCTCTCCACTTGCACAATGAGTTCTTTAAATGTATATTTATTAAGTGTTTTTTCTTTTCTTTTTCTTTTTTTTTCAATTCTCAAAGAAAGGATTTCGATATTTTAAATAAACAAATTTACATTCCAAATACATGTACATGTAATACTATCTTCATGAAGGAAAAAATGGATTTAACATTCATCAAATTATATCTATGATGACATTTTACGAAATCTGTGGCCTCCTCCCTTGGTTCTGTACTTTACTTTAATCTATACTTTACTTTACTTTTCTTTATTTACTTTGTACTCTACGTAGCATTAATTATTGGAAATTTCGCCACATCATTTCACAGCAGCTATTTGACCGATTTTAAGGCACAGAGAAGTTCATCCCAAAACTGCTCCATCAGCTCAGTAGCCCAGTAGCTTCTGGCCACTTTGTACTCACAATGGACCACCATATATATTCAAAGTCTTTTGACATTCTTTTTATCGGAATACCGTCTTTGATTATCGCTATGATGGATTTTTTTCGATCATTATGAAAGGAATGAGTCACCACCATCTGAACAGCATACAAATTCCAACCATTGTCGAGAAAGTTTTCAGTGACAACAAACACAACTTTCCTACTTTTGTTTATAAATCTTAACAGTTCGATCGTCAGCTTTAGATATTCCAGGAATGAAGTCTTTATCTGGTAAACCTATTTGAAATCCTCTCTTGGTTTGATGTAATGTAGTGCTTACAATTCTATAGTCATCTTCAGCATAGGATATAAAAGCATCAAACTGAAAGTTTCCACTCTCGACGGAATATATATCTTTCCACCTACTACGTAAGTTTAAATAATATAGTCTACATGTACACGATACTTATTCACAAGGAAAACGACGGTGATTGCAGAAGTTAAAATTACTAATATAGAGAAAGAAAGGGCTAAGCACGTTTCTCTCAGAAATTTTATTTCAAATTCTCTAAATGTCTTTTCCCGTAGTAGTCCTAACACTGTTATATTCTTTTCACTGCTTACAGTTTCACCGAGGTCTCCGAACAAGCTTTGAATTTTCTTCATCCTTCTGAGTGATTGAACATGTAGACAATCACTAATTATAGAATTTCCCTAAACGACAACCTCTGAACTTTTTAAACGTTTAAGGATGATTAAATCTGCCTCTGTTAGAGATGCAATTTTGCTATAACTTATGTTCAGCAGTTTTATATTCTGTACATATTTCAGGGTAACTGGGAAGGATGAAAAAAAAGTTGCCACCTAAGTTCAGAGACAACAAGGATGTTTGATATTTTAATAAAGAAGGTGGAAGGTATAGTGTAAATTATTCCTTTGCAGGTCTAATTCTTCGAGTTTTTTAAGATTATAGAACATGCTTTCCATCATCCACCATCGAAACTTAATCTTATATTTCGTGCAATAATTTTTTTTAGTTTTGTTGCTTTTTTCGAATATATGAGAGTATAGTGTAGGGCATGTGTTGTCGGTGATATCAAGAACTTCTAAATTGGGTGTATCAAGTCCAAAAATGTGTCTTATTGGAAAATTTATGTGAGAAAAATAAAGCTCTCGCAAATTTTTACCGGATACATTTATGCGTAATAGAGAAGGGTCCTTAATTCTAATATTGTGGATATAGTTAGAGGTATAATTTATAACTTGCAGCTCATTAGAAATAGGAAATATTAGCGTAAAGCCTCTTTTCAATCTATATTGCATTTGAATTGACGTGTTGTAGAAACCCATTACTCCGATGCATGAGTTGTTGTTGACACTAACATCGAGAAGTTTTAGTTTTGGAAAATTTCGCAAGAAGTCTATTCCTAACTGAAAGTCTACCACTCTTTTTTTAGCAACATCGAACAATTCAATACAGCTATCCATATTAGTTCCAAGCTAATTTACAAAGCCTGAAATGTGGTTATTAATGAGAAATACATGCTGGACACAGATGCTGAAAAGGTATCTGGAGTTACTTTCATTCAAATAGAAAGATTTTGGAAATAAGTAAGGACAATTTTCATTGGCAACAATTTTATCCATTGTTCGATTTCGCAAGCATTTTAAACTTCTCATAACTACATTCATGTCACACAACCCCCCAAAGTACATTTCTACACTCTGTAGGTATGGAAAAGAACAAAATATCTCTTCATTGATGTTGCAAAGCACATGTCCTCTGAAATACATTACCAGATATTGAACAGGGGATTTTGATAATCCACTAAATCTATATTTGTGTATGTGGAAATGTGATGTCGAGAATAATTTCAAATCTCTTAATTCTTTCAAACGTTTGAAAGATTCATCCTTTGAATCTAATTGTGTCAAACACATCGATGTGTAATATTTCCAAAGATGAAAGGCTTGATAATTCGCCATCAGGATAACTTGTAAATGCATTACCATCGACGGTCAAAATTCTCAATTTCCTAAGGTTAGACAATGAATTAACTTTAAAAGAGAAAACTGTAAGATTGCAAGATGAAAGTTTGAGAAAACATAAGTTTTACAGTAGTTTAACAGAATCGTTTCGTATGAAATTCAACTTGTTGTTGTTAAAATTCAGAGTTGTAACCTTGCTTAGAATTAAATGGATATCTTTGAATGTCTTGGTAGATATCAAAGTAAAATTATTGAAAGAGAGGTCATCTATAACCGTTTTGTTATCTAATTTGTCTCCGAATTCACGAGGTATCACTTCTAGGTTAAGCCGACTACAATTCCATAACCGGCCTTGATTGCCACATTCATCTTTGTAAGATATAACTCTGCACTGCCTCTCATTGTAAATTCTACAACTAGAAGTAAATAATGCTTGAAAGTAAAAAGTTTAATTTATTGCAGATTAGTACGTCTATGTTTCGAGTAATAAATGAAAATACTCACTATAAACAGCATACATAAATAATATGTAGCAGAAAGTTCTTGTTACCGTCATGATGATGTGTGGCACAGCTTTCCATTAAATGATAAGAAATCTGAAATGTTTTGGTAGACAGAAATTATGAAAACATCTCTTCATGAGAAAAATAATAAAACATATTCCAAATTTAAAAGAAATAAACATAAAACATTGAATTTATACAAAAAAAAAGGCTCTGCCAATTTTTATTTTTAGATTATATCTTCACTAAGACTTATTTGAAGAATAAAACTATTGATAATGTCATCAAAACTGTAAACCTTTAAGATGGTAATTTTTCTAAGTTATAAAAATGTCTCCAACCTTAGTTTTACCTCGTGCAAACCAATGAATATACTGTGTTTATCCGACCATTTTATTTGAAACTTGATATGATAAACAGAATCAGAATAGCTAACATTTAGTTAAATGTGAAATGAAAACGCAGATACAATATAAGGGAAGTATCCAGTATTGGAAAAGGGAACACTTTCCAAAGATCACTCATTCGTTATTTCTTTCTGAGATATCAATTAGTTTAGTACTTAGTATAATGGGGTATTTTGTTTATCTCATGCAGTTTAAAGGAATCATTTAAAATTAGTTATTGTCGGCATTGTTATTGTGCTTTGAATTAAAGGGTTTTTTTGATGATCAACTTCCTCTAAAAATCATAAATTGGTCATGATCCTTTGACACCATGCAGAGGAAGGTTCCTTAAAGAAAAATTTGCTGTATCAATTAATTAGTGCCAAAACTTCCTCGTGTTTCCGATCATTTTGTTTGGGGGGGGGGGGGGGTGGAGACATCTAAGAAAAAGGAAATTGAAAATGGATTCTTATAAACATTCGTGATTATAAAATAGCGTAAATTTTAAATTATTTTTCTGACTATCATCTTTCATGTACAATATTTCCATTTCACATACCGAATTAAAAAAAAAAAAAAAAAAAAAAAAACTTTTCCTGCTCCGAAAACTAAACGCATGTTGGCAAAGCAGCCTGTTCACTTCATGTATAACTATGAACAATAAAAATTTACGTGATATGTTTTCGAAACTATTAATATATTTTAAGCAAATTATTTGCACGGTATTGTTAGCATTTGCAAGGTTTTGTTTTTATTTAGCAAAAACCTTATTGAAATTATTTTTTTTTTACTGAGCGTATATGGTAGATTATAGACCAGTCCTGATTTTTAAAACTAAGGTTAGAAATAAGTTTTATCGGCAAATGATTATTATTTGTTCCAGCATAGTTTTTCAACTTATTTCGAGTACGCTGAGTCCGAAAAAAATATGCTGGCAATCTTGAAAATGTTTTTTTTTTTTTTTTTTTTTTTTTTTTTTTTTTTTAGGTCAAACGCTTGAATTTCATAAAATTTTCATACTGCTTAATTCTGAGTCGTTTTACAGAAAATAAAAGACAACAACCACTTTACGTTATTAAAAAAAAATAAATAATAGTTAGATACTCAGTTTAACCTTTTAAGACTTTGTTGCTAACGACTTATGGTTTTTAATGACACGGATCTTTGTTTTAAGACTTTTATTATCAGGACAAAGTTTTGACGACATTGTTGTGGTAAAATTCAGAAACTTATTTCATCCCTCATGCATAGCTCTGATCCTTCGATGTATTTGGCTCCAGTCTTTGGCACCCCTTTTCTCAGCTCTTCGTTTTTTTTTTCTTTTTATATAAATATTTCGGATTTCGAAAGTTTTTGCATGAGTATCACTGAAGAGATATAATTTGTCGAAATGCGCATCTGGTGCATCAAAATTGGTACCGTATATGATATACATCTACCATGAAAATAAACCTATTACCTACGTCACCACGTTTCTTAGTTTAAAATTTATTAATATAATACAGTTATTGCTGTTTTGAGTTTTATAAGATAATTAATCTACCTGGAGAGTACAGTATTCCCCAAGCCCAAAGGGCGAAGTAAATATTCGTGGGTTGCTAAATTGTTGTATTGACTAAAATAAACTATTCAGTTACAGTTGCATCAATCTGGAAATTTTCGATCTGATTTTAGTCTCGTGTAGAAGAAAAAAATAAATGTTAATGTTTACCTCAAAGTTTCGTGCGGACGAATATAGCTTAGTATGGTTCTTACAATGATGGATCTCAGCCAATAAAAGAACTAGGAATCATTAAATCAGAAAATAAATTAAACGTAATATCTATGAACATAATTAAGGATTATCAAAACCAGTATAATATACATAAGACATAAATATTCATGACTTTAGAGTCCATAAAATTACTGCCAAGCTCCTGCATTTTGTGATTTATAGCAAACAAAAATATGAACCATTTACAATATGTAATGTCGTGAACAGATAGATATGTTTTGTTGGACTTTCATTCGAGCAACTGCAAATTCTCCTGTTAAAGCAATGAATTATTTCAAAATTCACAAATAAAACATAATCCAAACGATCTGTTTTTGTGGTCATATTCGAATCCAACCGGTGTCTATTGTTTCGGAATTTATAAAATCGCAAAAAGAAAAAAAAATGTTTCTGTGCAATTTCCCCATGATTCTTTTGATACGACCATACATTATGCTAGAGGAGTAGTGTGTATCAAGTTGTTCTGTTAAGTTCTTAGAGAATTCCAGGACGAAAATTTGGTGTCAAGAAAAGTACTGAAACATTTGTATCAGATCAAAGCGAAGATTGATTGAAGCCTATTTATAAGAAAGGTGGTTGTATAGTAGGAATCACATAGACTCCTTAGGTGCTCTTTACTTCCTACAATTTAAAATCTCACAATTATTCAAGTTTTTGTACCAAAAAACGTACATGATGTGTTTCCAGATGACAAAGGTTAAGAATTTTCTTGCTGATTAATTGAAAAGTGACTTTTCTTATATAAAAAAAAATCTATATGGTCAGAAAAGACAAAGCTACTGCTCCTTTCAGAGTTTTTTTTAATAAGATTTTGGAAAAACTAGTCCTTAGGCACTTCCTTAAGCTCTTGCAAAGACATCAATTCTTGAGGCTGATTGACTTAGTATATAAAGTTGATATGAAGGATGTTTTGGGGTAAATACTGAACTCCTACAAGTGCCTATTTTAATAGCTAGTACACAGGTTTCATGGAGTTTCGAAAGAATCAGTTTTATTGGATGGTGTACTGAGAGATGTTGAAGTGGGAGCGCGTGTTGAAAATGCAGCGGTTCAGCTGCTTTGATTTAAGGTAGATAGGGATTGGTTCAGAGCTTTAGATCTACTGTCTAAAAAGTATGAAAGTGTTAAAATACTCCTAATTCGAGTTCGTTTCAACTGTTTCCAGAAAAAAATTCTGGTATTGATATTTTGATTTGATAATCGATATAATCACCAACAATCAGAACAATGCTATATACCCTGATATAAAAGAAAATACATGTACTTCTCCATCCGCTCATTAGAAAAAAAAAAATTATTAGAGGTGGGGATGGGGATTGAAGATGGAGTGAAATGCGATAATGATATTGGTTAAATTATTCGCGCTAAAGTGGACAAGAGAAGCAGACTCTAACTTTACAAGCAGTGCACCGTTCTAAAGCATCCGCTTGCACCTTTAGCTGTTGTCATGCTAGCATATCGCATATCGATGTCTTATTACTACTACTTTTCAGAAATAAACAGACACCTGTAGATAGTGGCTGGAACCTTTCTAAAGCATGGAACCTTTTCTTATTATATTGTGTTGGCGATATATTTATCTTTTTCAGAGCTTTGGAAACATTTTGTTAATGCACTTTACTCATTGCATGATGTGATGCATATCAGTGAAATTTTCCCTGAAGGTATACAGAGACAACTATGATCTTAAAGGGGGTGGATGAGAAGAGACAAATTAAAAAAAATCGTCTTTAAGTTGTGTTACAAAGACACTGTGTCCACTAACACGCTTCAATAATTATTATGAAGGAATAAAAAAACCCTAGAATTATGCTTCCGATTCCTTTCAAATGCATAATAGGCGAGCAAAATGCCAAGCACTGGTACATATGTAGAGATAGGCAAATTTTGGTAGGCGCACATTAAAAAGACAAATGAGATTAGATGGTTGTTCATGGTTGTTTGCTTATTACAAGGCCATGGTAGAGATTTTTCCTACATTTTATAATTTGCAGCCGCTCCATCAGTTGTAGAATAGTAAAGTGTGGATTTAAACATACCAAACTGCAGTGTATGTAAAATCATGAACAAATAAGAATAAATTAACAATAGATAGAATAAAACAGAGAAAATTCGAAGTAAATGAGGAAACGGCTATATTTTATGTATTGAAGTGATAATTTAGGTGTTCTATAATCATTTTTATAATTTTATAGTTGCATTACACTCAGATATTCACGCATTCTTTCTCTCATTTGAACGATATTAAGAGATAAGGAAAAAATTGGATGTTCGCCATTTTGAATCGCCATTTTGACCGTTTTATAGCCATTTTCTTGAAAGCAAGCATATTTCTTCGGACTCAGCATACTTAAATTAGGTCAAAATCAATGCTGGATCAAATAATAATTTTTTGCCGTTAAACAATGTTTTTAAAGTTAATGTTTTAAAAGTTTTTTTTCTGTAAATCGGCCCAGACTATATTATACTACATGTATCAATATAATTGTCGTGTTTCAAATTTTGATTTATATCTTCTTTTAGCTGACAATAAAAATGATTCACAGAATTTTGAATTTTGAGCGAGCAATCTCTGGGTCGGATAATGGATTGTACAGTTTGCGTAAATTGTCAATTTTAAACCACTTTCCTATACTTATGTACAAGAAACATTCATCGAAGTGTTTACAGGATCTGTGAATAGCATTAACAATTGCAGTGTTTGGGATTAGCAGCTGCATCTGCCATGAGGGGAATTTTGGAGAGGATGTTCAAAAATCTAATGTGTTGTTCATTCAATTTTCATTTAAAATGAAATATATGAAGATAACGAACAGTATTCAGGCTCAAAAGTCCATCAAACAATACAAAATAGGAGCAGAGCAAACACGGTCCTCCAAACATCAGAGGTGGGATCAGGTGCTATGGAGGAGTGAGCATCCACTGCCGACCTGTCACACCCGCCGTGTGCTCCTTGTCATGATCGGGAAATAACGGAAAAATCCGTCGATTCAGTGTGTAAGTAATGGCCTAACAATTTGTATGAAAAACGTCAGTCAGCATTTGACTCAATGATAAATTTTATTTGCTGACAAGGTCATTGTATCGACCATAGAACTTACGAAATGATGACTTTAAACGAGACAGCTGATATTCTTGTTTCATCAACCTGTTTGTCAATAATTTACCTCGTTTTAGAAATTGTACATACGTAGAGCATGCTCTTGCGTATCGAATCAACTGAGATATATATACCCCGTATGCAGGTGATGAAAAGTATATTGCTGCATAAGTAAGGAAAGTTGACGTTTGAAAAGTTAAAGTCATCACGTTTATGATAAAGCTTGGTTGTTAGATTACCATTAACGTGTTTTTCAAGTAAAATATCCAAATATGAAACAGATGTGTCAGACTCTGTGGTATCTTTTATCTCAAGCTCACAAGGACATATCGTATCGACATAAGAATGGAAATAGCCATTGTTAATTGACAATACGTCGTCGATATATCTAAATGTCGAGTTGAAGGCCACAGCAAGTGTTTTCTTCTTTTCACGTACAAGATTTTGGACAAATTCTGCTTCATATGAATACAAAAAAAGGTCTGCTAATAACGCGGCGCAATTGGTACCCATGGGAATTCCAATAGATTGTTGGAAGACCTGGTCTCCCAAAACCACATAGATATTGTCAATCAGAAACTCAAGCATCCTTTTAATGTCAACTTCAGAGTACTTGTGTGTACAATCAGAATGTTTTTTAACAAAATAATTTTGCAAATGACCAATGACAAGGTATGTGAATTTACGAGTTCCATTTTTATCAAAAAAGCAGCTGTCAATGATATTAAAAAGCCTGGGCTTTAATTTATCGTGGGGAATGGTTGTGTATAAAGTTGAAAAGTCGTAAGTTTTTAAGCTGTTGATTTTGGTAAAATCTTTCAAATTTTCTAAAAGTTCCTTATAATTTTCAAGTATCCACATCTGATTTACACCACTTCTCGAATATATTGTTGCACAGTACTCTTGAAGTTTCTCCTTCACTACTGTTAATATCTTAGTGAGGAGTAAAGAAAGAGGCTTGGTTGAACATTTACTGGAACCCGCTATGTATCTTTGTTTGTAAGGATTTTTATGAAGTTTCGGAATCCAATATAAATATGGTAATTCAAATTCATTTTGGTTGTTTGGAATATTAAAAATATTCAAAACTGACTTATGATTTTGAAGAATTTCTTCCTTAGAAAGGGAACTATGAGTATAAGTTGGATTACCACTTGTAGAATTAAATCCAAGTTCCTCTAAAACCTTTAATATAATGAGCCTTACAAACAAAGACATTGTTGTTACCTGCTTAAAAGTAATGAATGAATTTATAGCAGAAATGCGATTTTTCATTTGAGGTACTAATTGGACAGAAATCGATTTATCATTGTTACAATAAAAAGTTGTTCGGAATTACAAAGTTTTCATTTAGATACCTGGTTAATATCACGTAATTCTTTAGAACTGGTCTCGTTAGGAAAGCTATATAAGAGGTGAAACTTTGTTTAAATGCAAGTTTAAGTCGATACGTAGAGCACAATAAGAAATTGAATTTTATTTATATTATGATTTATTTAATCAATTTTTATGATTTATAATTATGTGTTTTCAGGTTTGAAAAGTTATACACTATATAATTATATCTACTTTTGTCTCACGATCTACAGTAACAATAGCTAAATAAATTTAAAAAAATTGATCCAAAAAAAAAGTAAAAGAAATTAAAAGCAACTTGATTTTTCAAATTTCCTTCGGCGATTTTACGTAAAGAATGAACGTCTATGAAGTTTTATATTCAGCTGTGTTGAATAGGCCTAGTGCATTGTAGTATCAATTTTGAATTTAATTGCTGTGGATTAAGGATTATCTCCCTCATGCATAGCTCTGATCCTTCGACGTATTTGGCTCCAGTCTTTGGCACCTTTGTTCAGCTCTTCCAAGTCTTTTTTAATTAAATATTTTGGATTTCCAACGTTTCGGCTTGAGCGTTACTGAAGAGACATGATTTGTCAAAATGATATTCGGTATATTTCTTATTCATCCATCTTTTTCTCACATTAGATTTGTAAGCCTACTGGAAAAAAATCAACATACATGCAACATACATGTACATTTCGGTAAACACTTGACGACGATTTCTGACCAGGCAAGCAGTCGGCAGTATCTTAGTGTCAACTTCATGATGAATATACCTCAATGAAATGGTAGATATAGTAAAGTTTGTTAAATTGTATATTTTATTTTCATGTTTGATTTCTAATCTTGAATATGAACTTAAGTGGCCAGATGTCTACATACCTTTGTTGACCGAAACTACCTTAACTTTTTTATTAGGCTATATCCAACATCGGACGTTTTTCTTACGCCTTTCTCCTCTATCGAATACCGGTTATCACGAAAATAAAAAAAATATCTCAGACAACAATCTGCTCACAATTATTGATCACAAGAAGCCTTTTTACAGAATATTCGCTTCAAAATAGGATCGGCCCTTTGCCCACCAGAGTTCAAACCTATTTACACCTTGTGCCGATTTTTTTTTCAAAAAGGGGGAGGCGGGGGGATAAAATAAAATGTGAGTTAAGAAAATTCGAATGCTAGTGCATTGTTTACACTTAAATTACATTTATGAACTACATAAGTTCTAAAGTTTCGAAACTGTCTTCAATCTGTTAATCTATGGGAACATAGGACAGGTGGTTACAACAATGCAAAAATGGAGGGGGGGGGGGTTGCAATATATCTTGAAATAAAAGGACATAAAATTTAAATGTAAAATACAGCAATTTTCCAGAACTTCAAATTTTCATGAAAATACAAATATTTAATTAATTTTCACTCGCTTAACCAAAAGATTTCTATATTATTAGATAACTTTTTCAAAGAACTAATTCCTGTTTTTCATAGTATATGGGAAAATACGGATCTGACATTGCAGTGTCTAGGACACTGCCTCATTAAGTATTGATTGGTTTTCATACCTTTCAATTCTAAAACGATACTGCTTTAAGACTGTGACTTCTTCCGCTGAGAATTCAGGCTAAAAACAACAAACTTGTCACTTCAAAATCCTAGCTAGAACCCAGCTTTTATTTTTTAATAAAATTTCATCATGGATCTTAAATTCAATTATTTGTTAATATTTGGAGTACTAATTAAGGGTGACAGTGACTTTTTTTTCGGTAAAGTTAATGTACGTGTCTTCATTTATTTAGCAAAATTTTAAATTATTTTGATACAAATATTTAACAGTCATAATTTTAGATGTAAAATGAACATTTCTGAATTCAGAAAATATGCAAAATCACATTGCCTTTTATAAATAATCATTTATTTTTCATGTAACAGTAGATTTTAATTTTACCTCGCATTTTTCCATTGTGACGTAAATTTCTGTTAGTTAACATACATGGGTTTTCTTGTTTGCTTGGAACGACTCATAATATTAATTATTGATTACTTAGAATGTTACATACAAACGAAAATATATGCAATGTAAGTCCCCAGAAAAAAACATGGTAGGCTCATTTTACCATTTATACAGTACTACTTTAAAATTGATTCAGAATTAACTGCACAAAAACAATTAGCATGATAATGTTGTAAAATTATAATCAATTCTAAAACATAGGAAAACCCCGAAAAAATGAAATGAATTGTTTGCTATCTAGTAAATAAAGATTAAAAGTGCCAAATGAGCTTAAAAGATAAAAAGACAAAATTCCTAGTGGGTAAAAATCTTGAATGATTGGCAGAGAACTTCTCTTTTTGTTTCCAATTTTCTATTGATCTCAAAATCAAGCCTTGGAAAGGAAATATGATCTATTTATGGATCCCATTTCAATTCTAGATTTTTACAATGTTATCACTTTCAATTGCAAATACCTCTTTCTCAGTTGCTGTGTGGCACAATTTTATGTTGTTCGAATTCCAACTTCTTAAATTTAATAGGATCTCTGCTAGAAGAACATGACATGTTTTGTAAAATTCTAAAAGTAAATTTTCATCTTCAAATCTGGTTAAAGCGATTTAAACGATTCTCTTTGAGTTTCACATGGATTTCTTCCAAAATGTTTCCAAGCTTTTGTTGAGAAGGAATGGTTGCTCCAGTTGCTCCAAACAATACAACTTTGAATCGATAAGTAGAAATCCCATCTTCTGCATTTGTGTTATCTGTCAACTAAACGAATCTTGTCATGTCCAGGTCCATTTTATGAAATGTGGTCTCTAAAAAAGACTTTTCAATGTCGGTTGACACAGCATATTCTTTTGCTCGAAATCCAGTTAAAATCT
The DNA here is from genome assembly GCF_033153115.1 of Saccostrea echinata. Classification (NCBI taxonomy): domain Eukaryota; kingdom Metazoa; phylum Mollusca; class Bivalvia; order Ostreida; family Ostreidae; genus Saccostrea; species Saccostrea echinata. The sequence goes on from NW_026889778.1 coordinate 40,570,505, forward strand.
TTGGAATTTCATTGAGATGTGGAGAATGAGATTCAAGGCACAGTCATTGAGGCTTAGGCCTCCAGATTGTTTACAACTGCAGTTAAAGACTATCCGAATCGTTGATGTACGTTAATCCTTTTCGACTGGAAGACGATTCAAGGCAGTCATTGAGGCTTAGACCTCCAGATTGTTTACAACTGCAGTCAAAGACTATCTGAATCGGTGATGTACTTTAATCCTTTTCCACTGGAAGACGAGGAAGGTAATGTTCTTGTTGTTTGGGTGTGTCCACTTTCTCTACTTTCTCAATATATCCACAGTTTTCATTCCTGTTCCTTAATAATATTGTCGTACATCTTTAACATATCTGGATTTTGAGATAAACGGCTAATTACATTCTTTGTGTGTTCCATTACAATTGTTTCATTTGAAGATAAATTGCAGACTTCTTCTTTGCTGTATATTGACCTTTTTCAAATTTCTGATCCTTCATTAGCAAATCAATTGGTTTTTCCAAGCTTTCCGTGTTTTCTATTTTCCGTTCCCTGTCTTGGTGGCTTTTATATTAGCTTATTACACAATGATGGCACTTTTATGACGTCATCACGACTATGACGTTATAGCCAGGAATGGTCACTGCACATTACACGTCACACAAATACATGTAAATTAATTGTTATATAACTCATAACAAATAATGAAGGGGAAAGTTATATAAATTACTTGTTTACATGTCTAATATCTCAAACTTTTCAAGATTACAGAATATTCTTTCCAGTCCATCAAAATTTAATTTTATATTTTTATATTTTCTGCAAATTTTCATTTTAGCTTTGTTGCTTTTTCTAATAAATAAGCGTACACCGTGGGGCATTCTTGTCAGTAATATCAAGAATTTCTAAATTCTGTGTGTCAAGATCAGAAATGTACATGTGTCTTATGGGAAAATTTGTATTAGCTTAATTTACCTGTTTTCAATTTTTACCAGATAAATTTACTCATAGTAGAGAAGGGTTCTTCAACTGAATATTGTGGAAGTAACTATCGGCAAAACTTAAAACCTTCAACTCCTTTGAAAGAGGAAAAAAATATCCATAAGTTCCATCCAAAGTGGATTTGAAGTAGCACCCTACAGAACATCATAACTTTCATCTTGGGGTTTAAACTTATACCAAGAAACTGACGGTTTGGAATAGATCTAACTTTCTGGATACGTCTATAAATTTTATGTTATTTAAGGCGATATTAAATATCTCTTTACAGTTCCCAATATTAGTTCTCTGGAGATTTCCCTCGATGTCAAAAATATGGTCATTGATGAAAATTAAATTTTTGACACAAATGCTGTAAAGGTGCTTGTTGTTACTCTCATTGAAATAAACATGCTCCGAAATCTTTGTTGGCAGCAATGTATTCCATGGCTCGACTTTGGAAACATTTTAAACTCCTAATAATTATATTTTTGTCAAACAACCCCTTGAAGTAGATTTCTACACCCAGTAGGTATGACACGAATAGAAAATATCTTCACTGATGTCGCAAAGAACGTGGTTCTTTAAAACATTGTCAGATATTGAATAGGGGATTCAGATAATCGACTTAATCTATCTTTATGTAGGAGAAGACCTAATAATTTCATCCTCTATTTCTTTCAAACATTTGAAAGGTCTTTGAAATAAACAAATGCCTTTGAATGTTTTGGGAGAAATTTAAGTAAAATTATTATTAGAGAGATCAAGCATTAGCGGTTTGTTTTTTAATTTGTCTGTGTTATCTTTTCTTTTAAGTTAATCCGACTACAATTCCACAACCATCCATGAATACCACATTTATCTTTGTAAGATAAAATTCTACCTCTAAAATTCTGTCTCTTCATTGTTCATTCTACAACTATAAATAAATCATTTTTGAAAGTAAAAGTTAAATTACTTGAAAATTGTACCTCCATTTGACTAGTAATAATTAGTGAAAACACCCACTATAAGCTGCATAAATCATTATTATGTAGCGGAAGGTTTTTCTCGTGATATTGTGTGGCGCAGTTTTCCCTCCAACAAGATAATATTGAACTTTTTTTTAATCAAAAATTATGACAAATATTTCTTCATTAGACAGATAATAATAATACATATTCCAAAACATTTAAAAAAAAAACACACACACATTCTGCGTTAATCCGACCATTTTTTTAAATCTTGATATAATAAAGAAAATTAGATTAGTATATATTTCTTAAAATCTAAAAAAAAAAAAACAAAAAAAACACACACACACACACAAAGACACAATATTAGGGAAGTTTCCTATATTTTCAAAAATCGCTATTTCCTAATTTTGTTCTCATATATTAATTGATCAAGTATTTAATATAAACGGTAATTTACATGTATTAATGTCGGACAACACCTCCCTCAAATATCTGTTTTATTTCTTTTAGTAATATATAAAAAATATTCATAATGTTAACATTAAATACTAACATTATCTTGTAATTTCTAAACTGTTTTCAAAATGTCTTAGAAAATAAATACAACGAAAATTGTGATATTGACGATTTAAATGATTTCAAATCGGAATATATAGGAAACGGCATCGTCTGGTATCTTGCGCAAATACTTGGTAAAGTATCCCAATTTTTTTTTCCGAGAAAACTTGTTAAAATAGCAATACTTCAATGATGAATTCTTAGGAAAAATCATATATTACTGAGTAACCTAAGCTTGTTGTCTCACCTTTTATACTCAATACTGTTTATAGAAATCATTTAAAAACAGTAAATAATAATATTGTTATACTGTGCTGTGATTTTGAATATAATGGGGGCTTTTTATGATCTGCTTCCCTTAAAAGTCTTAAGCTGATCCTGATAATAATCTTGAAATCATACATCAAGTGAAACCTGAAGGGTATGTTTAAGGTTACAGAAAAAAAAAATTACTCATATTTTATAGTTTGAGGAATGAATGTTGGTATCTGTTGCCAACTTTTGCATATTATGTTCTAAATATTGAATATTATAAAGGATTAAAGGGAAGTTTGTTCTTATCAGTTTTAAAAATTATAATATACCAGAGAAAATTGCAAATAAATAATCATTTTCACTACAGATTCAACACAACCCTATCCTAACACTAAGACCCACGGCCCAGGGTCATGAAATTCACAAATTTGGTAAAGGTACCCTCATCATCATAACTATGCACTTAGTTGAAGATTTTCAGAGAATAAACACATTTTCACTATAGTCTTATAGCCACCCCCCCCCCCCCCCTCTCCCCCGAGAAACACCAAAGGGACCACAAATGCAAGTTTTAAAAAGATTGTAAGAAGCACAATTGTTCATAAGTATGCACTTTGTTTATCTGCTCAACACTTAGGAGCAGACAAGATTATTTAACAGAAATAATGCATTTTCACCCAACCTTAAACCAGAACATCTGACCGACCTAGGGGCCATAAAACTCTGGTAGAAGAAGCACTCTTGTTCATCGTAACTATACACTTAGATTCTTTGCATTATAACTAGGAGCAGAAAAGAATGTTTTCGAAGAAATCATGCTTTTTCACTATATAATCAAAAGAGCCCCACCCCTTCAACCCTGGGGCCATGAATTTCACAATTTTGGAAAAGGCATATTGCTAATCATAACAATGTACTTAGTTTGTTTAAATAATACCCAGGAGCAAAGAAGATTTTAAAAGAATTAATGCATTTTTACTATATAATCAATAGAACCCCACCCTAAAACCAGAACCCCTGACCCAGGGGCCATGAATTTACAATTTTGTAAAAAAAAAAAAAAAAAAAAAAAAAAAAAAAAAAAAAAAAAAAAAAAAAAAACATCCTTGTGCATCATAACCATGTACTAAGTTTGTTTAAATAAAACCAAGGAGCAGAGAAGATTTTCAAAAAAAATAAATCATTTTCATTATATAATCAATAGAGCCTCACCCTAACACCAGAACCTCTGACCTAGGGGCCATGAAATTCACAATTTTGGAAGAGGCCCATTGCTTATCATAACCATGCATTTAGTTTGTTTAAATAATACGCAGGAGCAGTGAAGAAGATTTTCAAAGAATTAATGCATTTTCAGTATATACTGTAAACCAACTATTATTCGCGTCATCTTTTATTCGAGATTCGTCAGTCTGAAATCAATCCGCGACATTTAATTTTCACGAGGAAACATTCTCTATAAATAAAAAAAAAATAAATGGTTCGCGGCGATTAATATTCGCGAGTTAAAGTAGGTCGCGAAATTCACGGATATTCCTATCGCGCGAATAAAAGTTGGTTTACAGTTATCAATAGAACCGTGCCCTATCACCAGATCTAGAGTCCCTGATCCAGGGGCCATGAAATTCACAATTTCTGAAAAGGCATCCTTGTGCATCAAAACCATGTATATAGTTTGTTTAAATAATACACAGGAGCAGAGAAGAAGATTTTCAAAGAATTAATGCATTTTCACTATATAATCAATAGAGCCCTACCCTAACACCAGATTTCTTGATCAAGGGGACATGAAATTCACAATTTTGGAAAAAGAATCCTTGCTTATCGTAACCATGCACTTAATTTTTTTTTTCAAATTATACCCTGGCGAAGAGAAGAAGATTTTCAAAGAAATAAATAAATTCACTCCACTATATGATCTATATAACCCCGCCCTAGCACCAGAACCCCTTACCCTGGAGCCATGAATTTCACAATTCTGGAAAATGAATCATTGCTTAGAGTTAGAGGGCCAAATGCTTTTTACAATCACCCAACAGTTTGACTGCTTTATGTCTAAGAGTAAAGAGAAGCTTTTTTTTAATATTTCATCAATTTTGGTAATCATAGCCCCACCCCTCAGGCCCCAAGGGGGGACAGGGAACATAAAATTCATAATTTTTGCTCCACTTCACCCATACATGCTATATGCCAAAATTGATTGAAATTAGTTAAGCAGTTCTAGAGAAAAAGTTGAAAATGTTCAAAAGTTAACGCACGACGGACGACGCACGTCGGACAACGACAGACAAAAACGGATAGCAATAGGTCACCTGAGTTACTCGGGTGACTTAAAAAATGATCAACCAAATTTTTCCTGAGGGAAAGACTTTTTTAAGAAATCTTTTTTTTCATTGGGAACTTGTATGGAAGTGAAGCAAAGAAATACCAAAAAATTCTAATTATATTCTAGAAACATTGAGGAAGGTTCCTATAAGAAAATTTGCTATGATTAATTGTGTTAGAAATTTGTCCTTCCTCCCATTGTTTATTTGGGAAAGTATTTAAGAAGAGGAAAATTAATGATAAACTCGTAGAAACATTCATATTTATAGAATAGGCTAACATTTTAATTAAAATCAATACATTTTTTTTTTTCAAGGAAAGAGGAACACGCTCCATAGAAAGATAACTCTACAATTATTTATTTACCATTATTTTTCCTTAAGAATACAATTCCATTTTTAAGCAGTACATGTCTCAAGTTTTGTTTAGTTTGGTTCTTAATCTGATAAATATTCATTCTTATCTATCAAGTTGCTTATATATCATCAACCTTACAGAATTGTTATGCTGTAAGCAGCGTTTTCTCTTTCTTTAATCCGACAATTCTTGATTTTAGTTTTTCACATATCATCTATGTGATAAAAAAAATCTACACAGCGCTAGAAACGCCCGAATTTTTGCGCCTCGTTGTCTTATCTTCACCTAAAGGGGTATAGCTTTTCATAAATGCTGCTGACTATTTCTTTTGAATTTTCTTTAAATAAGGAGAAATCAATATCATACAAAACTATATAGAAATATAATTATATACATAAACATTGATTTCAAGCAAATTCAACAATTTTGACACCAGACGTACTTCATTTACCTATATGTACTCTACATCCAGTAGTACGGAGAGGAGATGATCTAGTAAAACGATTTACCTAAATAAAATTTTTAATATTTTAGATTTTTATTGAAACACTTCTTAAAATGATCCCTCTCCCCAAAAATGCATGGATTGATATATTTTTTACTGTTTTTAAACCGGGGGGCGACTGGTGTTTTCATTGCGCAATATTTCGCGCATTATAGTGGAAAACAGAGTATTTGCAATCTAAAGATGTTTTTATACAATTCATTAAAGGATAAATGTCCTAAACGCTGGGTTTTGATTCTTTTTCCGTCGCCTCGATTGCTTTTATTTTTAATTGTATTTCACATTTTTATATTTACTAAAGAATTCTGTCAATTTGGCACCAAATCTAAATGTTAAAATGATTTTAGACTGTGATACGATAAAATATCTTTATGTTTTCTGTTCCTACTGCTTTACAAATATAGAGAATTTACACATACCTGCCCTTAACATTTAAGTATGCATGAGAGGTTGAGCTAGCATTGTACAAATGGCTCTAAAATAAGAAAAATAACAATGACATGTATATAAAAATACGAGATTACTCTTTCCAATCTCCCTCTTTATTCTGTATGGCACAAGTACACTATTAGCAAAGGTTTTAAAACGAAATTAACAAAATGAGCATGTCCATGTAAGTAAAGAATATTTTGAATCGATGCTTGACAATTCAACTTGTTCGAGCAAAGTGCCCTAGTTAGCACAAAACATACTACCTCAAAAGTCACGTAACGGAATTTAGTATTCACAGAGTTACCTAGCTAAGATAAGACACTAGTGTGTTGCGTTTTATTGCATGAAGACTTTCCAGTTGATGAGAAAGAGGGTCACACAACTACTAAGTTTGATTTGTCATACTAAAAGACATTGTTTTCCAGAAAAAAAAATCATCGAAGTGTAATATAATTCACGTGTGACGTCTTACAACTAGAGGGGCGGATGCAGAGCCAAAAATCGAGTTCTTTCTTCTTAATTTTCACTTTCAATGACGGATCTTGTTTAAATCAGGAAAAAAAAAATGGAATCATTGCAATATAATTATATTTTTTGTTACATGTTGTTCTTTATTCATAACTCATTTACTTAATGTTTGCACTAATAAAATTAATTTCAAATTGCTTTACATGTAGCCATGTTATACGAGGGTATTAGAAAAATTCTGAATATTGTTTGATAAAAGCGTTTAGTGAGGGTGATGTTTTTGATATCTTTAAAAACATCAGGAATATATATAATTGTAACGTCACAATAATATTTTTGTGATGTAATATAAGACATCGGGAATCTGGGGTATAATGTGCTTATTTGACAGACTTTTCAAAGAAAACGGTCTGGAGCTCGAAAGGACCATACAATAAGCATTGGTATATGAGTAATTTCATATTCCCTTTACTGGTCGGTTAAAAAGTGGGGTTTATTGCTAAGTACGTTGTCACAGAAGATTTTTATTCCTCCGGTTTCATCGGTTATATATAGCACTCTATAGCATATACATATAAAACAGAACCTACTCTGGAGAAAACTGATCTGTAACAAAGCAATGTCTTCGAAAAGAAACTTGACTGTGTTAAGGTATTTCCATACTCACGAATTTATGGGTTCAAAATAGAAAAACTGCATTTGTTTTCAATGAATATAGTTAAAATTAATTAATGTATAGATTGCCATATTTTTTTAAGACGTAAGAAATACATAAACAAGAAGCATATGTCAGCATTAAAAAATTCGTACATTCTAGTAAACAGTATTTTAAAAATTATGTAAAAACTGGTTCAAATACATAATTCTAATGCTGAAAGTTCCAAAATAACTGTTACTTTATAAATATATGTTTGAATTGTGAATATGAGCGAAACCAATTTACATTAGAAGTACAATTTAGAAAATGCCTGAATGAGGATACATCAGCAGGAGTTACTGTCCTTATCAACCTTTTTTTTTTAAAAATTAAATAATTGATTAAATAAGGAAAATATTCAATTTTTTAACTCTTTTATTTTACAATATTTTTCATTACACCCATTGAAAAACATTCTTTTGAAAGATATTTTTCTATTGGGTATTAATTTAAATTAATTACAGTTTTTGCTAAAACCTATGACATCACAGGAGGGTGGAATTTCCTTAAAGAACTGTTAGCGAATTTGAATAAAACAAATACACACCAGTTTCATATTTCACTAGAAAAAGAAGTTAATGGTAATCTAACAACAAAGCTTTATGATAAACCTGATGACTTTAACTTTTCAATCGTCAACTTCAGTTACTTATGCAGCAATATATCCCTATCACCTGCATATGGGGTGCATATCTCTCAATTGATTTGATACGCAAGAGCATGATCTACGTATGAACAATTTCTAAAACGATGTAGGTTATTGACGAACAAGTTGATGACACAAGAATATCAACAATCTCGTTTTAAGTCCTCATTTCGTAAGTTCTATGGTCGATACAATGACCTTGTCAGCAAATACAATCTATCATTAAGTCATATGGTGATTGACGTTTTCATACTAATTGTTAGGCCATTATTTACACATTGATTTGTCGACTGATTTTTCCGTTATTTACCAATCATGACAAGGAGCACACGGCTGGTGTGACCGATCGGCAGGGGTTGCTCACTCATCCATGGCACCTGGCCCACCTCTGATGTTTTTGGAGGTCCGTGTTTGCTCTGCTCCCGATTTGTATTCTTTAATGGACTTTGAGCTTGTATATTGTTCGTTATCTCCATATTTCATGCATACAATTCTTTAATCAGACCTGGTTCTTAATTTACGCATTATGTCAACGTAAAGATCCAAAATCATTTCGCTTGCTTCGGAGTCAACCTGAGTTCCATTGCAAGTACAGTCTTACTTGCTGATAATTCATAATATGCGGATATACGGTATTAGGACGAGGAATTAGATCTACAATTTTTGTTTTCAATGTGAAAATAGGGGAAATGCTCAGAAAATCTCTCCTGAATTTTAACAATTCCATTTAAATGAGGAAAACAATTGAATTAAAGCAGGTTACCTCCAATCATAATCAGCATTTCTTTTTTTTCTTTTTTTTTTTATAACAACGATTTTTTCAACTCAATATTTTGATTAATACGAGTGTCGACAAAAACATGCCATTTTCAAAAGTGCATCCAAATTATGCGCAAATATTGACATTTTTTCTTGAGTAAAGTATTATTCGTTAACTTATCTGTAAACATTTCGGCTAGACAAAGTGTTGAAAAAAGCATTCGTACAAAATGTGACTGTAGTGGTAATTTATTTACAATAAAAGAATTGGGATATATATGCATATTTAAAAAATTAACCCATTTAAGATACTACACACAATACCTTCAATGGGAATTTTTCAGGTTTCTTAATTTTGGTTTATAGTAAACCCCATAAACATTCACTAGGTGATATTTATCTTCATTTCCATCACTTCTGTGCTTGTATTAAAATAAGTGGAAGCTAATTATATAATTCGAATTCAATGACAAAATGCATGCAATTTAGTACGTTGTATTGATTATAAAAATTTGCAAATTATGACAACTGAATATTCCTTTTAAGATAATTAATATTCCAAAAAGATTATGACATTTGAGCTAACGGAAGGGTGAAAAAAATCTTTTAAAAATACAACCAATACAACAGTTTTTTACTACTTTCTGGAATGAGGCTTGCATATACAGTCAATCTAAGATACATTGACCAATTCAGAGTATAAAACATGAAAAAAAAAAGTTTCATATGGCAAAATAAACATCATAATTCTCTAAAGGACATACATATGTATCAGTGAACTTGAAAACAAAGAATTGTCCACAAATCTGGTATCGTTAACTTTTTACAACAATTTCAAGATACCATTGATTTTAAGCTAATGTTACCGAAATTAATGCTTGATCAAGCCTTATTATTTTTTTTTAATAAAGCTGAATTTGACCAATTTTTCGTTTCTGATGTTCAGTAAAGAACGCTAAAGTATGATTTACGAAGTCTCGCTTGAATCCGAATTTAATTTAAATTTTCGGGAAAAATATAGTTACGGAAGTTAATTGTTACGGAAGTTAATTCCTAGCAATAAAAGTTAAAATTCTCTTCAATAGTTAAAATCAAAGTTTGTTTTAGGATATTAAACAAACGTATGAAGCATTTTGCTCCCAAAATAATAAAAAAATTTATACCTTCAATGCAAAAACTTTCCTGAATTACCGTTACGGAAGTTAAATTTTTAAGAGAGACATTTTTTTTTTTAATTTAATTTTGTTATGTCGAAAATGTAATCGTCTAAAATAGCTAACTCGCAACTAGAATCGATGATATTAGGTTCCGTGGTCACTTTCAGATAAGTTTCAGTTCTTTTTGAAATTTGCACTCTATGCGTGAAATTTAAAACAAAACTATTACGGAAGTTAATCGATTTTAAGCGACATGCTATGATTTCGCATGAAAGGAGATTAATACGTTTCTTTGCATGAAGTGGTTTGATTTCTTTTTATATAGGATAAAAAACTTTTTAACATTCATTGCAATCTATTTTGAACGATTTTACGACTGAAAATTTCATCTTGAAATTTGTAAATAAATGAAGCGACATGAGGATTTGCAGTGGAATACGTTTTACAACATTACATTATGTTCATATCAAAACTTTAACTGCTTATAAATCGGTAAATATTTACAAAACCAGGTGTGTATGTTAAGTCTTAGAGTTGAAATCGACCTTTAAAATAGTTAAGATATTACAACGATAAAATTTGAAAGCGAAATAAAAAAATTCTTAATTGGTCATGTTTTTGTAGACTGATAACGTTACAGACCACGGCGCCAAATTCGCACTTTTAAAACATGTGTACTGAGCATGTTAATTTAAATCTGAAAAAGTGCTCTCAGTTGCCATCCACTTGTATTTTTTTGGCTTTTCCTATTATTGCTTAACTTAAAAAAGGCATTCATTACTGGCAAAATTGGTCGATCAACACGAAAGCTCGAACTTAATCTGTCACCAATATCAAGAGACATACCAAAAACAAACCATAATATTATCTACAAGTATAGCGACCAAGTCCAGTAAACAGTGAATAACTAGAATGTTTTAAAGTCTAAGACCGATGAAGGTTGTGAAAATGTGCCATTCAGCAACGAAACGTGACCTGTAAGTCAACAATACCAAGAGACATACGAGAAATTGTATGTAAATCTTTCTGTACAAGTACGGCAAAAATCCGGAAAGCTTCTCATGACAGAGAAGCATTACTATATGCCGCGGTAATTTCATGGCGGAGCATAAGAGGAAAGAAGTTGTATTAATTCCACTGAGTTTAGAGAGAAATTTTTGCAGAAGAAATACATAAATGCAGGTTATTACTTTTCTGCAATTTTGCAATCATTAGGGGACGATTATTTGACTGAAAAGGGGGGAGGGTGCAGATTTTGGATACAAATAAGCTGTTCTTCAAAATGTTGAAATGAATAATCCGCCCTCCACTGGAAAGAAATTAAATCATCTGACTTTCTCTCTACCCTCCTAGTTTTTCTTTGCGAACTTATTTCATAATAATCTGACACTGATTATATTTGACATAAATATACCATATATATCCTATGAAATATGATTAATGAAGAATAAATAATAATAAAGAATTTATAATTTGATTGGACAAACTCTTCCCAGAATCAAATGGTCATCCCCTTATATTCTATACATTACAAAGAAATCGAACATTTTATTTAAAAAAAATACTAGTTCATGAGTGGTAATTATCAATGCTGGTGATTCCTCTGTACTTTCATAATACTGATTATCCAAGATGGTTTTTAAAGTTCAGATTTTTATATCTACTAGATGGAAGCATCAGTTTATAGTCATAATATTTATATAATGTATTGCAATCCAAAAATCATGGTTCTTGAAAATTCAGGAATACATGTAAACAACTCAGAAATGGAAAACAAAAGTACAAATTCATTTGTAGTATAGTTAATATTTACAAAAAAATATACAATATTTGCGAAAAAGGTTAAATATACACGAGAAACGGAAACATTTCTTCGCTATAAATTTAAAACCTGCTTTATGTTCTCTTTTGTCTACATTGTACATATATAATTTTTAAAAAATGCTATCTCTTCTCTTTCCACTTGTATAATAAGTTTTGTTAATGTATGTTAAGTGGGTTTTTTTCTTTTTTTTCTAATCTCAAAGAAAGGATTTTGATATTTTAAATAAACAAATTACATTTCAAACACATGTAATACTATCTGTATGAAGGAAAAAATGTGTTTAACATTCATCAAATTATATCTATGATGACTTTTTACGAAAACTGCGGCGTCCTCCCTTGGCTCTGTACTTTACTTTAATCTATACTTTACATCTACTTTACCTTACTCTGTACTTTACTTTGTACTCTAAATAGCATTAATTGTTGGAAATTTCATCATTTCACAGCAGCTATTCAACCGATTTTAAGGCATAGTCAAGTTCATCCCAAAACTGCTCAATCAGCTCAGTAGTTTCTGGCCACCTTATACTCACAATGGACCACCATATATATCGCAAGTCTTTTGGCATTCTTTTTATGGCAATATCGTCTTTGATTATCACTATGATGGATTGTTTTCGATCATTATGGAAGGAATGAGTCACCACCATCTGAACAGCATATGAATTCCAACCATTGTCGAGAAAGTTTTCAGTGACAACAAACACAACTTTCCTACTTTTGTTTACAAATCTTAATAGTTCGTCAGCTTTAGATATTCCAGGAATGAAGTCTTTATCTGGAAAACTTATTTGAAAACCTTTCTTTGTAAGTGTTTGATATAATATCGTGCTTACAATTCTATAGTCATCTTCAGCATAGGATATAAAAGCATCAAACTGAAAGTCCCCACTCTCGACGGAATATATACCTTTCCACCTACTACGTAAGTTCAGAATAATATAGTCTACATGTACACGATATTTTTTCACAAGGAAAACGACAGTGATTGCAGAGATTAAAATTACTAATAAAGAAAAAGAAAGGCCTAACCATGTCTCAGTCTGACAGTTTTTCTCAAATTCTTCAAACGCTTTTTCCTGTAGTAGTCCTAACACTGTTAAATTATCTTCACTGCATACAGTTTCTTTGAGGTCTCCAAACAAGTGCTGAATTTCCTTCATCCTTCTGAGTGATTGAACATGTAGGCAATCACAAATTATAGGATTACCCTGAACGAGAATTTTTGAACTTCTTAAATGTTTAAGGATGATTAAATCTGCCTCTGTTAGAGATGCAATTTTGTTATAACTCATGTTCAGCAGTTTTACATTCTGTACATATTTCAGGGTAACTGGGAAGGATGGGAAAATATTACCACCTAAGTTCAGAGACAATAAGGATGTTTGATATTTTAATAAAGAGGGTGGAAGGTTGTGTAAATTACTGCTTTGCAGATCTAATTCTTCGAGTTTTTCAAGATTATAGAATATGCTTTCTAATCCATCGAAATTTAACTTTATATTTCCTGCAATAATTTTCCTTAATTTCGTTGCTCTTTCGAATATATGAGAGTATACCGTAGGACATGTGTTGTCGGTGATATCAAGAACTTCTAAATTGGGTGTATCAAGTTCAAAAATGTATCTTATAGGAAAATTTGTGTGATATAAATTAAGCTCTCGCAAATTTTTAGCAGATACATTTATGCGTAATAGAGATGGGTCATTAATTTCAATATCATGGACATAGTTTTTGCTATAATTTATATCCTGCAACTCATCAGAAATAGGAATTATTAACGTTACACTTCTTTTCAATCTATATTGCATTTGAATTGACGTATTGTAGAAACCCATTACTCCGATGCATAAGTTGTTGTTGAAACTAACATCGAGGGATTTTAGTTTTGGAAAATGTTGAAGTAAGTCCATCCCCATCTGAAAGTCAAACACTTGTATATTATTTCTGGCAATATTGAGCAATTCAATACACTTTCCAAAATTAGTTCCAAGAGGATTTTCAACAATGCCTGAAATGCGGTCATTGATGAGAAACACATGCTTGACACAGATGCTGAAAAGGTATCTGGAGTTACTTTTATTCAAATAGAAAGCTTTTGGAAATATGTAAGGAAAATTGTCATTGGCAACAATTTTATCCATTGTTCGATTTTGCAAGCATTTCAAACTTCTCATAACTACATTCATGTCACACAATCCCCCAAAGTGCATTTCTACACCCTGTAGGTATGGAAAAGAACAAAATATCTCTTCACTTATGTCGCAAAGCACATATGTTTTGAAATACATTGCCAGATATTGAATAGGAGATTCTGATAATCCTCTAAAGCTATTGTTGTGTATGTGGAAATGGGTTTTCGAAAATAATTTCAATTCCCTCAACTTTTTCAAACGTTTGAAAGATCCCGTGAATCTAAAGCTGTCAAACACATCAATGTGTAATATTTCCAAAGATAAAAGGCTAGATAATTCGTCATCAGGATAACTTGTAAATGCATTACCATTAACGGCCAAAATTCTCAATTTCCTAAGGTTAGACAATGAATTAACTTCAAAAGAGAAATTTGTAAGACTGCAAGATGAAATGTTGAGAACACACAAGTTTTGAAGTTGTTTAAAAGAATCTTTTTGTATGAATTTCAGCTTGTTATTGTTAAAATACAGAGCTGTTACCTTGCTCATAATTAAATGGATACCTTTGAATGTCTTTGTAGATATCGAAGTAAAATTATTGAAAGAGAGGTCAACTATAAGCGTTTTGTTTTCTAATTTGTCTGGGAATTCATGAGGTATCTTTTCTAAGTTAAGCCGACTACAATTCCATAACGAGCCTTGATTGCAACATTCATCTTTGTAAGATACGACTCTGCACTTCCTCTCCACTGTAAATTCTACAACTAGAAGTAAATAATGCTTGAAATTAAAAATTTTAATTTTTGCAGATTAGTACGTCCATGTTTCGAGTAATAAATGAAAATACTCACTATAAGCAGTATACATAAACAATATGTAGCAGGAAGTTCTTGTCACCGTCATGATGTTGTGTGGCGCAACTTTCAATTAAATAATAAAATATCTGAAATGTTTTGATCAACAAAAATTATGAAGACATCTCTTCATGAGACAAATTATAAAACATGTTCTTAATTTAAAAAAATAAACATAAAACATGAAATTTATACAAAAAAGCTGTGCCAATTTTTATTTTTAGAATATATCTTCACCAAGACTTATTTAAAGAGTGAAACTATTGATACAATCATCAAAACAGTAAACATTAATGATGGTACGGGATTTTTCTAAGTGATAAAAATGTCTCCAACCTTAGTTTAATCTCATGCAAACACATGAACATTCTGTGTTAATCCGACCATTTTATCTAGAAATTGAAATGAAAAACAGAATTAGAATAGGTAACATTTATTTAAGTATGAAATGAAAACGCTAAGATACAATATCAAGGAAGTTTCCCATATTGGAAAAGGAAACACTTTCCAAAGATCGCTCATTGTAATTTCGTTCTTACATATTAATTAATTTAGTACGTAGTATAAAAAGGGTATTTTTTTTTA
This sequence comes from Saccostrea echinata, assembly GCF_033153115.1. Lineage (NCBI taxonomy): Eukaryota > Metazoa > Mollusca > Bivalvia > Ostreida > Ostreidae > Saccostrea > Saccostrea echinata. The sequence goes on from NW_026889778.1 coordinate 40,585,974, forward strand.
TCTATTAATGCTGTTTAAAGGAAACATTTAAAATTAATTATTGTCAGCATTGTTATCCTGTGTTTTGATTCCGTATTTAAATGGTTTTTCATGAGCAACTTCCTCTAAAAATCATACATTGGCCATGATCTTTGATAACATGCATCAAGGCAAACCCTGAAGGGATTATCTACAGGTACAATAAAATAATTCTTAATTATATATTACTATTTAATGAACGGTAGTTGATACTTATTAACACACTCGAAGGATGTGACCGGTCGACAGGGGATGCTTACTTCTCCAAGACACCTGATCCCACCTCTGATGTTTTTATAGAGGTCCATGTTTGCTCTGCTCCCGATTTGTATTGATTTAAATGGACTCTTGAGCTTGATTACTGTTCGTTATCTTGATATTTAATTATTGCTAATTTATTGATTCATCACTTGCATATTTATTTTATGCTAAATCTTGAAGAAAATAAAGGGTTCAAAAGAATTATGTTCTATTCAAATCTAAAGATAATCTTTTAGGTACTACCGCTTGGAGGGGATACAGTTTGCAAGAAAATACTGTTCTACTTTGAAAGACCTAAGATACAACGACAGCGTATATTCCACCATGCAGATTGATTAACTAAACATGAGGTACCGGAAGAAATGGGAAACTAAAATTGCTTAGCAAAGAAAAAAGAAACATGTTTACTAAAAGATCTTTACACATGAACTATAATGTTGATAAAAATAATTAAAAAAAATTGAATTAAATAATAATTAACATAATTTGTTTCGTGAATCCATTTTTTACAAGATTAGATAGTCTCCTTCCAGGAGAAAATCTTTTCTACACAAGAAAAGCTATCTATAAGATTCCTTTCTTTTCATGAAGAAGGTGCAAGGAATTGAATTATAGAAATGCAAAAGAATATATATTGACGAAACATCTTGAGGAAATTTTCTTAAAGAAAATGTGCTATAATCAATTAATTTGTGGGGAAACTTTCTCGTTTTTCCTATCATTTATGTGGGAAGGCATGTAAGAAAAAGGAAATTGAAAAAAGATTCTTATTAAGTTAAACATTGACATTCATAAAATAGCGTAGATTTTTAATTAAAATCAACACAATTTAATTGAGGAAATGCTTTTTAATTAGAGATATAGAACGAAAATTATTATTTATCTATCATGTTTCTTGTACAATATTCTAATTTCTCATCCTCAATTGAAGAAAGCCCAATTTTCCTGATCTGAGTACTAAACGCATGTTGGCAAAGTCCGTTAACAATAACTAATAGTATGATCTATGAAAATTTACATGATATGTTTTTGAAACTATTAATATTTATTAAGCAAATTATTTGCACGGTATTGTTCGCATTTGCAGGGGTTTTTATATAGACAAAACCTTATTGAAGTTTAAAGTGGCATAATGAGTCAAAACCATGTGTTTCTTTTAAGAAAATTGTATCACAAAACAAAAGATTTCTGTGAAATATAAATATAGAGAAGTTTTGACAACTCAACTGCACTGTAAAGCAAGAAAAAACTGTAAAATATAAGTGCCGGAAAAACAAATGTTGTATCTATCGCTTTGTTTTTATCGTCAATGTCAACAATGTCTAGGTCACGCGTCCTTTATTTTTAGCCTGAAAGTTGTAAACAACATTGAATTGAGGCAAGCAGAAGTAAGGAATAAGTTATGATCATCTTTTTTGAAGATTGTATCAAAATTCTCAGTCATCCGACATTTATATCTATGAAATTGAAACCATGGTAAATTCCTCAACTTTTCAGCGCATGCGTACAATAAAGAGGAAGAAGTGAAGCAATATTTTTGTGATAGGTTATACAACGATTTTTTTTAACTTTTATTTTTCTCCATTAAATTAGATTTTTTAGGTTCTGAAACCTGTAATTTTCTGAAACCTAATATCTTCAAGAACTGAACAAAATTTGCAAGTATCATGCAAAAATTCTACTGTTGTCAATTTTCCCGTTTGTCCGTCACAGTGTCACTTTAAAAATATATTTTTTTCCCTAATCATACATAAATATTAAATTTAATTATCTATCGAGATGATAGATTATCATATCGAAATAATTGTCGTTTCGAATTTTGATTTAGATCTTCTTTTAGCTGAGAATAAAGCTGTTTCACAGCTTTTTTTTTATATTTTGAGCAATATCAGGGTCGGAGAATGGATGATCCAGTTTGATACAATTGTGTCAAACGCCTTTCCTATACTAAAGTACAGCAGTCATTAATCGATGTGTTTACAGTATTTGTGCATTGCATAAAGGATTGCATTGTCTGGGATTAGCAGCTGCATCTGCCAGAATGGAATTTTGGAGAGGATGTTCAGAAAACCGGACTTTGGTGTTCAGAATCTGCTAGGGATAGCCATTCGTTTGATGTTTGTTCCATTGCTTATATAACATTGGTTTTAACTCTGTCAGATTGTCTAGTGGGTTTAATTTACTGCATTGTCTTATAATAATTTAAATATAGTAAGCTGGATTAAATCTATATGTCATTGATTTTTATTGTCATTTTTCTATTATTTATGTGTATAGATGCTTCTGTTGATGGTTCTAAATAGAATGTGTTGTTGTTTATTCTGCTTTAATTTAAAAGTAATGAATGGATTTAAAGGAGAAATGCGGTTTTTCATTTGAGGTACTAATTAAACAGAAATCGATTTCTTCTTATTGTTACAATGAATAAGTTGTTCCGAATTAAAGGTTTTCGTTTAGATATCTGGTTAATATGACGTGGTTCTTTAGAACTGGTCTCGTTAGCAAGGCTATATAAGAGGTGAATATTGTTTAGGACAATGAGTAGAGCACAATTAAAAAAAATGAATTTTATTTTTATTAAGATTTATTTGATAAATTTTTATGATATAATTATGTGTTTTCATTTTTGCCATGTTGTACACTATATTGTACATTTTACAATATATTAAATCTGCTGCGTGTCGTTTCTAATTCCAAACATAGTATGTTGTAGTTCATTCTATTTCAATTTGAAAATATATATACCTTTGAGGTATATCTTTATTATACAAACATGCGGAAAACAAAATATCTTCATATTTGCAAGATCATAGGTCAATATGTGATCTTTTTTTTAATTCATTGATTTTATTTTTTCTTTCACATATACAGACTGTACAACATATTAATTAATATGCAAAACATACATCATTTCTACTTCCTAATAATTCATATTACACATTTAATTTTATAGTAAATGTATGTTGCATTTCAAAATCAAACTGAAATTATGTATGACATGTTGTACATTTAAATGAATCTTCACCGTGAAAGCTTTATTGATATGTGATCTAATCACACGGTGCAATAATATGTGATCTTATCAAATGGTACAATAATATCTACTTCGGTCTCATGAATAACAAAAAATGCAAGAAGTAACAACAAAAAAAATCAACTTAATTTTTCAAATTCTCTTTGGCGATTTTACGTAAAGAATGAACCTCTATAAAGTTTCATATTCAGCTGCGTTGATAGGCCTCGTCCACTGTAGTATCAATCTTTTTCTGAATACCTTTAATCTTCATTCTTAACTCTGAATGGTAGTCGGTATATTTTTAATTCATCAACCATTTTCTCACATTAAATATGCAAGTCTGCTTGGGGAAAAAATCAACATACATATGCATGCAACATACATTTCTGTAAACTCTTGACTGCGATTCCTGACCAGCCAAGCAATCACCAGTATCTCAGTGTCAACATCATGATGAAAAATTCATTCAAAGAAAAGATTCTATTTTTAATAGTTTAAGGAAAAATACGGATCTGGCATTGGAGTGTCTAGGACATTGCCTCATTAAGCATTGATTGGTTTTCATGCTTTTTAAGTTAATAATTTTACAGATTTAAGACAGTGACTTCTGCTGAGAATTCAGGCTCAAAACCACAAAATTCCTCATCAAAAGCCTAGCTAGAATCCAGCTTTTGTTTTTAATAAGATGTCATCATGGATCTTAAATTTAAATATTTATTATTTCGGGTACTACAGGGTGACTGTGAAATTTTGTCGGTTAGGTTAATGTACGAATCTTCATTTATTCAACAAAATATTGAATAATCTTGATATAAATGTTTAACAGTCATATTTTTAGATGTAAAAAGAACATTTTTGAATTTATTATTTATATATTTGAAAATATGCATAAAGCACATTGCCTTGCATAAATAATCATCTATTTTTCACGTTACAGTAGTTTTTAAATTGATGTTCCATATTTCTATTGTGGCGTAAAATACAGTCAGATTACTTTCGTGGGTTTCTTGCTTGGAACGACTCATATTATTAATTATTGATTACCCAGAATGGGACACTTAAAGCTGAACACGCATCGTAAAAAGAATCTGTCCGCCATATTCGGTTGGACTCTCGCTATATCTGAGGGCCCCTATATATAGAGCCGCTCACTTGGTCACTGTTCAGTGTAATCAATTATCACCGGTGTAGACGGGCTTATGCTATACAGCACTTGGTAGCGACAAAAATAACTGTGTGCTTCTTCTAATGCAGGAGAGTAAGATACCAAAGAGATTTACAACAGTTGCACAGGTCAGTGCAGTATACTAACAAAAAACAAATACACGTCAGTAACTGCAATAAAATGTAAACAAAGATAATGCAAGATAACCAGCACGAACACAGGTCGCCATTCCACGCAGATACCCGTGACAACAAAGCAGTCAGGTGTAACGAATGCGAAGAGTATAAACTGGTGCTGATATCTTAGATAGTAATATCGAAAATGGTGTATGCCTATTTACGAGTCGTGTTCAGCTTTAAGCATTGAATCATTATTTTTTGAAAGAGGTAGCCTCATTACTGCAACGATGTGTGCAAACAAATTTATTAGGGTGCGTTAGCGCCTAATAAAAAAATTGATTGCACTCACCGTTGCAGTTATGAGACTACCTCTTTAAAAAAAAATAATGATTCAATGCTTACAGTCCCTAAAACGTTTTACTCTCCCACTTGAACGGTGAGCGAACGCAGAGCGAATGGTGAGTGAACGATGTGTGAACGTAGAACGCAACTTAGTGAACGGTAGGTGAACGGTGAGCGAACGCAGAACGCGAAAGGAGCGCGAACGCGAGCGCAAAGTGAACGGTGAACGCAAGATGAACGATTTATTCGGAATGCTTCTGATTTTTTCCTTGTATTGTATCTATTCTATTGTATTCTAGTGTCAGGTGTAAAAATAAATAAATAAATATTCCAAAATTGTCCTAAGACAGACGAAACATGCACATTAAGTAAAACTATTAATTAAGTTTCTTACAATATTTTCTGCAAATATATATGATGTTTAAATTCAGCTTTTTATTCACACGATTCTTATCGCTGTAAAACATTGTAATTGTTACCAAACACTGTAGTTTTAAAGATAAAACAATTCTAGTTGTAAAATAAATATGTTTATTCTTATTTGGTATATAAAACCATTACAAATAATGATTTTTCAAGAGAAAATTACTGACTAAGAGAATGATTTACAACGGTTGTAACAACCATTCGTGCATTTCCGTGCCATAAATGAAAAAAAAAAATTTACAAAGGTCTGTGGACCTTTTGCATAAATACACTCGTATTTAAAAAAAAAAATTAATGCAATAAAAATATTTATGTGTCTTGTCATTTTTTATGATGATTTATTAAGCAGACTTCTACATGTATCTGTAGACAATTCCGTTTTAGCCCCCCCCCCCCCCTTCCCCAAATGTATGTGCATTTTTCTAAATATATCTTTCATTCATAGAGAGACGTCACCATATACCGGTGAAGGGCTTCAAATTTTGACCTTTACTCGGCACTAAGGGCCATTGAGCAGTGAGGGATCTTTATCGTGCCAACGCCTGCCGTGACACGGAACCTCGGTTCTTAAGGTCTCATCCGAAGGACCCGCAACTTTCACTTTAAAGTGCCGAGCGCATGGCGAAGAAACAGTTGCTACCCGTTTTTATCGTCTTAGGTCAGTCGCGGCCGAGATTCGAACTCACGACCTCCCGATCACGGAGCGAGCGCTCTACCGACTGAGCTTCCGTGAACGGTTTTATCGAAATAAGTTACATGTAACAAAAAAATATGATATATGAAATAATAATCCAAAAACATATAGGACCCTCTGAAAGGCGAGGGGATCAAATACAACAGTCCCGTTTAAAGTCAAAATTTTGCAAATTTTATGATCGATGGCGGACGTCCACTTTTTCTAATTATCTCTTTATGCTATTCAGATAGGAGAGTGAATGCGTGGATATTTTACTGAGCGAAATGTGACTATAAAACTGATAATAGAACACTTATATTATCACTTTAATTCATAATATTTAGCTAGTTCCACGTTAAATTCAAATTTTCTCGTTTTTTTTTCTGTTCATTGTTTCTACATTCTTCTTTGTTTAGGATTTTCATTTGCAATATACACACACTGCATTTTTGTATGTTTTCATTCACAACTCACTATTGTACAACTGATGGTGCATCTGCAAGTTATAAAATCCAGGTAAAATCTCTGCAATGGCCTACTCATAACTTTGCAGCATACAATCAAGAACATATAACCTATCTCATTGAACCTGGTTTTGTTGGACCTACCTCCATTTGCTTATCTACAAAGATACATAGCGGGTTCCAGTAAATGTTCTACCGAGCCCTTTTCTTTACTCCTCACTAAAATATTTACTGTAATGAAGGAGAAACTTCAGGAGTACTGTACAACAGTGTATTCGAGAAGTGGTGTAAATCAGATGTGAATACTTAAAAACTCCAAAGAAATTTTGGAAAATTTGAAATCAAATTTTTCTTACTAAAATCAATAGCATCAAAACGTACGACTTTTCAACACTTTATTCAACTATTCATCACGATAAATTAAAGTCCAGGCTTTTTGACATCACAGAAAGCTGCTTTTTTAATAAAAATGGAACTCGTATATATACGTACCTTGTCATTGGTCATTTACAGAATTATTTTGTTAAAGAGCACTCTGATTGTACACACAAGTACACTGAAGTTGATATTAAAAGGATGCTTGAGTTTCTGATTGACAATATAATATCTATGTAGTTTTTGGAGATCAGGTCTTCCAACAATCTGTTGGAATTCCCATGGGAACCAATCGCGCCCCCTTATTAGCAGACCTATTTTGTATTCATCTGAAGCAGAATTTATTCAAGTACTTGTACATGAGAAGAAGAAAACACTTGCTGTGGCTTTTATCTCGACATTTCGATATATCGACGACGTATTATCAATTAACAATAGTTATTTTCATTCATATGTCCACTCGATATATCCCAGTGAGCTTGAAATAAAAGATTCTGACACATCTGTTTCATATTTAGATATTTTACTAGAAAAAGACGTTAATGGTAACCTAACAACAAAGCTTTGTGATAAACGTGATGACTTCAAATTTTCAATCGTAAACTTCCCTTACTTTTATTGCAATATACCCTTGTCACCTGCATATGGGGTTTATGTCTCTCAGTTGATTCGATACGCAAGAGCATGAACAATTTCGAAAACGAGGCAAGCTATTGACAAACAAGTTGATGAAATAAGGATATATCAACAATCTCCTGATCCCACCTCTAAAAAGCTAGGTTCACTTTATGCATAAAATGGCCCTGTAAATATACCAATTTATTGACTAATACCCCGTGTACCATTTTCAAATTAATATAAAGTAGAGACTTAGTGCTTTCGGTTTATATAACAGAATTTCCTTTGAAGAGTCCAGGCATTGAAAAACAGGTTGTGTGAAATTGCAATGTCATTGAGTTTTGCAGAAAACAGGTGTTTTTGAGAACCCTCAGCAAAGAATTAAAATATGAGCACACCCCTCGATCCAAGAATTAAAATATGTTTTATGATCTTCATTATAAGTTCTTTTATAATCTATTTACACATTTTGGATCGGAGGTTGTGCTGTATACGAAATATTGAAAAATGGCATCATATTTTGTCCATTTTTGCAGAAATATTCAGGATATGTGAATAATGACGCAATTCATGACGTCGTAATGCATTGACTAGAAAGAAAAATACGTCATTTTCAGTAGATATTCATTCTCCAAGTGCTCAAGCATTTATTTATTGCCTTGTTAAAGAAAACTATACAGTTTTGAATTTTCAGAAATTGACAGGGCCAAAAAGGGCCCTAAGTGGTCCGTGTTGCTCTGCTTCAAATTTGTATCGTTTCACTGGACTTTCGAGATTGAATGCTGTTCGTTATCTTCATATTTTTTTTTATGTATGCATATGACTTTAATATTTCACATGTGTATTCCTTGTGACAAGGCCTTCCTTTGGGTACCATCATAATTGACCTTTTGATCTTGACCTTGGACTTTGACCTAATTTTGCAAAATTTTATGAAATTTTAACCTTGGCCATAACTTTTGAACAATTAGTGCTAGGGGTTTCAACCTTCACATGTATATTTCTTGTGACAGGACCTTCCTTTGGATACTGACAACTTTGATCTTTTGATTGACCTTGGAGTTTGACCTACACATGTACTTTTAAAAACGTTAGCCTTGGCCATAACTTTTGAGCGGTTGTAGCTAAGGCTTTCATACTTCACTTATGTAATTCTTGTGAAAAGACCTTCCTTTGGATACCAATCATTTTGACCCTTTGACCTTTACTTAGGATTTTGACCTACTTTTGAAAGAAATTAACCTTGGCCATAACTTTTGAATGGTTTGTGCTAGGGCTTTCATACTTCACATATGTAATCCTTGTGACAAGACCTTCCTTTGGATACCAACCACTATGACCCCTTGACCTACTTTTGAAAAACTAATATTTGCCATACCTTTTAAACATTTGGTGCTTTAGCTTTCATACTTCACATGTACATTCCTTGGGATAAGACTTTCCTTTGGATACCAGCAATTTTGGCATTGACCTTAATCTTGCAGTTTGACCTTCTTTTAAAAAACTTTAACAACGGCCACAGCATGTGAACGTTTGGTTCTAAGGCTTTCACATTTCACGAACATGTGTACCGCTTGTGGCAAGACCTTCCCTCTGGGACCCATTTGACCTTGACGTTTTACTTACTTTTAAAAAACTCAAACCTTTTGAACAGTTGGATCTAGGGATTTCATATATCACAGGGATATTCCTCGAAACAAGACCTTTCTTTGGGTACCAATTTTTTTATCTCTTGACCTGGAGTTTGACTTGCATTTGAGAAACTTTAACCTTTGCTATAAGCTGCCATGCGGTGGCATCAGTGTTTCACAAACACATCTTGTTTTTGTCAGTTAATTTTCCTTCTCCTCAACCTTCTATAAGCTCATAGTTATCTCTATACACCTTCAGGGAAGATTTCATTCGCATCATGTCAATGAGTAAAGTGTATTAACTAAATGTTTCCGAAGCTCTGGAAAAGAGAAATTTATCGCCAATATAATATAAACAGGAATACTTGCAGGCTAAAGATAGGTTCCAGCCACCATCTACAGTGTCTATTTCTAGAAAGAATGATAGTAGAACAGAACCAATAAGACATCGATATACGATATTCCAGTATAACAAAAACTAGAGATGCAAGCGGATACTCAAGAACAGTGTACTGCTTGAAGAACCAAGGTCTGCTTCTTCACTTGTCGCCTTTAGCGCAGAATAACTTAACCAATATTATCATCTTCACTCCATCTTCAACCCAACTCACCCACCCCTTTCCCTCCCTCCAACACACACAGTGAGCGGTAACAATGTTTTCCTAATGGGCGGTTGGAGAAGTATTTTCTCAGATAACAGGGTAGCATTTTTTCCTAAGGTATCGAAGTTAGTAGGAAGAGGGATGTCACTATTTTCCACAATCCTTCTAACTGGTTGGTGCCCTTTTGTTCTTAGTATTGCTGATTATATTGATTAGTCTCTTTTATGATCATTCAAAATATTAATGCTGGAAAGTTTTCTTTCTGGAAACAGTTGAAATAAACTCCACTAAAGTGTACCCAAATGTTGTCACCATGTTTGACTGGGTTCTAAAGCTCTAAACCAGTCCATGTCCAAGAATAAAGCTACTGAATCTTTGTCATTTTCAACTCGCACTTTTACTTCAACATCCCTCAACACACCATCCAATATAATTGATTTCTTTCAAGACTTCATTGAACCCTTTGTACTAGCTATTGAAAAAGACATCTGCAAGAGCTTAGTATTATCCCCCAACATTCTCTATTATTTATATGCTATATAATTCAGTCAGCCTCAGGAATTTTGGTCTTTTTAACAGCTCAAGGAACAACACATTCATGCTCAAATGTTAAAGTACTATTTCTTCCAAAACCTTATGCAAAAATAAAAAAAAATCTCTGATTAAACAGTAGCTTTCTCTTTTGGGGTCATATACATGTAGCTTAGTTTATATTTTTGATAAAAAAAAAGTCACTTTTCAATCCATCAGCAAAAACGTCTTAATTTTTGTCATGTGGAATTACATCATGTGCAATTTTGGTAAGAAAACCTATATAACTGTCGATCTTAGAGCAATTGCAGAGTCTATGTGATCTCTACTATACCACTTTTCTTACCAGTATGGGCTTCAGCCATTCCAGACTTTCTTGAATTTGATCTGGGTACAAATGTTACAACACTTCTCTTGACAACAAAATTTCCTTGTTGGAACTCTCAAAGACCTTTACAAGGCGACTTGATACACAAAACTACGCTAGCATAGTGTATGGTCGTATCAAAAGAATCGAGGGGAACTGAACAGAACGATTTCTCTCCGATTTTGTAAATTTCAAAACAAGAGACATATAGTATGACCCAAAAATAAAAATTAAAAAAACCCAGTATGCTTGGATTATCGGTTTCATTTTTGAAATTTTAAAATATTCATTCCTAAGACAAGGGATTTTGCAGTCGTTAGAATTAAAATTCAACAATAAATTTCTATCTGTTCACGACATTTTATATTTGTGAATGATTCACATTTTTTTTTTGGCTATGAATAACAAAATGCAGAGACGCAAAATCAGAGCTGGACAGTGGTTTTGGGGATTCTAAAGTCATGAATATTTATGTTTTACGGATATAATACTGGATTTCATAATCCTTAACTATGTTTATAGATATTACTCTCAAATTTATTATATGAATTAATATTTCCTAGCTGTCTGATTGGTTTAGATGCATCATTGTAAAAATAACATTTAACATTTTTTTTTTTTTTTTAAATAGATAAAGAAATTCCAGATGGATACATTTGTTAATTGAAAGGGTTTTTCTTTTCACCAGCACAAGACCTCCCGATTAACATTACATTTATATTTTTTTCTACTTTGATAAAAAAAAAGATCGAGAAATAGTGATTTTATTTATTGTAATCCCACTTCTCTCAGACCATCACTGCGTTCGACTCGGACTTCAACATAAGTAAACAATAAGGCTGTCGTGGTTTGCTTAACAAGTTTGTATCATTTAATCATATAATAAAAACAATAATTGCTGGGTTTTTTTTTAGTTAATAAGATTATTTAGCACCTTGCCCTTTGGACTCGGGGAATACTGCATTCTTCAGTAGCTTAATCATCGTATTGACCTCAAAACAGCAACAGTTGTATAATATTAATATCTTTTTTTTTACTAAGAAGCATAGCATGATTACACAGGTAATAGGTTTAGGTTCCTCGCAGATGTCGTTAAATGTTTGTCCTAATTATAGAAGTCATCAAACAAAGATCCGTGTCATTAAAAACCATAAGTCGTTAACAACGTCTTAAAAGGTTAAATTGAATATTTAACCATCATTTTATTAATTTTAAAACGTAATCAGTAGTTTATTTTCTTTCATGTTCTGCAAAAACGACCCAAAATTAATCAGCATGAGTATTCTGAAAAATTCACGCGTTCGCCATTTTAAATCGCCATTTTGACCTAATTAACACCACTTTCAAATTTAGCATACTCGAAATTGTTTTAAAAAACTATGTTGGACCAAATAATCATTTGCCGTTAAAAAATTATTTCTAGCCTTCTTTTTAAAAATAAGGACCCGACTACTGGCCTTTAAAGACTGCTTTGTTTTTAGAGCTTTACTTTCAGAATCTTCAAAAATAACGATAAGCTATGAGACCGTACTCTCTTGTGTTAGAAATTACAAGATGTTCACTTTGCCATCTACTTCACAAGCTTCTTATATATGTATTTTTCTTTTTTCCAAAATATATAATTTCTTGGAATTGTGCTCGTGCATGTAGCATAATATATTAACATACAAGAATCGTTCATTTTACAACCATTTCGTTTTTGACTGAACGTTTTATATTGTAGTTGGTGCTCACATAGTGACAAAATTTCTTTACCATCACTATGATTAAAGTGTTTGTACCATAAATTCATATATGGCCAAAATTGCTTTTTATATGTTGTGGGGACAAAACAAATGTCCTCAATTTAAAGTAAATGATTGTAAAACATGTTCAAAGTTCATTTATTAATCGTATGATGAAAATATTTGAAAAAAAAAAAACTACCTTAATGTACATTCAAGGGAAATTAACAAAGAAAAGAATAATTCATTTATTTTGATAAAAACAATTATAAATTGAAATGTAACTTAACTAATTTTCTGCTAAATTCGACATAGACATCTAGCGGAATAAGCATGGAAATATCATGTCCTGCACTAGAATTAAGGTGAAAATGTCACAGATTTAAATAATAAGTCCTTTTCTTTTTTTATTCTAATAAAAACGTATTATTTACAACTGATAATTATGCATGTTATACAAAGCGGTCATTGTAGATAACCTAAAGAGAAGAAACTGCATTGAGTTTTACCTGACAGAAGTAGCAACTTATGTTCCATTACTTCTCAATGGTATTGTTTATCTAATGGGAAACATTTTTATTGGTATGTTTAGCTTTCAGATTTATTTTTGATTCCGACTGAATGAATATTGTAAGAGAGAAGAGTAAATAGAGAATTGGAAATACTTTCCCTCCATATGCATTAAGGAAGTACATTTCAAAAACCAAAAGTGTCTTGCTCATCTTTGTGTGTTGGATGAAGATTATATTTAACAGTACCTTCTTAGTTATAAAAAAGGAAAGGTTTAGAAATGGAAGAATCTTATAAAAACTTGATAAACAATCAAGAAAATCTTTTTTCTAGGTGTCTAAATGATATTGGATAAAAGACAACAGAAAAATTCACTCAAAGAATTAGGAGATCTTAGCATGTTGTTATCGTGATGGTTCATCTTGCAATTAAAAATTGTCTTCATTTTCCACGTTTTTGACTAAAATAAACAACGTGTTCATGGTAAAACTTGATCTTAATATTAATATATATTGAAAAAAATATATGTTTCCCATTTGGTAAAATATGCCTCTTGTGCTTAGCATTAATATGCAAAATTGTAAATTTGTGTTTTCATTTAGATAATGCAGAAAAAAAAAAAAAACTAATGCTGAGATGTGTACTTTCAAGTCTCACATCGAAGATCGGAATAGGTTATTGGCTTGTGATCTTTCCGAAAACAAATTCACTACTTTGTCCTCTGAAACCTTTTCTAAAATCAATATCATATTGTTGCCAAATATAAAAGCACTCTATCTACAGTTCAACAAAATAAGAATAATAATAAAAAGTCCCTTTTGGTTTACTGAGAAATTTGTGTGTTCTCAGTCTCTACGAGTGTAATTTTGGAAAATTTTCTCTGACCAACCAATCATTCGCTAATTTAAGAAATCTAAAAATTTTACAGACCAATTTCGAAAGTAAACAAACAGTTGGAAAGAGTGATTTTGTTTGAAGAAAATTCAGTTTCATCTAACAAATAGCACTTTCGTCGGTCTATCAACCTCTCCTATACATTACCTGGAATTTCAATAATTTTGTGTTTTGTGATGTCAGTGAAGAAATCTTTTGTTCATTTCCTGTTTTGAGAGGTTTGATTATTGAATTTGGTGGAATGTGTGATTTGAACGTCGCATTACTATCCTTAAAAAGTTTTCAGAATCGGACGCTGGAATATATTATTGCTGATGGAAGTACACCAAAACATGCAGAAAGAGAGGTTTCTCTAAGCAAGCGAAATTGTAAATATTTGTTCAATATATACACCAACAAAGTTATACTTCGTAGAAATAGGATAGCTAGAATTTCAGACAACCCTTTAAAGACTCAAATGGGTCAATGCTTGGAGTACTTTGACATATCTATGAATAGAATTGAGGTTTTTAAGTCTGATATTATGGTAGATTTTCTCACACGGTTTCCAAGACTTTAGATACTAATCTCGTTGTCTGTTGATTATTATGATATCTATACTACTATATTAAAATAATAGACTCGAATTTTTTGCCTTTAATACCGATAAATCGGAAGAGTACTGTCTATTGTTTTATATATTTTAAACATCATTGGTACTTGAAGATTACCAATTTGTTTTTATTTTTTCTCAATTAAGCTTCGCTAATTAATAATCAACGAAAATTCCTCAAAAAATTCCGGAAATCATCTGGATTTTTTGGATTTTACAATCTTGCGCGTGCGCATTACATTCACGCTAAATCACGGTGTTCAAATCAGAGAAGACAAAAGTACTAAGTAGATATATATTTGTTATTTTATAATTTCTCTAATAAGAAATCATAAATATATATGAACAGAATAAATAGCAAATTTCCAATGAAAATTTACACGTATTTGTATTATCGTTTCTGAGTTTATCCATGCAAATGTGATATTGTGGCCACGTGGGTAATCATTCGCCATCTCGGAGACACAATTATTATATGTTATTTACGTCTCTGGCCATCTCAACGGAGGCAAAAAGCTCATGATCGTAGATGCAATATAATGTAACTACCCTATTTTAATTTAACCTTCCTTTCTTTTATGCTTTTTTGAGGGGAAGGGGGGGGGGGGTTACAACTCCAGCTAGAATCACATTTTAGTGAAGCAGGCATTCTTTTTCCGCCAAAAATTACAATAACATTATTTTCATTTCTTAACTTTGAAATAAATCGAAATAATCAAATAACGTCAGTATAACCGATATTTTCAATTTGAAATGCGTCTAAATGATTGCAACTTGAATTTGTTCGCCATGTTTACTATTACCTTCACTGCTGAGATTTATAACGCGGTAAATATGAAACATAAACTAAGGGCAAAGAAATATTTGATTCCATGCAAAAAAATTCACATTATATTTCTTACGAGAGTGTGTAGTGAAATTAATAGCATTATTGTAGGCTTATAGCTTTGTTATGTAAATACATGACCTCTGACCCTGACGTTATATAGAAGGGACAGCCTGTTCTTCTAAATATGTAAAGGTTGTCGTGGTAACTACGCTTAATAGGTAGTCTGAAGTCAGCCCTTGCGGCCCGTACAGTTCATTCTTATCAATGCTGCTAAAATATCGATCACTTGCATAGGCGTCGGAAGCAAATTGAAAGTGGGGTGGCTAAATGAAAGTGGAGGGGCTAAACCAACGAAAAAAGGTAACCCCCAATTTTCAATACCTAAACTATGTCTATCTTTGCAAAAAAAGGTGGGGGGGGGGCTCCCCCCCCCCCCCGGTTCCGACGCCTATGATTTGTAAAATATAATCCATGCATAGTAAATCTCAAAACTATGAGGTGGGACAAAATTAAGATCATAAAGAATATTTATTCATTGATGAAATAAATTATATTTAATCGTAGCAAACAAACTAACGTTTAATTAAATCGCCAAAAGAAAAAATACACCAGCGTGAAAACAAGTTGTCTTCTTCAGCAGCCATGACAGTTCTCATGTGATGTAATGACTTTTGAATTAAAACGTTTAATACTGCAGAAAATTAACTTTTGTTATCACTAAACAGATATATAAATGTTTATGAGGTATGAATTTTATTTTTGCTGAATTATTTACGTATGAATTAAGAAAAATTCCCATATTCAGTTCAAGATCCGCTTCCAAATTCTCATTGGCTGTCCCAAAATAAAATCGGTCAAGGTCAGTAAACTTTAAAGTTTGGTAAACTCAGACTTTACTAAATATTTTGAAAAAAAAAATATTCTTTGAATAATTACATCAAAAACATTTATTTTGAAATGGTTCTGATTACATTGTATGATTTCAATTAAAAAATGGAAATGATATTGTATGATCCAAAAAGAGTTACCCCATCCCCCCCCCCCCCCCATGAAAAGGCTTCATTATTGCAGCAAGAAGTACTTTCAAGTTCATACTTTCCTACTTAGGATACCCTTGATAAATGTCCGATATGCACATGGATGCATTCATAACAATGTCAACCCGTGCACGCACGGGTCAAAGTCTAGTTGTTAGTAAAATGATTAACTGCAGTGATCCATTTCGTATTTATTTCAAAAACAGGCCGATCATTACTATAAATCTGTCAAAACATTTAACAGTATTGCGAGCTATTGGTCCTGATATATCTCCTTTGTTTTGCCGATAACGTTGACTTTGCTTATCCGGAGAGCGTTTAAAAGAACTATATATACCGTCGACAGATTTTCTATATGCGAATATCTTGCACCGATACAAACGCCTTCTTCAAACGTTCTTGACATATCACATAGTGAGAATAGTGAAATTAAGTATCCACTTTTAAAGTTTGCTACAAAATTGGAAATATTTCTTGGAAACAATGAAAATCTTCTCTTTAATAATAATTTAAATATGGAAACAATTTTCATGGGGTTTAAAAGAATGAAATTAGCATATTTAAGTAATAACTCCATTTCTTATTTGCCGTCAACTACGTTTAATGATCAAAAAATTTCCTTTTCATTTTTGTATCTAGCTCACAACGAATTATCAACAATTCCTGTATCACATTTACAAAACCTGGAGAAGCTTTCCATTCTCTTCAATAAATTAACATTCTTAACAAAATCTGATATTGACAACTTATTAACATTAAAAAAGAATTTTCAATTATTTATCGAAGGAAACCCAATAAATTGTGAATGTTCGCATATTTCTTCTCTCAAATGGATGAGAGAAAATAAACTCAGATTTGGAGATTTGAAAGAAACCCTATGCATTAGCAATTTAGTGTCATTGGAAGATTTTTTGAAGGAAAAAGTTTTCATAGAATTTGAAAAGAAAAGCCAAACAAAAATAAGGAATTAGATATTCCCTCATTTCGCTAGTACTTTTACTAATGACAATATTGGCAGCAGCTTTTGTGAAAAAATACCGTGTCCATGTTGATTATGTTATTCTGCGCCTGCGTAGTCGATGGAAGGGTGTCGTACATGTTGTAAATACAGAAATGTTCCGAACTGATGCTTTTTTGTCTAACGTAGATGAGGACTATGAACTAGCATACAATTTTCTATCAAAAGTTGATCCGTTTAGGCTTCAAATTTAGCTTACCGGATAAAGACTTTGTTCCTGGTATATCAAAAGCTGAACAACTTTTCCAATGCATTGAAGATAGCAGGAAAGTTATAATACTCGTAACGGAAAACTTCCTGGAGAGTGGTAGGGATACTTATGCCGTTCAGATGGCAGTTACTCATGCCTTTCACAATCACAGAGAAAAATCCATAATAGTTGTAATAAAAGATGACATTCCTGTAGCGAAAATGCCAAAGGACCTACGATACATATGGTCGTCTGTCATAAGTATTCGATGGCCAGAAATTGGAGAGAACATGATGACATTTTTGGAAGAATTATCTACCGCTTTGCACTCAGATTAATTGAAAATAGGTCTTTGCGATCTTCATTATTTTTTTTTTATATGTATTTAGTTATTGTGTATAAATTTAAATTCAAATCTTCTTGAAGTAAAATGTACTTTATTTTAGCTTCCAACTCAGCATATTTATACGTTATGCCAATTCTGTTGCATATCAATGTGCTTTTTATATGGAGAAAGAAAGGGTTCATAATTGGCAGAGGAATTAATGCGTAGACTCATGTTCTATGGTGTGTGACTAATAGAATCATTCATTACTACGAGTGTGGGATAGTGAAATTCCACCAAGGGGACAAGATTCACGGTCTAGGACGAGGCTTTGCCGAGTCCTAGACCGTGAATCTTGGCCCCGAGGTGGAATTTCACTATTCCCACACGAGTATGTAATGAATGATTATTTTTCTGGCATTATTTTATCCAAAATAACGGCCTGTCAATGACGTCGCCATGATAGGGCTAAAAATATATTCTTTTAATTTTCCATCTAATTAAAAATCTAAATACACCATCGGAGAGAGCGTACCTGAAAATGGTTTACACATAGTGTAAACTCATAAAATGAATTTCAGTCCATGTAAATTAATTAGATAGATAAAAACTGGGAATAAAAAAAACTTATCTATCCGATAGCGTACACATTCATTCAAGAAGAATCCTTCCGCGATCTAAAAATAGTGCCATTTAAAAAGTGAAAATACGACAATATTTTGAATGAAAATAAGTTTATCTTAATAAGTTAAATGACAACATTTAAGTATATGTAATATTTTTTAACATTGTTACAATTTCTTTATATAAAGACTGAATGTTTACGTTACCGTTCGCTGAGTAGTAATACACAGTGTAAGACAGAAAAATCTCACACTGCTGTCTCACACCGGACAAGTCAATATTACACTGGTGATTATGCGAGAAAATTCGATCCTGAAATCAATGTTGTAAATTATTTGAACTCACACTTTCGTGAATCTTTACTCTGCACAGAGCTACTTATATTTTATTTTATATTTTAGGAACATCATCCTTTAGCACGGTCTTCACTGTGTCATAATTGTGAACTGTTTTGAAAAAAAGTATGTTTCTACTGATTTGAAACTTGTTTTATATGTCAATTCAGTAGTGTTTATTTTTAAATTCACATTTGAAAGTATCTTTTTTTATATTAGTATTTTTAAGTTTTATGAAGATACATCATTTATAATAATGAAATACTTTATGAAGATAATGATTAGTAATCAGTCTTAAATGCCCATTGACAAAATACAAATTTGGAGTAGAGCAAACACTGACCTCCAAAATATCAGGTGCTATGGAAGAGTAAGCATCCTACTGACCGGTCACACCGGCAGTGTATTTCTTGTCATGATCGGTAGACGGAAAAATTCCTGGACAATTAATAGTGATGGTATAGGCATAACAGTTGTTAATGAAAACGGAAGTCAAATTTGACTTAATGATAGATTGTATTTGCTGACAAGTTCATTGTTTCGATCATAGCATTTGGAAAAGGTTGACTTTAAACGAGATTATTGATATTCTTGTTAAATCAACTTATTTGTTATTACTCAGCTACGTTAAGAAAGGCCTGAGATCACATTTGTGATGCATCGTATGGAAAGTTTCATTGTGACGTCATTTAAAATTTAACAATTGGCAAAAATCTCTTTAATCACATGAGGATGCGTAAATACATTGTAACAACATGCATTCATTCATTTTATTAATTATTCATAAAAGCATGTAAAATCACAACATGTGATAACAAAACTACCGAGTTATTAGAAGCAAATCTTGTGTCATAAATGACGTCACTAGCCTTGACGACGCAGCATAAGTGATCCGGAGGAGTGGATCCATTGGTTTAATAATTATAAAAATGTTTAAGTAAATATATATCCATCGCCAATGTTTAAATTTAATCAATCAAGTTAAATGGAAATAATTAATAATTTAAACAACTACGTAGATTATCAATTTATCTAGGTGCTATAGTGAAGAATTTTTAGCTATTTTACGCATTTCCGGCAAAATTACGAGTATTTCCGAAACAGCTCAAACTAGCTCCCAGCACTTTTTAGGAAACCGATGTAATTTTTTTTTTAAAATTAAATATCTACCATTTTTCTTTCTCCAAAAACATGCGTATGTCCTTGCACTAGCGTCATTTTCTACATTCAGCTGAACAATTCTATTTTTATACCAGTCATGTGACACACAGCTGATACATGCAATGTAACTGGTACTGAGTACGGCACAAACCTATCCATCATTGATATCTATATTACCTTTCTTACATGTATACAGTTGCTTTGTTACAAAGATTTTTTTTTAAATAATACGTATTAAGAGGGTACAGGTACTAAGATCGCATTCTCCATTTCCTTCCTTAAAATAGCTGAGTAGTTTTCCTCGTTTTAGAAATTGTTAGTTGTGCATGTTCTTGCGTATCAAGTCAATTCAGAGACATAAACTCATTTTTAGAAAAGTTAAAGCCATTGCGTTTATAATAAACTTTTGTTGTAAGTTTACCATTAACGTCTTTTTCGGGTAAAATATTCAAATGTTAAACAGATGGGTAAGACTCTGTGGTATATTTTATTTTATTTTATTTTATAATATTAAATTTCCTCGAATATATATATATATATAAAACAAGATGGCGTTTATGTTCCTTAAGTTCTCCTGCCAAACGAATGAGCTTTTTTTTGTTTTTGTTTGTTTGTTTGTTTGTTCTTTTTGTTAAAAGCAAGCAAACATCAAAAAACATCATAAAGAAGTGAAAAATGTCATTTATAGAAGTAAATAACGAAAAGTAGTAAAACAGTTTACAAAAATGGGAGTCAGAAGGGGGGTCACAAATATGACATATTTTAGGCAAAATATTACCCAATCTGACCGCCGGCACCATAATGACATTGTAACATGATGAAAACAGTAAAATGGGGGGGGGGTTCAACCAGACTTGAATAAGAATTCGAGACCAGGAAACCTTTACAAGACACAGCATACATGAATTTTGAATTAACCCTCTTATAAACATGAAACAATTTAAAAAACAAACAAACACAAAAATACCCTAGATTGCTGCCTGCCATCAAAAAAGGTGAGGAAAACAAAATGACAATCAGCCACAATCAAATCAGAGACTGGATCCACCCACCCAAAGGCAGGGGACGCACACATTTCACAGCAAGAAGATTCATACACAGAAAAAAAAAACATCTTTACAATATTAATATCAAAGCAAGATTTAAAAGATGCATTCCTTTTCATTAGGAAGGTGCAGGGAACTGAAACAGAAATACAAAAATGGCATTATATTCAGGACACTAAACACATACAGGAAAATTACTTTAAGAAAACTTTTTCCTGTTTCCTATTTTTAATTAAAACACTATTTACAAAAAAAAAAAAAAAAAAAAAAAAAAAAAAAAAAAAAAAAAAAAAAAAAACAACAAGTAATTATTGCAAGACATAGGAGAGGTATGATACATTAAATAGCATCATATACAATCTCTACTTTGAAAGTTATATATTTGACAGACAGATTGAACAAACAATTCTGATGACTTTAAAATACTTTAGATTAAACAACAATGTTTTGCAAATAGACATATATCTTGTTACACATCAGAATTCCATATCCCCTTCTTCTGTATACAATTCTCAGAAATAACTTTTGTGAGCTGCATGCGTTGTAGCCCCAATCCAAAAGCTATGATGCTGATCAGGGACAAGCTAAAGGTATAAGCCAATTAAGACCATGCTATGTAGATTTTTAGATACAAATGCACTGGAAACTGGATCACCTCTCATGAATTTGAAGAGGAGACCAGAAAGATGACCAAAGGTTTCGAGATATTTGTATAATGCCGAAACAGGACACATTTTATTGTTTCTTTATGCTCTGAGGTGATTCAGGAACAGATGGTTTTTCTTGTTAGTGTTGACTATTATTAAAATAACTTTTAAGGACAGATGATACAAAAAACAACTTTTATTGAAAAATTGAAAATAACAACTTGAGTCCTGTTTATATAAGTAAAATGAACAAATTTACGCATAGTTTTTGATTTTTTTTATTTTAGGTTTCACAATAAAAATGAGATTTGAAGTGACAAAAATTTGTGTATATTAATAAGGATGGTTACAGAAAGGTAGAATTTCGAACATCATAGAAGGGTTACAATTTCTTAATATTTTAGAAATCTATTATTTGCATCATTTACAACAAAAATAGACCCAAAAATGTATACCAATCAATTTTCTTTGTTTGTATCATCTGTCCTTAAGAGAACTCTGTAGTGTATATTTTGCACTGATGTCCGTAAACCATCAACTTAGTTATTCAGAATGGGACCCGTAATTGGTAACCATGTGTCTTTGTTAAGAGTTGAATAGTGATACGTTTGTAGTAATTCACTACTTTTCAAACCAAAAATGACTCTGATATGGATCCAACAGGCCAAAATATTTATGTATATGCACATAGCTGACAGCTGATTTATCTGATGAAATGCTATTAGTGAAATGACCTACGATAAAGAATGAGCAATGAAGTTGGATGTTGTACCTAAAAGTTCTCAGTAAACCACGACGTACCAAACTCAATATGAATTTCGTTCTGAATGTTTGTTTAATGATAATTTGGACAACTCTTAATTATCTGACTTGAATACTAGAACCTTTTTTTCCTTAACTGCCCCCTTTTCTCTATTGTTATAAAAATGTGGAATAATCTCTTAATGGCTATTTGGTATTTTCTCATAACTTCACTCCAGCGAGTGAACGGATATATACATTAATAGAATTATTGTAAGTCACATCCTAATAAATAAATCTTTGTTATTTGCATTTTGATTTCCAAATAAGGATCCAATTAAAATAACTGTATCAATTAATACTGATTATGGCTCAATCAGCTTGTTTTTAAATCAAAGTCTGCCAACTTATTTATTACTAAGCTTCCTTATCTTAAAAATATATACATAATTGAAGGTTTTATCATTATTTAGAGACTTGTGACTGATAGGTATTACAAACTGATATCTCGTTTAGCAATTTTCCCCAGAAATTTAACATTATATTTTGTTTTACTGTATAATGGGAAGTGTTGTTTTCTAAAGTGGAGCTCTTCCGATAACTTTTGTTCATGAGAACATTTCAGATATCAGATCATTTAATGGGAATCCTCGCCACATAAGATCATGATGACGATAATGAACGTTCATTATATATTTATGATACATGCTGTTTTAAGTAAGTATTTTCATTGACCTTTCTATCGTATTTTAAAAATGTAGTCAACATTTTGAACTGTGTTCCATTTTTTTAAGCGTCATTTACTTTTAGTTGTAGAATGCACGATGGAGAGCAAGTGCAGAATTTTATCTCATAAAGATGAATGTGGCAATCAAGGCTGGTTGTGGGATTGTAGTGGGCTTAACTTAGAAAAAATACCTCGTGAAATCCCAGGTGAATTAAAAGACAGAAAAATTATGCTCGACCTCTCGCAGAATAATTTTACGTTGATATCTCGAAAAACATTCAGAGGCATCCATTTAAATCAAAGCATGGTGACAGCCCTGTATTTTAGCCATAACAACCTTAAGTCAATACAAAAAGATTCTTTTAAACTGCTGAACAACTTGTGTGTTCTTGAAATATCGTCTTGTAATCTTTCACAATGGTCTTTCAAAGTTAAAGCTTTTTCTAGCCTTAGAAAATTGAAAATTTTGATAGTTAATAATAATTCATTTACAGGTTATCCTGAAAATGAAATAATAAGCCTTTCATCTTTGGAAAAATTATGTATCGATGTGTTTGTCGAATTTAGATTCAAGCAAGCATTTAAACGCTTGAAAAAATTGAGAGAACTTAAATTATACTCGAAATCCCATTTTCATATACACAACTACAGCTTCAATGGGTTATCTGAATCGCCTATTCAATATCTTGAAATGAATTTCAAAAGACATGTGCTTTGCGACATCAGTGAAGAGATTTTCTGTTCTTTTCCATATCTTAAGGGTGTAGAAATATTTTTTGGGGGGTTGTGTGACATGAATGTAGTTATGAAAAGTTTAAAATGCTTGCAAAATCGAACAATGGAATACATTGTTGCCAATGAAAATTTTGTGGACCTCTATTCAATGCCTTTCTATTTAAATAAAACTAACACCAAATACCTTTACAGCATCTGTTTCAAAAGTGTGTCTCTCATCAATGACCGCATTTTGGGCATATTAGCTAGTCCACAGGGAACTAATATGGGAAACTGTATGGAATACTTTAATGTCGGCCGGAATAGAATTAACCTATTTCTCCCATACTTAAGGATTGACCTTCTGCAAAATTTTCCAAAACTCAGGTTTATTGATGCTAGCTACCACGGCTATATGAACGTATTGGATGATTTTAATAACAAGTGGCTTCAAATGCTCGGATGGAAAGCAAATGTAACAATTACGATTGATATTTCAAAGAATTTACAATACATAAATTATGCAGATAATTACTTCCATAATATAAAACTCAAAGACCCGTCCATAGTTCGTATAAATGTTACTGCTAAAAGTTTGCAAGAATTAAATTTATCTAATACAAATTTTCCTTTAAGATACATTTTTGAGGCTGACACCCCAAATTTAGAAGTTCTTGATATTACTGGCAGCCTATGTCGAACGGTATCCGTTCATTTATTTGAACAAGCAATAAAACTAAAGAAAATTGTTGCAGAAAATATAAAGTTAAATTTTGATAAATTGGATAGAATCTTCTATAGTCTTAAAAATCTGGAAGAACTAGACGTGCATAAAAGTAATTTACGAAACATTCCACTCACTTTATTGAAATACCAAACATTTTTATTTCGTCTGAACCTAGACGAAAATCTGTTTTCATCCTTTCCAGCTACCTTGAAATATGTACCGAATTTAGAAAAGCTGTATATTCGTTTCAACAAAATTACATCAATCACAGAGTCAGACTTTATCACCTTTAAGAGATTACGAAAAACAAAGATTTATGTTCATGGAAATCCTATAAACTGTGATTGTCTACATGTTCAATCACTCAGATGGATGAGGGAAATTCAGCACTTATTTGCTGATCTAAATGAAACTTTCTGCAGTGAAAAGAGTTTAACTGTGTTAGAACTCCTTCAAGAAAATTCTTTTGAAGAATTTGAGAAAAAATGTCAGACAGAGACATGGCTTGCCATCTCTGTTTTGATATTATTAATTCTTATTGCTACAATCACTGTTGTTTTCCTGGCAAAAAAATATCGTGTTCATATTGATTATGTTATTCTGAACTTGCGTAACAGGTGGAAAGGTGTATATTCAGTCGAGAGTGGGGACTTTCAGTTTGATGCTTTTATATCCTATGCTGAAGATGACTATAGAATTGTTAGCACTACATTATATCAAACACTAACAAAGAGAGGCTTTCAAATAAGTTTTCCAGATAAAGACTTCATTCCTGGAATATCTAAAGCTGACGAACTGTTACGGTTTATAGACAAAAGTAGGAAAGTTGTGTTCATTGTAACTGAAAATTTTCTGGCCAATGGTTGGAATTCGTATGCTGTACAAATGGCGGTGACGCATTCGTTTCATACGAATCGAAGACAAACCATCATAGTGATAATTAAAGATGATATTACCATAAAACGAATGCCAAAAGACTTGCGATATATCTGGTGGTCCATTGTAAGTATAAGGTGGCCAGAAACTAGTGAGCTGATGGATCAATTTTGGGATGAACTTGATTGTGCCTTAAAATCGGTTTAAATAATGTCGTGAAATGCTTGGAAAAAATTTACAAAGATAATACTGAAGTAAAACACTACTCATCCATTTTTAAAGTTTTTTGTTTGTATCATGTAAATGATTGAGCTTGTATAAAATTTCTGATTTTGATTTCATACCATTCGTGTTATAAGCATTAGAAATGCTTTTTTTACGTTATCAGAATTGTTTTCTCTTTTGAATAAAACAACAGATTTGTACATGAACAGAACTCATTGTGTACCCTGAAGCAGTGCTGACAGAAAAATACCCGAAAGCAAGTTTTCCTGTCCCTTTTTTTTTTTTTTTTATTTATTTGGCTGAAAAATGTATTCATTTGTATTAGTGACTGAAGAAATGTACATTTACCTGGTATATACTTCTGCTGTATATATTTGCTATGGATTTCATATTCAAAACGTTATTCTGAATGCACACACAAGTACTCCTATGTGTGTCTTTTTATATGTGTTATTTACCTCTGTTAATATAAATCCATAAAAAAAAAACTATTACAAATCAACCACATGTTCTTTATATTTTCATGCGTTATTTTCAATGTTAAGGCCTTAATAAATCAAATAAATCAATGTACAAAATATTCAAATCAGCACTTCAAGGCTAGTACGTATACATGTATATATACGTTATAATCAATCAAAATACTTTATGGCCTTATTCTATTATTTATTGTGTATTTTTGATTGTCTTTTGACACTAAAACTGTAACGAATTTTATAGGTATAAAAAAATAACTCCCCTAAATGACAAAATTTATAACACTTTTTATGGCCATTTCCCGCATTTTCTAGCTCATAACAAGCTTATTCTTAATGGAAAGAAAACAACAATCAAAATATCCTCATTCATCATTTCTTTTAATGAAATGAGATGCTAACGAAGTGTTATCACATGCAAAAGTCCAATTAAATACAACTGAGTGCAAAGCAAGCAATGTCCTTTAAGAATAAAGGTGGGATAAGGTGCTCTTGAGGAGTGAGCATCCACTATCAACGGGACACACCCGCTACATGCCCTTTGTCACGATCGGTTAAACGGTAAATTCCGTAGACAATACAGTGTGTGAAATGAAATATGAAGTTATCAAACAGTAATCACGTTCAAAAGTCCATTGAAATAATACAGCAAAGAAGAACAAATATGGATCTCTGAAAACATAAGTGGTGGGATGAGGTGTCATGGAGGAGTAATCATCCCCTGTCGACTGGTCATACAGTGCAGGGAACTAATTTTGTTACATAAACCAGCATCAGCATAAGCATTAGTAGCATCAGGATCGAGCTAGCATCAGCATCAGCATTAAAAAAAAACAGCATTACCAGGATCAGCATCAGCAAGCAAAGGATAAAACCAGCATTGACCTACATAAAATCAGCATTATCCTACTAGCATCAGAAAATCAGTGAGTTTTAATTCAGTAAAAAATGAAAAATGAAAGAAAGAATATTTGTTAAAGTATTCACATTATTAATACATAGTGAGATTTTATGATCAAATAATTGTTAAAGGCACGTTTATTGCTTTAAACGGCAATGCTGAACTTCATTATCTACTTCCGGTAGCATGATGCTACTTCCGGTAGCATTGACCTAATTATAAAACAGCTTCAGGATAAGGATTACTAGCATTAAATCAGCAAGTAAAGGAAGCACTCAAATCAGCAAGCAAAGGAAGCATTCAAATCAGCATCGATGCTGTAACAAAATTAGTTTCCTGCACTGTATCCGTCGTGCGCTCCTTGTCATGATCGGGCAAACGAAAAGATCCGTAGAAAATTAAGTGAGAAAAAAAGGGATAACAATCTGTATGGAAAACGTAATTCATCATTCTTCTTAACGATAGATTGTATCAACCATAGAATTTGTGAAATGATGATTTTAGAAACGAGACTGTTGATATCCTTGTATTATCAACTTATTTGTCTATAACTTGCCTTGTTTAAAAAAAATATGTTGGTAAGTGGAGCATGCTCTTGCATGGAATCAAATGAGTGACATACAGTACCAACCAGACCCAACCTGACACCTAAGCAGTCCCAGAAAGCAGTCCCCGGGACTGCTTTGGGACTGCTCTGTGACCGCTGTGGGACTGCTCTGGGACCGCTATGGGACTGCTGTGGGATTGCTGTGGGACTGCTCTAAAAAGCAGACCCAGCAGTCCCAGCAGTCCCCGGGACTGCTTTCTGGGACTGCTTTGTTCACTCATGCGTGAAAGAGGTTCTGAGTGACATGATAGCTCCGCCCCCTTGTGTATTCTGAATTTGCAGTCTCCCTGTTGTTGTTTTGTTTACTTTCAGCAGAGTGGTGTTTAAGATAAAAAAAATAAAAGAACAAGGATTTTTTACAAAATTTTAACAAGTAGAGTTATATATATACATGTAATTACTATATGTCTTCAGGGGCTCTAAATTTACACAATTCTAGTCTTAGAATTAATTTTAAAAATGAAAGTAATTAAGGGGGACCGACCCTCTGACAAGAGAAATAACTTTCCAAGAAAAATATCATAGTATTACTCATAGTTTACTTTATCAGAGTTTAATTATCGAGACCTTTGAGCTGTCAATTCGATCAAACTTAACTTATGATGGAAACATTACCTTATATTTTCTTTGACTGTACTTTTCAAATTGTTTTATTATGTTTGACAAAAAAACATTTAAATCCAGTTTTAAACCCTTAAAAATTGAATAATTTCTATCTTTTTAACGATCATTTTAAAATGGTTTAATGTATCAAGCACCAAATGTAGCATTTTTATTAGTATTACATTTTTTTCCAATGAAAAAATATTTATAAGAAAGATAACTCTTGCTAACAGTTGTATTGTTTTCTTACAACCACATATAACATTGTGATATTCTGACTTAGGAAGCAGCGCTTCATTATGATTTAATATGAATTTAGTAGGTATGACACTAAATATCATTTTCATATACATTGCATATTTCTTATTTTATGTTGTGATAATAAATTATTACTCTTCCTTACCTCTGTGTTAAAATTTCTTCATATTATGATCTGATATAAAAATCATTTCTGAAAAAAATAAGCAGCACTTCAAAACCTCATACTATTTGTCATTTGATTTTGATGCTATAGCTCTTGATGAAAATCAATTTTGGAAAGTTTAAAAAAAAAATCGTGAAATTTGAAGCAGAGGGTCATAAGTCCTTAAAAAGAAAAGTCAGGAGATGATTTTTATCCCTAAAATTAAACTTTAATACAAGTGTTTGAAACCAAATTATCTAGGCCTATTTAATTAATTAATGCTATCAAATTATGTACTCAAAGTTTGCATTAGCGCTATTTAAAAAAAACACCATGTTATTACAGTAAGATATTCAGGGGGAAGTACTGTACTGGATTTTTTTTTAATTGAAAAAAGCTAAAACCATGCTTTAAAAAAAAGCGCATTCCATGCTATCCATGCTATTTTTTACCGCCCCCAAATAATATCTAATAATTTTTATTAAATGACCAAGAAATAAAATTATTCTACCATTCTTCCGCCATTTAAACAATGTGAACAAGTACTTGGGGATTTATTTATGAATTAGTTTTTAATTTATGAACAATTAATTAAAAAGGTACATTTATATAAAAAAAAATAAACATTTGAAAATATCGGGAATTGTGTGTTGTCAACACTTGAGGTTTCAATCGCCTTTGGGCATGATTAGCAGAAAGTCAATGAATGGTATCAGTGTTACACATCGCTGAACACGCTGGTCAACAATTCCACTATTTTCAATCTATGAACTGCAAACAATCTTTGTTTCAATAAATGTGTATAGATTTATTTCGGCGTTAATTAATTTAAAACATAATCTGAGGGTTCCATTCTCGTGATTTACAGATGTACACTCGAACGTTTATATAATAAAACACTTAAAACTGAGTGTTATCGTTTTCTGTTACGTAGAGAATCTAACGATAATCAAATTGGCAAGTCAGTGAAAATAGTCATGACTGAAATAAAATACTCGGCAAAATTTTACAAAGAATTTTTCAAAAGCCCCAGTACTTTCTAGTAAGAAAAAAGCATTCAGAGTATAGTATGGGAATCGGCCTTGCTCTATAATTATAAAATCTATTTAAACTAATTCTGATAGAAAAAAAAAATAATTCAAGTTTAATTTTTAATAAAAATAAAAAAATATGGAAACCAATATCAATCAGAGAAAATAAAGAAATTGATTTATTTTGGTGAAAAATTAATATACCACATAACTTTGTTTAAATATTCATGTTATTAGTAGGATTGAACACCTTCTTTGTTCAATATTTATTATTTGTTTCTATACGCGTACTGTGATTTTTTAACAGTTCAGAAATGACTGTCACACAAGAATTGTAAATATTTATTGTTACTGCTCAGAAAGAAATGCATCATCAATTTCCATTGTCTTTTATAGTTACATTGTTTATTGGTAATCTCATTTCTGAGTAAGCTCCGCCCATTAAATTAATAAACCCCGCCCACTGGGACTGCTGGGACTGCTTTCTGGGACCGCTGGGACTGCTGGGACCGCTGTGGGACTGCTTTGGGACCGCTAAAGCAGTCCCAGAAAGCAGTCCCCGGGACTGCTCTGGGACTGCTTTGTGTCAGGTTGGGTCTGGTTGGTACTGTACACTCCATATGCAGGTACCTAGGAGGAGTTAGCATCTCCTGTGGACCAGTCATTCCCGCCGTGAACCCTTAGTGTAGATCAGGTAGACTAAACATTCATTCCGTATTTAAATTCAGTATAAAAATAAAGGCCTAACAATTAGAATGAAACATGTGAGCCAATACACGGTCAAAAGACAGGATATATTTGCACAGGTAGGTTAAGGCTTCCCGTAGAATATCACAGTGCATTCACCGTTCACGGCAGCTCAGTCGGTAGAGCGCTCGCTTCGTGATCGGGAGGTCGTGAGTTCGAATATCAGCCGCGACTGACCTAAGTCGATAAAAAATGGGTAGCAACTGTTCCTTCGCCATGCCCTCGGCACTTTGAAGTGAAAGTTGCGGGTCCTTCGGATGAGACCTTAAAACCCGAGGCCCCGTGTCACGGTAGGCGTTGGCACGATAAAGATCCTTCACTGCTCAATGGCTCTGAGTGCCGAGTAAAGGTCAAAATTTAAAGCCCTTCACCGGTATATGGTGACGTCTCTATATGAGTGAAAAATTCTCGAATGGGACGTAAAACAACATATAATCAATCAATCAATCACAGTGCACTCTGTGTCTTCACTTCTCTGAACTACCAAGATATGACGTCATAATGGAAAATGACGTCAAGTCACTGCCAACTTGAGGTGTTATGACTGGGAGAGTGTTTAACTTTACACTTTATTTCAAACTGCATGTAAAATGCTAGATAGCTATTGCAAAATTCACGGGCCATTAAAGGTTTTTTAAGTCTTACATGCCCGAATATTTTAAAAGTACACCGCTTACCTACTCTTGATTGAAATTCAGCATGTACAAAATGCTTATGAAAAATATACTTTTGAAATGTACTCTGTTTTATACCCGTGGTTGGAGGTAGAATTTATTTTGTGTGTATAAAAGAGTCTGGCGCAGGTGATTAATGAGGATTAATCTTGGAATTTTTGTGGAAATCTGTAAGAAGAGGTTATTCTCTAACTGAATCTTGCTTGGGAAAAATGTGTGATTGCTTTGTTTAAATACAAATTACGATACTGTGTGGAAAATACCCTCAAATTTGTAGGTAAGTTCAAATTCTCACGAAATATTTTGTACCCATGTAATATTATGACTTTTCCCAAGCACATTTCGGGTACACAAGGATACGATGAGGTTATTTATATAACAATATGTTAATAATTATTGTGCTAATCAGCTGCGCCGAAGCGATGTATATAAAAAACACTTCAAAAAATTATAAATGACCGTCACGTGATCAAGAAAGTCATGTGATATCATAACAAATATGTTGATATATAGCCTAGGAAACCCTCTATATAAATTGGAAGTACTAAAGTTCAATACTTATAAATTAAAACCAAAACCGACCTCGCAATGACATATTATATTTTGAGCTCATTTTAAAGCTTCTGGAAGCCTTAACATAGCTGGGTGCTTCATGTAACAAGGTCATAAAAACGCCAATAGAATTTACGAAATACTGACTTTGAACGAGGTTGTTGAAATCCCTGTAAGATCAACTTATCTGTCAGTAGCCTGCCTCGGTTTAAAAATTGATCGTACTCGGAGCATGTTTTTGAGTATTGATTAAATTGGGAGATGAAAACACCACACACAGGTGATAGTGGGATATTACCACGTGAAAAAGGAAAGTTGACGATGGAAAAGCCAAAGTCATCTCCTTTGTCATACAATCAAGTTGTTAGTGTCTTTATCGTCTATAATCAGTTAAGCATCCAAATATCTGACAAAACATCTAAGCATGAAAAGACGAGTAAGAGACCACATTGTCTCTAATTTCCGGTTCTTGGGATACATCGAATTAACGCAGAAACGAAAACTGACAAAACGTTATCGGCACGTTCAAATGTGGAACGGAAAGACACAAGAGACTTTCTCTCCCCATGAGGAAGTCTTTGAAGAAACTCTGACCACGAATCTTTTCATTTCATGGTGTCAATATAATTATCTTTTTACATACAATCTTAATCTATTTGTTGTATGCCACTCTTACTTTATTAAAATCTGCTAAGGAGGGATTACTTTTGACATTTGATATATATATATATATATATATATATATATATATATATATATATATATATATATATATATATATATATATATGCAAATGAACTAATTAAAAAGCATTAGGACTATACCTATTATACATAAAAAGGTTCAAACTTATTTTCTAATAAAATAAAATAAGTAGACTAAGTGCACATTATGGCCTCATATTATGATAACCTACTACTCAAGATTATAAAGAACACCACAAAACAGCTAGGGCGCAAGGACATGCCCTATTTTATTTTACAAGGACAATGTACAATTAGAAGCAGAACATTTCAAAAGATTGGTTATACTGCTGCACATATATCGAAAGTGCAATTGTTTAGTTACTGTTTGTAAAGTTTTGAGTTGAAACAATGTAAAGATTCACAGTTCGTTGAAGGTTTACTCAAATTCTAAATCTTATCTAGAGAGAAATTTGTGCAGGCTTTGTCCAGCAATTTTATAAATCTTTAGAATATTCTTCTTAACACTATACAATATTTATGTAAAATTCAATAGGATATGCCCTTGCTTCGAAACTGTTTTGTATATGTTTTTTTTAATACATCGCGAGGTAAAGGTCTATGATTTCATAATATGACGTCATATTGTGCACTGACTTATGTTGTGGGTACTAAGTATATATAAGAAAATTTAGACTTTCTCTGTATAAAAAATAAATATTATGCATTTTTTTATTAGCTCATTTCATGACTTGCATAGGAACGCCTATACCTAGCCCTAACTCACTTGCTTGTTTTTATGGCGTACTACAAAAAATGACATATACTATATATGTATATAAAAATATCATAAAATAGTTGAGAAATTCTTAAAATACTGTGCTTTAAATTTTAAAAGCATAAATTGTATGATATTTTCTTTTATTAGATTTTTTTATGAACCTCTCTTTAAGAACTTCAATTTATAATTACGTCACAAAAACCCCATTACAACATCAATCTACCTATGAATTGATTAAAAAAGTTTTTAAAATAGGTTCTTTTGAATGTTTTAATTTTTTTTTTTTCACCTGTGATTTTTTAATTTTACAAATTTGATAAATACTGAGAAAATAGTTGAATTAAAAAACAATTATTTGCATGATAAAGAACACTCACTGATCATTGTTTATATTTATTGTTTATTTTTGCAAATTTATTATATATAAGATCTTGAATGGAAGAAAGGGTTTAAGAGAATTATGTTCTGATCAGCTTTAAACAATATGTTTTCGATTGGAAGGGATGCAGTTTCCAAAGAAAATTATGTTCTCGTGTGAAAGACTCTATAATACAATAAAAACTATTTCTAATTGTGATGAATCAAATTACTAAACATAAGTTACCGTTCAAAAACAGAAATTTATTTTGCACACCAATAGATAATGTTAACTATAAGATCTACCCAATATGTTTAGTGCACCATGGACGATTTTTACGCCAAGGAAGCCATTGTGAACCGAGGCGCAGCCGAGGATGACAATAGCTTTCGAGGACCGAAAACTCATTGTTACAATTTTAACTAAATGCAATATTTATCATGTTATAATGAATGTTTTATACAAATATGTATAACAGTTAACCTTGTACGCATAAATTCTGCACAGTCAATATTGTTGCTACACTGGAGGGCGTGGCTTCATCACTCAGCGGCGCGCGTGTAAAAGTGTTTTTAACAAATATTTTTCGACGAATCAGATTCAACTGATTTAATATGACACATGAAAGAATAATATTAACTATTATACTACATCAAAGCCAAATCAGGAGAGATGCATTAGAATTTTTGCCCTTAGCGTATTTAGATTGATTGTTTGTTGTTTAACGTCCCATTCGAAATTTCTTTAACTGATATAGACACTTCACTTGCTTTAAGTGACTCGACAGAAATTTTGACTTATGCACAACAATGAAAATTTTTTCATACGCTTACCGCTTATTTGACACGATCGAGACATTGGTTTTTCAAGTGTCAATTGAAAGGCCCGAGACTTTCTTATACGATTAAAAGGAACAGTCAATACCCATAAAAGTGTTTATATCACATATCTAGAGAACAAGGTACGTTTTCAATACAAATCTGCATTTTTCTAAAATATGAAAGTGATGTAAGAAAGAAAATTTCGTGCTTTCTGAATCATTAATATTCCATGCAGTTAGAACACACATATTGTTATTTTCATATGACCTCCTAAATGCTAATTGTGACGTCATGAACTTGTGCATTTTCCCTTATTTTCTTAAAGAGTCTCAGAAGACATCAATTTATTAGTGGAATTTTCTATCAATTATATAGAGCACATGCTTCGCCCACAAAGATTTTGATAAATGTATTTTTTTTAAGATTTTACACAACCTATCTAAAAATTGAAGTGGGTGACAGCTCGCATTCCCATGCACAACATTCCTTTTAGATTCTGTGCGCGTTTTTAAAAGGCATGTTGGTATTTTTGGTTTTAAAAAAGTACTATATCCTTGAAAAGTACACAAAAAATGTGATTGATCAGGCATAAACGATTGTTCTGAATGGGGGCAGAGCCCTCCCTTTGCAGAAAAATGGCCCCATTTACATCCCGATCAAGTCCAGGAAATGTAAACAAACATCTAAATCCTATTTTGTGCACATTTTTGCATCCAAACGCCGCAAGATATACCTTACTAGATGTTGATTATTAAATAACTGTCATCTATTATTCAACAGGTTTAATAGAGGCAACAAATGAACCGTTTTGTAAACACAGTAAGTACTTCGCTTGACCAGGTTTGACATCTGTGACGTCAGAGCAACGGCGCGTAACATCGGTGATCGAAATATGCATATTGAGAAATTCAAACTTTGAATCGCTGAAACATCAAAAATATTGATTCTCTAGCAAAGAATTTTAAATGGATGATTTTTATAGCATGTAATAGTTTGTTACATCCAAAATTTTTGAGACGTGACGTGAGGCGAGATTCGCGACCTTCTTTTGCTCGCAAATATTTTTCGTCGCGAATCTATTATTCTTTTGTATGTTTACGTATCACGTTTCCCGAAAAATAGTTGGTTAACATTATATTGTATTTGAAAAAAAAACTTAAATAAAACTTTACACTGACAACACCAAAAGAAATCAATCAAAATAGTTTTTACTCAAAATAGATTTGTAAAAGACCGGAACGTCTAATTCCAGATAAAGATTATTTTTTTCCGCACTGAAATAATAGATATCTAGGAAAAAGTTTCCTCTTCATTAAAGACATACATGGAAATGAAACCGAAAAACACAAAAATGTAATTATATTCATGAAACATAGAGGAATGTTCCTGTAAGAAAATTTCCTTTAATCAATTAATTATCGTTAACGGTTTGTCCTTCTTCCCGATATTAATTTGGAAGGTTTCTTAGAAAAGGAAAATTGACAATAAATTTATAGAAACATTCCTATGTATAAAATCACTACAATTTCATCAAGAAAAGAAGACCCGCTCCTGAGACAGATGACTTTTGTTTATTTCCTTTTTTACCAGAATTTGTCACAAATTTTGCGTAGTTTAGTTCTTAATATGTTTGATATTTATTCTTACGTATTACGTTGCTAGAATATCATAAACTTTCAAGAAATTTACTTTTTGAGGAGAGTATTTCCTTCTTGGAGGTTATTGTCTGGTTTTATTAAATTAAATTATATTTTCATAAATGTATCCTATATTGAAATGTTAGGCGTATATAAAATATTTTTTTCCTACCATCTTGCTACTGTTCAATTTTACAAAGAAACGGTACACTTAGTATAAAATCTAGTAGTGACTATAATATTTTTGGTGGAACAGCGGGGTAATGCATTTTCTTCAGTAGTTTAAACAATCAAACAGGACAAGATTTTCATTTCAAATTTCATGCATTTCGTTTACAGGTTTAAACAATAAACGTCGTAAAGGATTTTCTTTTGTAAATAAAATTTATAACTAGTACTAATTATAACGGAGACCGTTACAGATGTTCCCAAAACGCTCCCCTACTTCCCAGCTGGGTGCCCCCTCCTCTCTAAACGTCATTAAATTTGGTAAAAGCTTTGTATTATATACTTTCACAACTAATTTTCCAATGTGTTATGGATATAACAATGTTCATTTAGTACATGTGCATGCAGATGATTTCGAAAATTTACATATATATCATCTCAAAGTATGTCACTTTTTAAAGATACATTGGAGATTTAAAAGAATTTTTACTGAAAAAATAGAAGGTTACAACAATCCGAATATAAGCGATCAGAATTCAGCACACTTGGATGAATGCCCTTGTTTCCTTTCTGGTCATTCCATAATGTAGGGACTAGTATTATTTACATATACTCAAATTTTCTTCCTTCTTTCATTTAAACAAAGAGACTAAAATACTTGTAATCTTAGCCAATCAGATTTCAGTTCATGTGGTCGTGCGTATTTTATAGACTTCTCGCATATATATTCTTCAAGTACCTTGTAATATATACGCATGTCTTCAATTTCAAAATTTTTTATTGAATAGTACTAGAAATACAGCCTACAAAGATTTCTTTTTTTTTTCGTTTGTAACATATTGTAGAATCGTGTAAGGTATACATCTTAAATTTCAAATTATTTTGTCGAAAAACAAGGACGTTATTGAGATTTTTGTTTCACCCAATCAGAACGAAGAGCACGTGTATATACGTGAGTTCATGCTAATTTAAACAGTGTCATTTTATCTAGACTACAAAGATATCTTAATATTCGG
Organism: Saccostrea echinata; assembly: GCF_033153115.1. Taxonomy (NCBI): domain Eukaryota; kingdom Metazoa; phylum Mollusca; class Bivalvia; order Ostreida; family Ostreidae; genus Saccostrea; species Saccostrea echinata. The sequence continues at coordinate 40,622,985 of NW_026889778.1, forward strand.
AGTTTTAAAGCAATTCATCAAAAAATATGATTTACGCATAAATCAACTTTATTGATCATTTTGCTCATTGCACACGAGCGCGAGGGCGTGCTGTCCTCGTCGTCTTGTCAAGACTATAAAATAATATCTTTATATTCTTAGTATCTAAGGATTTCTTAAAAATATATATATGATTTACGCCTTTATCAAGAATATTCTTCATGTCAGTCACTGCACGCGCACGCACGTTTATACATTGTGTGCTGACCTTTTCATCTTGTCTAGACTGTTAATTTATCTTTATATTCTTAGTTTCAATGTAATTCATGAAAAGATATATTATTTAAATATTTATATTCTTCATGTCACTCATTACACGCGTACGCATGTGCACACATCTGCATTCATGTGTGCGCTGACCATGTCATCTTGTGTAGACTACTAATATATCTTTACATTTTGAGTATCAAAGCATTTCATTAAAAAAATATACAAGGTACGGCTATATCAAGTTTATTCGTCATTTCACTCATCGCATGCGCACGTACGTGTGTGCAGGAGCGCAAAATGAGCTTCGTTTCCCAAATGACCTTGAAAATTATGTTTGCTTAAATATACAGTAAAGCAAAATTATGTAAATAATGTAATCAAGGATATTGGTAAATTTATGTTGAAAGGAGTCGGTATCTAGATTGTGGCCAACCAAGCATGCTAATTTTCCGATTAGAGAGGGCAAAATATATTGATTCCGGGGAATGCAAGGTTGTTGGCGGCCCCACTGTTGTGTTGAACACTGTAGACGATATCTGCCAACTCAATCAAAGCATTAATTTAATAAGACGTTTGTTGTCATACATAAATATATATGTAGGTCTTGGATAATCTGCATTTGGCATACTTGTCAAATGTCGAATTGTTTGATGCTGGGGTGTCAAAGTGATTATCATCAACTAACAAATCCCATCAATGCACAGAAAAAAAATATTCACAAACTGATTCTATAATATCTTATTTTATGGGACTCTGGAACTGGGGGGGGGGGGGGGGGGTGAATAGCCTTCATTATATATTAGGACAGCGAAGGAGAAGAACTGCAAATATGCAGATTTTATATAAAAAAAAAGAACAAACAAACAAACAAACAAACAAACAAACGAACAAACAAACAAACAAAACAGAATAGCATGCTTGTCAATTATACAATTTCGATAAACATACATGTAAGAGTAGTATTATTAAAGAAACTGTAGTCTTATATTCTTGTTAGATATTGTTAATCAATTTATGAAATTTTGTGGATTGCATTTGTTTCACTTCAAAAACTTATTTGCATATATGTACTTGTATGAATATATATTTTGTTTTGTCTTTGTTTTTTATTCAATTTCTGCTTGTAATAAATTATTTTTAGTTTGTGTTTGTTTTTGTTCTTTTTGCTCAAAAAATTAAATAATAATAATAATAATAATAATAATAATAATATACCTGTAACATGAACAAGAATAATTTCACATTGTTTCCACTTTCGCAATCACCTTCTTAAAACAGAAAATAATCACGTATTCAAAGATTCTGCAAATACGTCATCTCAACTAAGATAATGTTTTTGCTGTCCCGTTGTTAACATACCTATTTTTGTATTCATATGAAGCAGAATTCATTCCAAAGAATCTTGCTGTGGCATTTAACATCTAGATATACTGACGACTTTTTATCAATTAACAATTCAAATTTTCATTCCTATTGATTCGGTATATCCCTTTGAGCTCGGAAAAAGATACCACAGAGTCTAACACATCTGTTTGATATTTTACTAGAAAAAGACGTTAATAGTAACCTAACAAGAAAACGTTATAATAAACGTGATGACTTCAACTTTTCTATGGTCAACTTCCCTTATTTATGTAGCAGTATACCATTATCATTTGCATGTGGAGTTTATTTCTCCCGGTTGGTTTAATAGGCAAGAGCATGCGCTACTTACAGACAGTTTCCAAAAACGAGACAAGCTATTATCAAATACGTTGATGAGACAAGAACATCAACAGTCTCATTTAGTGTCAACATTTCGCAAATTCTATGGTCGATTCAATGACCTTGTCAGCAATAAATGTACATTCTTCCATTATGTAAAATGTTGACTAACGTTTTTCATACAAATTGTTAGACCATTATTTTCATACTGCATTTCTACGGATTTTTCCTTTTGCCAGATTATGACAAGGAAAACACGGCAGGTCGGCAGAAGACGCTTACTCCTCCATGGCACCTCTGATGTTTTAAGAGGTCCGTGTTTGCTCTCCTCCGAATTTGTTTTGTTTCAATGGAATTTTCAGATTGATTACTGTTCGTAATCTTCAAACTTCATTGTATTTTACTGATACCCATGAATGCAATTCTTTGTATACCTTTTTTTGAAACGTACTTGTAAAAATTGTTTCTTTTCGATATAGTCAAACATGTATAATTTGCAAAGTTATAAATTATTTCTCTGCAATGAAACACGATACATAATAATTTAATCAGAAGTGGACAAACATTCGTAAACATATAAATGTAAGTTCTCAGGAAAACATGGTTTGCTTATTAAACCATTTAAGCAGAAGTATAAAAAAATGATTCAAAATTAATTGCACATATAAAATTAGCATGATAAATGTTGTAAAATCATAATCAGGAAATGAAAACAAAAACTCATGTTATAAATTGTTAGTATTCTAATTACAAATAAAATTTACATTCTGTGTATGTAAATAAATAAATAAAAGTGATACGTCTTAATTTTCTGGAAATATTTTTCAAAAAATGTTCTCTTTATTGCAGAAATAAAATTAAAAAAAAAAAACAGCAAACGCAAATTAAAACATTTGTGATGAACTAACGCATTGGTGCATAGTACGTACATGTATGAATCACAGTTGTTTAAATAAATCGCCGTTTTAATTTGGCCTTGATAGGATTGTTACATGCATCTGATGAAATTTACCTCTAAATATAAAAAAAAAAATCTTTTAATGTCTTACATTATATGTTTGAATTTGATTCAATGTGTTTGCTTTTCAATGTAATTCAGTTGCCTTTTTAGAATTAAATATATTAAACGTTTCGAAATCTGTACATCAATCCCTTAAGTTGTTGAAATTAGACTTCAAAATAGGAAAGAAAAAATTGCGTTAAGTTTTGAAATTCTAATATGAAACAAAATAAAATAAAAGTGGTACGTTTTCTTTGAAAATGATTTAAACAAAAAAAGAAAAAAAAAAATGAAAAGCTTTTATTGAAGCAAAAAGTTTGAAAAATGTGCATTGGCAGAAGTGCACACAATTAAACCATGATCAGCATACTGTATACAAATTACACTTCAATTGTCCTGCGTAAGCAACTTATCTACTCCCCAAAGATTGTAAGTCTCAAGTTTTAAAGGTGTAAAGGTGCAACTGAAAAAAATAATACACTCTACTCGAAACATAATTACAATTATTATATATACAATGCACATATTTATATTTGAATGTCAAAAAAATACACATTTGACATTTACAGAATGATTGACATGATAAGAAGCTGTACAAAATACTTAAAAAGATCCTCCTTGGTAGTCGTCTTGTTCTCTACTATTATGGTTTTTAAAGTTTTTCACAATATTTTAAAGCAACTATTTAATCCGATTTCAAGGCACAAGAAAGTTCACCCCAAAACTGCTCCATCAGCTCAGTAGTTTCTGGCCACCTTATACTCAAAATGGACCACCAGATATATCGCAAATCTTTTGGCATTCTTTTTATGGGAATATTGTCTTTAATTATCACTATAAGAGATTGTTTCCGATTGTTATGAAACGAATGAGTCACAGCCATCTGTACAGCATACGAATTCCAACCATTGGCTAGAAAGTTTTCAGTGACAAAAAATACAACCTTCCTACTGTTGTCTACAAACCACAAGAGTTCATCAGCTTTAGTTAATCCAGGAGTGAAATCTTTATCTGAAAAACTTATTCGAAATCCTTTCCTTGTTAGCGATTGATATAATAAAGTGCTAACAATACTATAGTCATCTTCGGCATAAGATATAAAAGCATCGAACTGACAGTCTTCTCTCGCAGCGGAATATACAACACCTTTCCACCTGCTACGTAAACTCAAAATAATATAGTCCACATGAACACGATATTTTTTCACAAGGAAAACGACAGTGATTGCAGCAGTTAAAAATACTAACATAGAAAATGAGAGTGTCAACCATGTGTCAGTCTGACAGTTTTTTTCGAATTCTGCAAATGCTTTTTCTTGTAGAAGCTCTAACACTGTTAACTTCTTTTCACTGCAAATAGTTTCATTCAGATCTCCAAACAAGTGCTGAATTTCCTTCATCCTCCTGAGTGATTGAATATGTAGACAGTCGCAGTTTATAGGATTTCCATGAACGAAAATCTTGGCTCTTTTTAATCTTTTAAGCATGATAAAATCTGACTCTGTGATCGATGTTATTTTGTTAGAACGAATGTACAGCTGTTTTAAATTCCGTACATATGTCAAGGAAACTGGGAATGATGAGAAAAGGTTTTCGTCTACGTTCAAAGACAATAAAGATGATTGATATTTTAATAATGTAGATGGAAAGTTGTTTAAATTACTCTTTTGCAGGTCTAAGTCTTCGAGCTTTTCAAGATTATAGAATATTCTCTCCAATCTATCAAAATTAAATTTTATATTTTCTGCAACAATTTTCTTTAACTTTTTTGCTTTTTGAAATAAATGATTGTATACCTTGGGACAGTTGTTATTAGTAATATCTAGAACTTCTAAATTCGGTGTGTCAAGCTCAAAAATGTATCTTAAAGGAAAATTTGTATTAGATAAATTGAGTTCTTGCAAACCTCTTCCGGATACATTAATGCGTACCAAAGAGGGGTTTTCCAATGTAACATCATGAAAATGATTATTGGTTAATCTTAAAACCTGTAACTTATTCGAAAGGGGAAACGTTATTATTAAATTTCTGTTCCATTCGTAGTCCATTTGAGGCAACTTATTAAAAACATCAAATACCCCCATATTGGGACTTGAAGTAAGATCAAGAAATTTAAGTTTTGGAAAATGTTGTAGAAGGTCATACTGTATGGCCGGGTCCATATGTATTCTATTCTCGGCAAGATTGAATATTTCAATACAGTTTCCCAAATTAGTTCCTAGAGGGTTTGCAAGAATGCCTGAAATGCGGTCATTGATGAAACTCACTTTTTTGACACAGATGTTGTAAAGATGTTTGGTGTTACTTTCATTCAAATAGAAAAACTTTACAAAAAATGAGTGTAGTAAATGTTCATAGGCAACAATGTATTCCATCGTTCGATTTTCTAAGCATTTCAAACTTTTCATAACTGCATTCATGTCACAGTGTCCAAAATGAATTGTTACACCCTGTAGGTAAGGAAAAGAACAGAAAATTTCTTCACTGATGTCGCAGTCCACATGGCTTGTGAAATTCATTGTCAGGTATTGAATGGGGGATGCAGATAATCCACTAAAGCTATCATTGTATACATGGAAAGGTGATGTTGAGAATAGTGTAATTTCCTTTAATTGTTTTAAATGTTTGAAAGATTCTTTGAATCTAAATGAGCCGAACACATCAATACACAATATCTCCAAAGAGAAAAGTCTTGATATTTCAACATCAGGATACCTTGTCAATGAATTATTATCAACTTTCAGAATTCTCAATTTTCTAAGGTTAGAGAATGCATCAACTTCGAAAGACGATTTTAATAGGTAACAAGATGAAATATCGAGAAAACACAAATTTTGCAGTTGTTTAAAGGAATCTTTTTGTATGGATTCTAGCTTGTTATTATTAAAATACAAGGCTGTTACCATGCTTTGAATTAAATAGATGCTTGTGAACATTTTGGGAGATATCAGCCTAAAATCATTGTGAGAAAAGTCAAGCATAAGCGTTTTGTTTTTTAATTGCTCTGGGAATTCATAAGGTATTTTTCCTAAGTTAAGCCGACTACAATCCCACAACCAGCCTTGATTGCCACATTCATCTTTGTAAGATATAACTCTGCACTGCCTCTCCACTGTACATTCTACAAATAGAAGTAAATAGAAGTAAATAATGCTTGAAAGTATAAATTCAATCCATCTCAACCGTTCACGGTAGCTCAGTCGGTAGAGCGCTCGCTCCGTGATCGGGAGGTCGTGAGTTCGAATCTCGGCCGCGACTGACCTAAGCCGATAAAAATAATTAGCTACTGTTCCTTCATCATGCGCTCGTCATTTTAAAGTGAAAGTTGCGGGTCCTTCGGATGAGACCTTAAAAATCTAGGTCCCGTGTCACGACAGGCGTTGGCACGATAAAGATCCCTCAATGGCCCTGAGTGCCGAGTAAAGGTCAAAATTTGAAGCCCTTCACCGGTATATACATGTAGTAACGTCTCTATATGACTGAAAAATTCTCGAATGAGACGTAAAACAAAATACAATCAATCAACCTATCGCAATTTTTTTTCTTCATGTTTACAACAATAGAAAGAATGAATAAAATACATGTACTTACCGTAAGCAGCACAAATCATTAATATATAGCGGAAACAAAAGTTATTTGTCGTTGTCATGGTACATGTATTGTGTCCTAAAGCTTTCCCTCAAATATTATGACATCTGAAATGTATTACTAAAAAGAAATAGACAAAAAATACATTAGATATACACATAATACTGTTTATTACATAATGTTTATAGATAACATGTTGAAAATTGTTGTTGTTTTTCTTGATTCAAATTTACATTAAGTGCTAGCTCTTGGGGTAGTGGGTGCATGTTTCAATATCAGTTATTTTTGTCACTTTAAAAGATCATTTTGCATACTCAGTATTCGTTGAGTGGTAGTGCTGATAGTTGATGTACAGATCAAACAGCTAAGCATTGAGTTCCCACAAAGAAGGGTAAACTTTTTAAACATAGAAAAAAAAAAACTTGTCTACAGAAAGACCTACACAGCACTAATTATACTCCATCAAAGCCTAATCAAGAGACGTGAATCTTGTCTCTCAATATACATTGTATTAAAAAAAAAATTAAAAAAAAAAAAAACAATCTAATTTGTATTGCAATATCGGACAGTTCTCCTCAACATTTTTTTCTCTCCAAATAGCATGCATATGTAGTTATGCATACAGATAAATGCTACAAAAAAGGTATATTCATGAAACTTAAAATCTTTTTTTCATATTTGCAATAACCAATTCATACTGTGATCAGATCATGTGTTTCCGACTATCAATTTGAGAAGAAAGGAAGAAAATTTGGCAAAAAAGTAAAAAAAAAAAAAAACACATGTAGATAAATTTTTAATTAAAATTAATTCAATTTATTCAAGGAAGAAGGATCCACGGCTGCTGGAGATAGCTCTTAAATTGATATGTTAATATGTTTCCTATTCAGTTTTTTTTTTTTTTTTTTTTTTTTTCAATTCAATCATAGTATTTCTTCAAGTTATGCTCAATTTGGTATCAAATTTACTTGACTTTCACATTCATTTAAATTTTCAAAAACATAATAAATGATTATCGACTTATAGAATAAACCCCCTTAAATGAGTGGATGTTCGAATACCCTTACCCTGACAAACGTTGATTAAAATCTTAAAAGTGGTTTTTATTTCTATTGAAAAGTAATTGGTCTAGATTTATCATATCATCGAGCTATGTTATGGTATGATTTAAATACCCCCTCTTTATGTGTTTTTTATTTATTTTAATTGGTTATGAAGTGACCATTTTTACTGGGTTCTCTTATCCGTTAACATACGTTTCCTTCTTGAAACACAAAAAGCTTTCGTTTGAATTTGTGAGATAACAATCTTTATTACATGTAATAAATAAAATTTTGTTTCACGGGGTGGGGGAGGGGGAGATGTTTAAAGATATTTTTCGTTTCCTTTGATTTCTTTATTGAAAAACACATATTTTCCCAAAATTATAGAGTTATTTCTCTTTGTTTTCCCTACAGTGCAGGAAACTTATTTTGCTACAGCATCGATGCTGATTTGAATGCTTCCTTTGCTTGCTGATATGAATGCTTCCTTTGCTTGCTGATTTAATGCTAGTAATCCTTATCCTGATGCTGTTTTATAATTAGGTCAATGCTACCGAAAGTAGCATCATGCTACCGAAAGTAGCATCATGCTACCGGAAGTAGATTATGAATTTCAGCGTTGCCGTTTAAAGCAATAAAAGTGCCTTTTACAATTATTTGATCATAATATCTCACTATGTATCAATAATGTGAATAGTTAAACCAATATTCTTTCTTTCTTTTTTAATTTTTTACTGAATTAAAACTCATTGATTTTCTGATGCTAGTAGGATAATGCTGTTTTTATGTAGGTCAATGCTGGTTTTATCCTTTGCTTGCTGATGCTGATCCTGGTAATGCTGTTTTTTAAATGCTGATGCTGATGCTAGCTCGATCCTGATGCTACTAATGCTTATGCTGATGCTGGTTTATGTAACAAAATTAGTTCCCTGCACTGTATTAAGTAATGGCTTATGAAAATATATATAAATATCTATATAAATACCTTGGAGGTAGGAGAAGAACAATACTAATGTTCGTAGTCCTTTCTACACGCTCTTTGTCTAATCTATCACACTTCTTTAAAAAAAAAATACTGTGAATTCCAACTTGACATCAGCTTTTAAATTGCAAAAAAAAAAAAAAAAAAAAAAAAAAAAAAAAAAAAAAATTAAAAACGAAAATAAAAAAAAACAACCCAGAAACAAAGCAAAACAAAAACAAAAACAAAACAAAGCAAAAAGCAAATTTAAAAAAAAAGTACAAAAAAAACCCAATTCAAAACAACACGAAAAACAAGGGAAGAAAACACGCACCTTCATCTTCATTTTTCATTTACAGAACTTCCATTGTATCCCATATACCAGTTTTATTTAAGGTATTGAATTCATTGTCTACACATATACGAATAAGATTGAATCCAATGTCGAAAACTAATAATAAAAAATCTTTACATTTTATAACTCTTATTTGTTTGATTATATTAATTTAATCAAGAGGGAAATAATAATTAAAAAAAGTAGATTTAATGACTATTTACTAGTGTCATTGAAAATGACCGGTCTGAAAAGACAATCTTAATTTATAACGTTTTACAAGTAAGAATAATTTGTAACGGAAAGTAGAAAAAAAAAAATAAGTAGTTTCTGTTCTGCATCATGCATTACATAAACGTTGTAAAACATCTTAAAAATAACATTACTTATGACATTATTTATATTTACGATCATCACAGAAGTATCTAGAATGTTTAAAGATTATTATCTCAATCCACAGTGATTTAGAAAGAGAATTAACATCATATGTAAATATTCTGTCTTGAAATTAAAAAAAAAAAAACTTACTTTAAAACTGACACAATTTTCGATATTTTTAACGAAGCCTTTCGATCTATGAACGATATGTTGACAGATACTAGTTTGAAAGATGAAACTTTTTCGGATATTTATATGCCATTAATATATATATTTGTCAAATAAATTGTATCATTTTCCTGTTTTGTCTCAGCCCATGTAGAAGACAAAAATGAAACTCCCAGAAACACTTCCTGGACAAAATATTCTGACTACGAGTATTGATGGACATGTACTGTTGAATTATTATCTTGATGAATATTTAAAAAAAAATTAATACAAATTCTTTTAGCTTAACACACGATTTGCCATTGATTGGCTGCTGGTAAGTTTAGCTTGTATTTCTTCAGATCCAAAGATATGCAAATGTATCTTAATGACTTGTTCGATATGGCTTATAATCGTACCTGTTAAGGTAACATAAGAAAATTATGTATGCATTCACATATTTTCCTGTGGGAACTATAAATCAAAAGTGACCATAAATACATTTAAATGCTTAAATGCTTGTTAATTGTGAAGATGTTTTTTTAATACCTACCTTGATAAAAGCAACGGAAAACTTTCTTAATCACGCAGGAAGGTTAAAGTTTCCTGAGGAATAACACAGTGCACTCTGTGCCTTCACTTCTCTGAACCACCAAAATATTACGTCATAATAGAAAATGACGTCAAGTCACTTCCAACTTGAGGTGTTATGAAGGGGTGAGTGTCATGAACTTTACACTTTATTTCAAACTGCATGTAACATGCTAGATAGGTATTGCAAAATTCACGGGTCGACAAAGGTTTTTTAAGTCTTTTATGTCCGAATATTTTAAAAATTTACTTACCCTTGGCTGAAATTTAGCATGTTTAAAATGCTTACAAAAAAATATGCTTTTGAAATGTACTTTGTGTTATACCCGTGGTTGGAGGTAGAATTTATTTTGTGTGTATAAAAAAGTCTGGCGCAGGTGATTAATGAGGATTGATCTGATATTTTTTGTGGAAATCTGTAAGAAGAGGTTGTTCTCTAACTGAATCTTGCTTGGGAAAAATGTGTGATGGCTTTATCTTAATACAGATTACGATATTGTGTGGAAAATACCCTCATATTCGTAGGTAAGTTGAATTTCGCACGAAATATTTTGTACTCAAGTAATACTACGACTTTTCCCTAGCACATGTTGGGTACACAAGGATACGATGAGTTTATTTATATAACAAAATGTTAATAATTACTGTGTTAATCAGCTACGCCAGAGCACTTTATGTGAAACACTTTAAAAAAATATAAATGTCCGTCACATGATCAACAGAGTCATGTGATTTCTTAATAAATATGTTAATATATAGCCTAGAGAACCCTCTATATAAATTGGATGTATTTAAGTACAATACTTCAAAATTGAAATCAAAAGCGACCTCACAATAAAAAAAAAAAGGTTTTGAGCGCATTTTAAAGCTTCGGGGAGCCTTGACATAGCTGCACTTGGTTTTGTGTGACAAACAGAAGTTGCTGACATTGTATTAAAAATTAATGAGAGGGCCTTTGGACTAAACACATGAATAATACCTAAAAAGTATTCTAATCAATAAGAATAGATCTTGTATTCCTCTGCATACAAGGCTTAAAATGAGTTTTGCTTTGTTAAGCAAATCATATATTCGTAAAATGCAAGTTATGAACAATCTACAGTACCAACCAGACCCAACCTGACACAAAGCAGTCCCAGAGCAGTCCCGGGGACTGCTTTCTGGGACTGCTAAAGCAGTCCCACAGCGGTCCCAGAGCAGTCCCACAGCAGTCCCAGCAGTCCCAGCGGTCCCAGAAAGCAGTCCCAGCAGTCCCAGTGGGCGGGGTTAATTAATTTAATGGGTGGAGCTTACTCAGAATGAGATTACCAATAAACAATGTAACTATATAAAAGGCAGTTGAAATTGATGAGCAATTCTTTCTGAGTAGTATCAACAAATATTTACAATTCTTACGCGACAGTCATTTCTGAACTGTTAAGAAAATCACAGTACGCGTATAGAAACAATTTATAATTATTGAATGAAGAAGACGTTCACACCTATTAAAAACATGAATATTTAAACACAATTATTTGGTATATTAATTTTTAACAAAAATAAACCAATTTTGCCATTTTTTGTGATTGATATTGGTTTTCATATTTATTTTTTTTATATAGAAAATTAAACTTGAATTGTTTATTTTATACCAGAATTAGCTTTAAATAGATAATGATAATTATAGAGCAAGGCCGATTCCCATACTATACTCTGAATGCATTTTTCTTAAGTATTTGAGCTTTTGAAAAATTCTTTGTTAAACATTGCCGAGTATTATATTTCAGTCATGATTATTTTCAATGACTTCCCAATTTAATTATCTTTAGATTCTCAGTTTTAAGTGTTTTATTATATAAATGTTCGAGTGTACATCTGTAAATCACGCAAATGGAACCCTCAGATTATGTTCAAAATTAATTAATCCCGAAATAAATTTATACACAATTATTGAAACTAAGATTTTTTGCACGACATAGATTGAAATTAGTGTCAATGTTGACCAGCGTGTTCAGTGATGTGTAACACTGATACCCAAATAACATGCATTGACTTTCTGCTAATTATGCCCAAAGGCGATTGAAACCTCAGGTGTTGACACCATTTTATACAATCCCACTGTATTAACCGGCCAGGTAAACACAAACAAAAGAAATAAGAAACAAGTCACGATTCCCGATATTTTCAAATGTTTATTTTTTAAATAAATGTACTCTTTTAATGACTTGTTTATAAATTAAAAACTAATTCATAAATAAATCCCGGAATAATTGTTCACATTGTTCATGTGACAGTAGAATGGTGGAATAATTTTATTTCATGGTCATTAAATAAATTATTAGGTTTTATTTGAGAGTGGTAAAAAATAGCATGGAGTGCTCTTTTTTAAGCATGGTATTAGCTTTTTCAATGAAGAAAAAAAAATCCAGTACAGTACGTTCCTCTGAATACATGTATCTTACTGAAATGACAAGTTTGTTTGTTTTTTGTTTGTTTTTTTTTTAAATAGTGCTAATGCAAACTTTGAGTACATATGTAATTTGACAGCATTAATTTATTAAATAGGCCTAGATATTTTTTTTCAAACACCTGTATTGAAGTTTAATTTAAGGGATAAAAATCATCCCCTGACTTCCCTTTTTAACTACTTTTATTTTCTTAAAATTAATTCTAGACTACAATTGTGTAAATTTACAGCCCTCTGAAGACATTTAGTAATTACATGTATAACTATCTCTATTTATTTAATTTTTGTAAGAAATCAATACTTGTTTTTTTTTATATTTGCTTTTATCTTAAACACCTCTCTGCAGAAAGTAAATAAAACAACAACAAGGAGCTGCAAATTCAGAATACACAAGGGGCGGAGCTATCATGTCACTCAGAACCTTTTTCACGCATGAGTGAACAAAGCAGTCCCAGAAAGCAGTCCCAGGGACTGCTGGGACTGCTGGGTCTGCTTTCTAGAGCAGTCCCACAGCAGTCCCAGAGCAGTCCCATAGCGGTCCCAGAGCAGTCCCACAGCGGTCCCAGAGCAGTCCCACAGCAGTCCCAGAGCGGTCCCAAAGCAGTCCCGGGGACTGCTTTCTGGGACTGCTTTGGTGTCAGGTTGGGTCTGGTTGGTACTGTATTAACACATACCATATTGTGAGCAATGTTTTATGAAAACTGATATTGCTCTTAAAGACCCAATTTTTTTACCGTACGGATACCTGAGGAGGGGGAGTGGTCTTAGTAAAACTGGTGTTATTTACCTGAGAGCCCTAATACTGAAGATGTCAAAAATCCATATACACGTTGCATTACACATGAAGTCTGTCTTTGGTAATCAAGGTCAACATTACGAGTTTCTTGCCTAATTTTGAGTGAAACTGCTTAAAATAATTTATGTGCGATTGCCAATGCGAATTCCTTTTAATAGAATAACTCATTTATGGAACTTCTCATTCTCTAACATTTCTGTATACTGTCACGGACCCAATTTACAGATATTGTAATATCGCAGCATTTCAAGAAACTGTCTTCACTCTCCATTTTAATAAATGATAAAACACTTAGGTGTGTTGCACTTTGCCACTAATGTGACTTTAATTATTGAAAATAATTGTATTGAATTACGTAATAATTGTTAAAGAAATCCATAAAATTATCAATTTGCTACTATTATCTGTCTCAAAAAATCACAACAAAATAAAACCGAATTATGAATATGATTGATAAGTAAAATTGATTACATAATATGTGGCGTAAATGATTACATAATACATAAAACATTCTTCTTGTGTTCTGAAACCGAAAACTACCTAAAACAAATTCCAACCGAAGAAAAGAAAATACAGACAAAATTGGACTACATCAAAAAAGGCAAAGGCGGAGGGGTGGAGGCGAATTAAAATAATTTGAAGCTATCCAACACACATGTACTTTTCACGACTTCCTAAAAGAAACTGAAAAGCGACGTTATCTGAACGACCGTGTCCAGATTTTTCCCGCGCACAATTTCCATTGGGCATTTAGTGAATGTTTTCATTTCCAAGAATCACTCGCATTTACCTTTCCTAATTTGGCAACGCCAAAAACTTCCAAGGATAATGCAAGCGTGATAACTCTTTCTATACGCAGTGCATTTCAATGTACATAAAACATTTTAAGTAAAACTTAAAATTCATTTGTATACTTTAATATAGAATTTAAATGTATGAACTAAACGGTTTCATCGATATCTTTTGAAGAAAAGAAATTATAAAGAAATCGTATCATTTTAATTATGAAAAAATCACCTAGTATAAATATATGTATATATATATATATATATATATATATATATATATATATATATATATATATATATATATATATATATATATATATATATATATATATATATATATATATTACATTCGTTCTTGTATTCTCATTAAATCAAATAACTTGATAATTTAAGTATACAAAAGGATTTCTCGATTTAACACAATTTAGCAAAGGGGAATAACACTACCCTAATTACAATTTTGTACTCTGTTTTCCTCCAAGATACACAGGAGCAGAGAAAAGGCACATTTACTTATTTTTATTTTTAAAAATTTACATTATATATTATTACATTTGGTCTGTTTGCTGTTGTCTTCAAGGACAGAGGTAAAGATTTTCAAAGCATTTAGTTTCTTTACTTAATACCAAGGAGGAGAGAAGATTTTGAAAGCATTAATTTATTTCAGTATGTATCAAATAAGCCCCCATAACCCCTGACCATGGGGCCACATCTTTTGCAATGAAAGAGACACCCTTCCTCATCAGAAATATGTACTTAATCCATCATATTAATACCCAGGAGCAGAGAAGATTTTTCAAAGTATTAATGCATTTTCACTATATATTCATTAAAGCCTCGCCCTAACACTAGACCCCATGACCCTGGGGGCCATGAAATTCACTATTTTGGAAGAGGCACCCTTTTTCATCATAACCATACATTTAGTTAATCGGCTTTATACCCAAGAAAAGAAGGTTTCAAAGAATTAATGCATTTTTCTATGTCATTATTATAGCTTCGACCAAAACAAGAACCACTTAGTCAGGGGTCATGAAAATCACAATTTTGGAAGAGGCACGTTGCTCATCATAACTATGTACCTAATCAATTAGCTTAATACCTAGGAGCAGAGGAGAAGATTTTCAATGCAAAAATGCACTTTCACTATATCATCCTTAGAGCCCCGCCCTAACACCAGAATTCCAACCCCTGACCCAGTGCCATGAAATGCACAATTTCGGAAGAGGCACCTCACTTCGCCAAAAACTATGAATCTAGTTTGTTTCCTTTTTACCCAGGAGCGACGATAAGATTTTCAAGGAATTCATGCATTTTCATTATATAATCATTAGAATCCCGCCCTAAAACCATACCCCTGAACCAGGGGCCATGAAATTCACAATTTTTGAAAAAGCACCCTTCCACATTATAACTAGGCATTTAGTTTATTCCCTTTACACTCAGCAGATATCATACGTGCCCCATCCTAAAACCATAAACTCCTGACCCAGGGATAACGAAATTCACAATTTTGGAAAAGGCATCCTTGCTTATCATAAGAATGCATTTAGTGTGTTTGCTAAATTACCAGGAGCAAAGGAGAAAATTACTAAAGAAATAATGCATTTTCACTATATAATCATTAGAGCCCCATCCTAGCACCAGAACCCCTGATCCTGGGGGCATGAATTTCACAATTTTAGTAGAGGGCCTAATGCTTATTACAATCATGCTAATAGTTTGATTGATTTCCAGGAGTAAAACAGAAGATTTTTAAAGATCGCATTGGTTTTGATGATTTAAGCCTAAGGAGCAGGGCCTTGAATTTCACAATTTTTATTCCCCTCCATCCATAGATGCTATATGCCAAAATTGGTTGAAACAGGTTGAAAATGCTGAGAATTTACAAATGTTAACGTTAATTCACAACGAAGGACGAAAAAAGAAAAGAGATAGCAATAAGTCAACTAAGTGACTCAAGTGATCTAAAAATGGTCGTTCCCTTATTATTTTCTTGAAGAAAACATTTTCTTTTTGTTGTTGCACAAATATATGTCAGACTTTCTTCTGTCATCCATGACAAAGTCATGGAATTGCAAATACATGTTTGAGTAATGAACAGCGGTTATGAAACACGGCAAAATGAACAGTAATAGCTCTGCTGGCATATCGTCCATGATGGGATACCACTGATTAACGTATATTTCCTTAAAAAATTGCATAAGGTACACCATTATCTTTTATCAATTTTCAATAGTGATAAAAAAAGATTTTTAAAATAACAATTAAGCTTAAGAAAATAACAAAAAAAAAAAATGTCAAACCTATGGTGGCATATTTCTGGCCCCTACATGCAAGATAAATTATGTCAACATGCAACATAATTATGCAGACATGCGACTTGTTTATGTCATCATGCTAAAAACTTATGTTGGCATGCAAGTTACCTATCTCTTTAGAAATTATAATCTGAATATATATAAACTTGCTTATTAACGCCATTATATGACATCAAACAAGGAAGATGCAAAATAATTATGTTCACATGCGACTTATTTGTTAACATACGAGGTACTTATGTAGATATCTATGTCAACATACAAGATAACTATGTTCACATGCGAGTTAATTATGTCAACATGCGAGATATGTATGCTTACATGTTAACATGAATAGGTCGCACTTCAACATACTTCACCGTTCACGGTAGCGCAGTTGGTAGAGCGCTCGCTCCGTGATCGGGAGGTCGTGAGTTCGAATCTCGGCCGCGACTGACCTAAGTCGATCAAAAATGGGTAGCAACTGTTCCTTCACCATGCGCTCGGCACTTTGAAGTGAAAGTCCTTCGGATGAGACCTTAAAAACCGAGGGCCCGTGTCACGCAGGCGTTGGCACGATAGAGATCCCTCACTGCTCAATGGCCCTGAGTGCCAAGTAAAGGTCAAAATTTGAAGCCCTTCACCGATATATGGTGAAGTCTCTATATGAGCGAAAAATTCTCGAATGGGACGTAAAACAGCGTACAATCAATCAATCAATCAATTAACATATTTCTGTTTTATCTTGCTTGTATGATGTCGTTTACTGGTGTTAGTAAGTAAGCTTACCAACATTAGAATTAGATTCTCTAAAAAAGATTGGTAGCTTGCATGTCAACATAAATATTATGCATGTAGACATAATTAACTTGCATGTTGACATACTTTTTTCTCGAATGTTAACATAATTTATCTTGCATGTAGGAGGCAGAAATATGCCACCATACAAACATTAACCTTTGAGCTTTGAAAGTTCCAATATTATCAAGCCTCAGCAATTTTCAGCGCTATTGCCTATAGCTAAATGACCTATATAAGTCATACGCAATTCTTTCATAAAACATGTTAAAATTACGGTTTTCTTTTTAAAATCTGACCTATATCAACCTAGGATGATTTCTATGATTAATATACATTGTGCGTAAAACTCTTTGCAAAAATAATTATTTTTTGTAAAATATGTTCATAAGATATATATACGTATACATATGTATGTATATAAAAAGGATATATGTATAATTTTACGTACAAAAATTTATAATCTAAGAATCTTAGATAACACCAAAATTGGAAATTATGCACAAAATTATCTCATGACAGCTTTCTCATTTCTTTTTTCCTTTCCGATACTACAAAATCTCATGAAAATTCTCTAGATTTTTTCGTGATTTTTAGTTTCCCTATTTTGGCTTCCAGAAAACTTTCAGAGCCTCAACGACATCATTTCGTTCTAGAAAAGTCAGTGCTCTACACAAGTCCTGGCGGCATAGAGTTGGACATTCCTTACTTGTTTGCGAGAGAGCTTCATTTATTCTTTCCTCTATCTTCTCAAAATTCTCCTCAATCTTTTCTACATCTCTATGCGGAAGACCCAAAAAACGGACAAAATGAGTGTATTCTCTTATAAGATATTTAGATATTATCTTGAATTCTCTCTCAGACACGGGTAGACTAGGACTTGATATATCGGTACGCTGAAATTCAGCCATATTGAATGTGGAAATGTATTCAGCAGCTTTCTCTTGATTAGCTTTCTTTAGCGTTTCCTCCAACTTTTTCAAGTGGTCAATGTTTGGATATTTACATAACCACTTGTACAGAGTTCTAAATACTTGTTCTTCATAACATCTTGTTGAAGTGTCTTTGTCGACTTCAAAATAACTCGCCAATAGATGACATGTTGTGTCATACATTTTCCTTGACACCACAGTTAAAATCAGTTCTATTGCTGAAATTGTAAAATGCATATATAACTTTTCAAACAGTAATTGAGTTTTTTCTTCGCTATTTCAATTAAAGTGGATAATAAAATATCTTATTTAGGAATTTGCATGGTATTTAATTAATCGTATAACCATGAATCACGGGGAAATTATTATTTCAAACATAAAGCCCAAGGACTATAACATAACCATTTAAAGGATCCATGGGATGGTATATAATCATAAGCCTAAATAACCTAAAAATAGAGCTTTGTTATTTGATATAAAGTGGACAAAACCTCCTCTCTAACACTTTGTATAGAAGAATATGGATGATAACGTTTTAGCACGAATTTAAAAAAAAAAACAACAAAAAACATGAAGCACAGGGTAGAAGCATTCCACGTTAAATGTCCAAGCTGATGTCAACTGTCACCATTTCTACAGCTTTCTCTCATATGTAATTCTACTTAACAAGAGGCCCATAGGCTACATCGCTCGCCTGAGCACATTAGCTAGGAAAAAGCCGATTTCAGCTCTGTACTAAAAATTTTAAGTGGGATGGGGTTATTAATAAATTTACACTACTACCTCAATATGCTTCCATATCACTGTTACTAGTCATAGCTTTGCTGTTCTTGAGAAAAAGATTTCTGAAGATTTTCCCCAATGTATTCCTGCGTAAAACTCTGATTTCTCATTGTGGCCCCACCCTACCAAGCCTAGATTTAGTCAACTTTGAATCTACTCTACCTGACAATGTATCTACAATAATATGACTAACCATGGCTATGCTATTCTTGATCAAAAGATTTTTTCAAGATAATATCGGTTTCGTGGACATTAAATTTCGTTGTTTTGAAAGTACCCTATTCAATTTTTTGTTATATAAAATATTTTTATGGGACGGAAGTCGGTAGGTGCCAGGTAGAATAAAATATTTTATCTGGCGACCGCCAAATAATTATCTGCCAGCTGCCACTTAAATAACTGGCGGCCGCCAGAAACTTATCTGGCGGTCACCATATAATTTTTAGCGGCCTCCAGATAATTATTTGGCGGCCGCCAGAAAGTTATCTGGCGGTCGTCAAATAATTTTCTGGCGGCAGACAGAAAGTTATCGGACTGCCGCAATATAATTTCTGGTGGCCGCCCGATAATTGTTTTGGCGGCCGCCAGAAAGTTATCTGGCGGCCGCAAAATATAACGATCTGGCGGGCACAAGATAACTTATCTGGCGGCCGCCAGATAATTATTTTGCCGCCATTTTTCTACCTGGCACCTACCTGCTTCCGTACTTGTGAAATATAATTTTGCTGTTAACTGTTAACAACAAAATAAACAAAATTCAATCCCAACGAATATTTCTGCTTTTACAGTATTCTAAAATTTATGTAGAGACGGTACTACTTATCTAGAGACGATACTACTTGCACCATGTTTCTCCCTAGGTTACTACTGACAGAAGAACTGGGTGTCTCAATCTTGTTCAGATTTAAGACACTCAAAACTTAAGGAATTCAATGAACATGTATAAAAGGGTACTTCCGGCGATAATGACGGCATTTGGCAATCTTTTAAGAACCCTGTAAGCACTGCACACTAAAGAGTTCTGATTCTGTGGTATTTTTCTGCAGTTAGAGTGATCTGTCCTTAGATCTGAATTCAAATAAATTGAAATCTTCAGTGTTTTACTCAATCTGTGATCAATTCAAGCATTCTGAACATTTTAAAAGGCTAAGATAAATTAACTGAACACTTCATTTGCATATATTTTATCCACTGAAGTAAACAACAGTGATTCATTGAAACTTTGCTGTCTTTGAACATTTTTCCTGGGGGTAAATGCCACGTACCGCATATTGAAAATTCAATAGATAAGCTTAAATTTACACATGTATACAGTATATTTTTCTCAGTGTTCAAAAACATTTTGCACTGGTGTAGAGAGGGTCCTCAATAAACATCGGCACTGGTCGAGAGACTCTTATGTCTTAAGAGTTAACTACCGTTGTAAACAAGCATGGCTCTTCGTCAACACTGCTGGATATACGCTGGCATTATATATGTCATCAGAGCAGAGGTAAATAATTGAACAGAGTAGAGAACAAATGCTAAATTGATAGGAAACATGATAAGTTAGTTTTTTAGACAAAATGCTGCGAAAGCATTTTAAAAAGAAAAAAGAATACATACATAAATGGGGTTATCCAAGTTCTATAAAGACCACGCATCTTTCGATGTGCGAAAAAATGGGGTAAGTTTTTTTTTTTTAAGCAACGTAATTTATTAACATTTGTGTAATCATTTTGTAGTTCTTGTGATTTCTTGTGATTTCCTGTCGTTTGCAGTGAACATAGTAAAGAAACGTGTAGAAATTTGCATCTTTAATTCGCTGTAAACTAGACCACGGTAACAGGAATTTCGTTTGCATGGAAAAAATAAATAAATGAATAGGCTACAAAATGATTACCAAGTTTTCGCTGATATAAAATTAAAAAGTATTTTCTGTTTGAAATGGGCATAACCGATGTTTCTTGTTGTAAAACTACATGTATACTAGTTGTGATCCCAAAGTGAAAAAAAAAATATCAGGTACTAAATTTAAGGTTCATAAAATAACCTTAACATTAAAATTAAAAAAAAAGGAATGAAAGATTTAGGACTAAATTATTTCTATCATGACCCTAACAAAAAAAAAAAAAAAAAAAAAAAAAAAACTATAGTAAACTATAGTTAACTATAGTTTATTATAGTTCACTATAGTTAATCAAAGTTCCAAAGTTTTCACTATAGTAAATCAAAAGTCCAAAGTTTTCACTATAGTAAATCAAAGTTCTAAATTTTCACTTTATCATCTCAACGTTTTAAAGTTTTCACAGTAGTTTATCAACTTATTAAAGTATTTTAATAATGTTTTGCTTATTTTGCCGTTTTTAGGGTGGAGGAGGGGTTGAGTTGGGGCTGGAGATTGTTGTACATGTTAATTCAAATTAACTATAGTTAACTATAGTTAACTATAGTTAATTTTTTTTTTTTTTTTTTTTTTTTTTTTTTTTTTTTGTTAGGATATTTTTTTTTAATAAAAATTGGGAACGAATATTTGATTTTGTAGTAATTTTTTTTATAAATAAAAACCCTATGTATTCATTTTCTAGGGAAAAAAAATAAGATGGGGAGGGGGATATCATAATAAATATAAACACGACATTGATTTCATTTTCATGATCTCTGTAGATATGAGGAACAAAATATCATATTTTTTCAGCTAAAATAACGACAAGATTATATCTTTTTTATCTCCCACAATTTTTATTGAATAAAGTGAATGTATTTTTACAATGTTAAAAGGTTAAGGACATTGCTTAAAATGTCATAAGGCTGATTTATTCATGTTGCGTTATAGTCTTATCAATGTATAGCATGGAATAATCATAATAATGGTGTTGAGAATATAAAGTTATATTTGTGTATCAGCTAATGAATGCTAAAATAGGGGTAGGGGTAATAATGCTTATTAATTCCAAAATTCATGGTAAAAATTATCTTATGCATTTCATCATTGTACAGTATTGATTCAAGTTATTTTCTGCCAAAGTGATTTTGGCTCACTCTTTTTTTATTAATTAAAAAAAGAGAATAAATGATTTTTTAAGAAATGCACACTTAATTCTGAGTAAAATATGTTGAACTGGAAATTTTACTAGTTAGTAACAACTTTTGAAAAAAAATGCGCTTTTATTAATATGCATCAATGTTATTTTTGTTAATCTAAAGTAAAATTACAGTCTGAAAGTGAGATTATGTAAAAGAATTCTGCTTATTGTATAACACCCCCTTCACTGTTTCCAACAGCGTAGATATGAATTGAAAATTCACCAATTTTCAAATATGTGTGGTCAAAGCTTTATCTAATTT
The DNA here is from genome assembly GCF_033153115.1 of Saccostrea echinata. Lineage (NCBI taxonomy): Eukaryota > Metazoa > Mollusca > Bivalvia > Ostreida > Ostreidae > Saccostrea > Saccostrea echinata. Next base: position 40,645,149 of record NW_026889778.1, read on the forward strand.
TGGAATAAAAGCCTAAAAACATTCAAGATGGGGAAATATATATTACTTTTTTCATTCTTCAACATTTCTTGTTATGCATTGAATACCTTAACGTACATCAATTTCCTAGGATATTTGTCACTGTTGCTTATAACTTTTATACTTTTATTTTGCTCTTACCCTTAACTTCTTTATTTCTGATTCAAGGGCAAACTTCTTCAACTAGCTTCTGAATGCCTGACTTTCCCAATGCTTTGCCTAATATACCCTTCGAAGTCTTCAAGTGAAGCTAAGCCGTTATTAGTCAATGCCCATTAACCATAACACCTATAAATTCTTAAGTAGAAATTTGAACCCCTGTTGGGGTCCCGCCCTACCCCCAGGGGTCATGATTTGAACAAACTTAAATCTACACTACCTGAACATACTTCTATATCTGTATTAATATGACTAATTATGGCTTAGCTTTTCTTGAGAAGAAAATTTTTAATGATATTTCCTATATATTCAATGTTAAAATTCTGGACCCTGTTATGCCCGCGCCCAACTCCCAGGGGTCATGATTTGAACAAACTTGAATCTACACTACCTGAGGATACTTCTCCATTAATATGACTAATAACGGCTTAGCTTCACTTGAGCCTTCTGCTCAGGTGAGCTGAAAAAAGACTTCTTTAAGATAGCACAAATCTTTATGAAAGGGGAGGGGGGGGGGGGTAGGGACTATGAAAGTCACTATTTTTGTACCTCTTTAACCATTGATACTCTATGTCAAAATTAGTTCAGTTGTTAAAAAGAAAAAGCTGAACTTGTTCAAGTTTACTACCGATGCACGACATATAACAGCGAACAACAACAGATAGCAATAGGTCACATCTAACATCTAATAAGTGTGACTCAGGTGAAATAGGAACGCACTAAATAAAAAGATACATACAAGGACCTGAGACTTTCTCTTCTTTAGGGTCAAACTTCTTTTGCAGCTCCTGTTTAAAAACAGAAATAATACAGAATGGTTATTTGAATTAAAATTTACGATGATATCCACCCCTTTAAATAAAGAATTCAACATTTCTCACCAAGATCGTTAATCAATTTTTTTTAAATAGGTCAACGAATTTATAATTCTTCATGGAATCATTAAAAAATCTTTTCTTTTATAGTTTTGAAAGCGTTCATCAGAAACAGTTATTCATTTAAGAATATATTTTCTTCAACTAAAATTTCGCAACATAATTATTTATTTAACTAATCATTTAAATATTTGTTTACATGTATTACAGGTAATTATTTAAGTATAGATTTTTTTTATAGCGAAGCAATATTCCACAGAACCTGTTTCCAATATTTTGTGATATCTTTTGTGTTTATTGGATGCTTTTTCCATTCTGGGCAGGACGGACACGGAAAAGGTGCTCTTATAAACTTAGATTCCTTTATGACAGCACTTTCTTTGCTGTCACAGAATCCAGTAGGTTTGCATTTGAAAGCAACTTGGAATCCAGAGTTTTTCTGAAATGTGTTGGCAAGATTGTTTAATATACTTTCAATTCTTTCTCTAATCTGGTGACATGTTGAGACATCAACTTCTCCCTCCCTGTCTGTAACAAACACCTGCAATTGAATATCTGTTTGAGTCATTCCAACCAGAATGTTATGGCGCAGGTCACAAAACACGAAAACAGCTGCAGTCTGGAAAATACACCCTCGGTCTCCATCAGAAAATATCTTCCACGGAATCTGCATGCAATTTGCTACAAGGCGATGGAAAATTCCAGCAGGAAGAACATCAAACGTGTAGCAGAGGATGGAAGAGGCGGGGTATAATGAAAAACAGCCCACAGGAAATTGTCGCTTATTCATAGAGGGAACGTACCATTTTTTATTTTGTTCCCCAATATCAGCTAGAAGACCTAGCTTCTCCATGTATGGCATAATCTTATTTTTGTGTTCAATATAACCATTATTTTTTATTTTCCAAATATTTAACAGTAAAGTGTCTGTTAATTCTCCGGTTTCATTGAATTCTCTCCATTCCTTTGCAAACATTACTAAATCTTTCTCTGCATGGTTTTTATCTGTTATGACATTTTTGAATGCGTCTGCAAACCACTGAACATCTAGAATAATTATATCATCGAGATATTCTTGATTATAGTGTAATATTTCCCTGATATCATGGAAAAACTGCAGCATAATATGCACATCTTCTGATTTTTCAAGTTTTATTTCCAGTGGCAATTCTGCATTATATGACAGCAGTTCTTTTGTATATATAATCTTCATGTGTTTCTTGTCCTGGAAAAAATGTTCAAATATAGCCCAAGAACGTGGCAGCTTTTTGCCCCAGTGATCAAGTTTTTGAACAACTTTAGCAATCGACAGTTTAATTTTTTCAATGCTTTTATGGTCATGGAAACCAACAGCAAACATCCTTTCTTTGTCAAGATGGCCTTGCAAAGACTTGTCTTTTGTGTCAAGAATTTGGCAAACGTCTCCAAAAAACTTAATTTTCTCCTGCAAAAAAAATTCTTCAGATCAGCAATGAGACAAATTGAAAAATGATTGTTTGTAGATTTAAAAAATAAAGGTGTCTTAAATAATAAAAAAAAAAAACAACAGAATAATAATATACATTCTAATACAATTGTTTTTAAAATGCATTTTGATTGGCTAATTCACTGATGTTCGACGCAGTAAAATGAGCATTACCGAGCTTGAAAACTTTCCATTGTGTTATCATAATATAGCAACGCAAAACCACAACTCCCCATGACATATTTCACATACAAAAATACTCAGCAAAATAAGATGCAAACATCAAACAAAATACATAGATTGCATAAAAATGGGAATGACTATCTTTTAATTTGGTATTTGTTACCATTATTGCTAATTTAACGGTCGCAAACATCCGTTTTACCGTCTCTGCTCACGAAGCAGGGTATTCTGCATAGTTACTACCAGAGAATTGTATTTTGTTCATACATGGAACATACTAACTTTTATTTTGTTCATCCAAGTCAGCTTATACATGTAGTCCTAGAGTCTTCGCGTATGGCATAATGTTAATTTTTGTGATCAATATATTTATATTTGTTAATCTTCCAAATAGCTGACAAAAGATTAAATAATTTAGTTAAGGTATCTAAAGACACTTGACCCCCCCCCCCCCCCCGAAAAAAAAAATAACTCCCGATAGATTTTGCTGAAATTTTCACATGGTGCAAACGAATGGGTAATGAATATTTAATCCTATAATTAATCAATCAATCCTATATTGAAATAATCCATAAAAAATTAATTGTAAAATATGAGCTTTATTTTTAAAATTATTTCTAAACAAAATTAAAATATGAATTTATGTTTCAACAATATATTACTTGAACAGAAATGTAATTTAAAAAAAACAACAACATATGAAAACTCTTCAACCTTAACAATTTTGATTGCTTTCATGCAAACAAATTCTATATTTTCTTAAATAAGATCTACAAAAATATATCTGTTCAAATAGATATTCTAGTAATATTATTATGTAAAAGATTTGCCAAATGCTATTCATCACTCAAAAATCCTGTCACATTATAGGCTAATTTACTCAAAGAACCAAAACTCGCATTAATTAAGCGATTGAAGGGCCATGAAAACTATTTATTCTTCTGTCTTCACAAATGCAGAAGTGAAAAAGGAATTAGATTAATTACACGATCAGTATGTACTGGTTCGAGCTGACAAAGCTGGTAACATTATAATCTTTGTTTTTAAGGCTCATTATTCGAATTGTATTTTAGAGGAACTAGGTTTTAAATCTACAGGTGGAAATCTAACTTACACCGATACCTCCCTTTCTAAGGATGATATTCTTCAAAATCATATGTCCGTTTTAGATATTTTTATATTCCCAACAATCAAAATGAATTTGAATTAGCAAACCTTTACTAGATTCCGATACCTCATAAAAATCCTTACAAACAAAGATACATAGCGGGTTCCAGAAAATCTTCTACCAAGCCTATTTCTTTATTCCTCACTAAAATATTTACTGTAATGAAGGAGGAAGATCAGGAGTACTGTACAACAGTATATTGAAGAAGTGGTGTAACTTAGATGTAGATACCCAAAAACTCTAAAGAACTTTTGGAAAATTTGAAATCCAAATTTTACTAAATTAATAGTATCAAATCGTACGACTCTTCAACACTTTATACAAGCTTTTCCCACGATAAAATGAAGTCCAGGCTTTTTGACATCATCGACAGCTGCATTTTCAATAAAAATGGAACTCGTAAATATACTTACATTGTCATTGGTCATTTAAAAAAATATTTTGTTAATAGCACTTTGATTGTACACACAAGTACTCTGAAGTTGATATTGAAAAGATGCTTGAGTTTCTGATTGACAATATCTATGTAGTTTTTGGAGATCAGGTCTTTCAATAACCTGTTGGAATTCCCATGAGTACCAATTGCACCCCCTTATAAGCACACCTATTTTTGTATTGATATGAAGCAGAATTTATTCATAAAGTTCTACAAATAAGACGAAAACACTTGCTGTGACCTTCAACTCGACATTTCGATACCTCGACGAAGTATTATCAATTAATAATAGTTACTTTCATTATTATATCGACTCGATATATCCCAATGAGCTTGAAATAAAAGATATCACAGATTCTGTCACATCTGTTTCATATTTAGATATTTTACTAGAAAAAGACGTTAATGGTAACCAAACAACAAAGTTTTATGATAAACGTGATGACTTCGGCTTTTCAATCATCAACTTCCCTTACTTGTGTAGCAATATACCCTTATCGCCTGCATATGGGGTTTATGCCTCTCAGTTGAATCAATACATAAGAGCATGTCCTACATATGAACAATTTCTAAAACGAGACAAGCTATTGACAAACAAGTTGATGAAACAAGGATATCAACAGTCTAGTTTGAAGTCTTATTTTCTTAAGTTTCACCGTCGATACAATGCCCGTGACAGAAGAATGGTAGAATAATTTTATTTTATGGTAATTAAATAAATTATTAGGTTTTATTTGAGGATGGTAAAAAATAGCATGGAGTGCTCTTTTTTAAGCATGGTATTAGCTTTTTCAATTAAGAAAAAAAAATCCAGTACGTACAGTACGTTCCTCTGAATACATGTATCTTACTGAAATGACAAGTTTGTTTGTTTTTTGTTTGTTTTTTTTTTTTAACTAGTGCTAATGCAAACTTTGGGTACATATGTAATTTGACAGCATTAATTTATTAAATAGGCCTAGATAATTTTTTTTTTCCAAACACCTGTATTGAAGTTTAATTTAAGGGATAAAAATTATCCCCTGACTTCCCTTTTTAACTACTTTTATTTTCTTAAAATTAATTCTAGACTACAATTGTGTAAATTTACAGCCCTCTGAAGACATTTAGTAATTACATGTATAACTATCTCTATTTATTTAATTTTTGTAGGAAATTAATCCTTGTTTTTTTTTTATATTTGCTTTTATCTTAAACACCTCTCTGCAGAAAGTAAACAAAACAACAACAGGGAGCTGCAAATTCAGAATACACAAGGGGTGGAGCTATCATGTCACTCAGAACCTTTTTCACGCATGAGTGAACAAAGCAGTCCCAGAAAGCAGTCCCAGGGACTGCTGGGACTGCTGGGTCTGCTTTCTAGAGCAGTCCCACAGCAGTCCCAGAGCAGTCCCATAGCGGTCCCTGAGCAGTCCCACAGCAGTCCCAGAGCGGTCCCAAAGCAGTCCCGGGGACTGCTTTCTGGGACTGCTTTGGTGTCAGGTTGGGTCTGGTTGGTACTATATATATATATATATATATATATATATATATATATATATATATATATATATATATATATATATATATATATATATATATATATATATATATATATATATATATATATATATATATATATATATATATATATATATATATATATATATATATATATATATATAAAAAGAAATTTTGATAAAGTTTTATATTACGTTAATATTTCTTAACCGTGGACCGGAGTTCGATGTGATGGTGTGAAACAACTTTTTGATTTTAAGTAACTGAATTCCTCGTTCTGTTATTCGCAGATTTATAAGCATGAAAAGATTGAAATTGAACAGATATAATAAAATTTTGTTATTAAAAAGGAATATATCATCGAAAGAGAACTATTGGGAAAAACAGATCATTATAGTTCTTATAAATATGCTGCGGATATTTACGATTTTTGACAATCTTTGCGTAACAATTAAGTTATAAAATATTTTTGTAACATATCATCTTCAGTTTTAATTCTTTTCATATCATTATGGGTATCAAAATAATTGTCTTTTTGTGTACAATCATAATTTCTAATTTGTTATATGCTTGCGTAAATTTTAAGTTTTGTAAAAAAAAAAAAAAAAAAAAAATAGATCATCAAAATCTGTCACTCTACGTTCCCATGTATAGTTTCCTGTTAATTGACCGGGGACTGGTGGGGACACCTAATTAAGGTCTATTGTCTAACTAGTCGATATACTGTGCACTGATTATTTTACCCCGCTTCTCAATGTGTATAAATCTGGTCTGATACCCTGTTTAATCTGATCGGCTGTTCTTCTGAAAATTGATTTTGAAATAACAATCATTGAAGACCGACTATATTTTGATCAATTCTTACTTCTGCATTATTTCAAATAAATTCTTACTTCTGCATCATTATAAATAAATTCTTACTTCTGCATTATTTCAAATAAATTTTTACTTCTGCAGTATGTTAAAAGAAAGGAAAAAATAATGGCACTTAACCACGAATCAATTCAAATTATTCATGAATTAATTCAATGATTGGCAATATAATCTATACCTATATATTTTTTTTTATATCTTAAACATTTCTCTACCCAAAGAAAAATTAAGAGACTTAGGGATATTCCCGAAGAAAATGACTCTAATTACATTTCCTATGAATTCGGCAGTGGAACGTGGCTCCAAACACGAAAGAAAAATATGTGATTTTTTTTTTTTTTTAAAAATTAATATATATTATGTATTTATGGATAAAAATAATTTTAAAACAATTACTCAAACAAACTGATTTTAGGGAGCGAAAATTTTAAGGCATTTGGTGAAGCTGTTCTCAGTTCCCGAGTTTATACGCATTGACAAAAATGTTAGAAATAGCGAGAAAAAAATTATGAATTGAATAAGTATTTGTGTAAATGATACTGGAACAACTTCAAATTTAACAAGTTAGTTTAAAGACTTGATACTGGATGCGTTAAGGTGGTTTAATTAAGTTTGGACATTAAGTCACCATTAAGCTGCAGCTTAAAAGTAGCTTAATGGTAGCTTAATGAAGTTTGGACATTAAGCACCTAGAAGCTGCAGCTTAATGGTGGCTTAATGGTGGCTTAAAGGAATTAACTTCTATAAGCCACCAAGCTACCATTAAGCCACCATTAACCGATTGCTTAAAGATGGCCTTTCGTCCTGTGTTTTGCCCTCTTTCATTTAAACAAAGACGTTAAATTACTTGTAATCTTAGCCAATCAGATTTCAGTAAATGTGATCGAGTGTATTTTATAGATTTCTCGCATATATATTCTTCAAGTGCCTTGTTATATATACCCGTGTCTTGAATTTCAAAGTTTTTCATTGCATAGTACTAAAGATACAGCCTACAAATGTTAATTTTTTTTCGTTTGTAACATATTGTAGAATCACGTAAGGTATACATCTTAAATTTCAAACTATTTTGTCGAAAAACAAGGACGTTATTGAGATTTTTGTTTCACCCAATCAGAACGAAGAGCACGTGTATGTGCCTGAGTTCATGCTAATTTAACAATGTCATTTTATCTAGACTACAAAGATATCTTAATATTCGGAGTTTTAAGGCAATTCATCAAAATATATAAGATTTACGCATAAATCAACTATATTGGCCATCTTGCTCATTGCACACGAGCGCGAGGGCGTGTTGTCCTCGTCATCTTGTCAAGACTATAAATATCTTTATATTCTTAGTATCTAAGGATTTCTTTAAAATATATATAATTTACACCTTTATCAAGTATATTCTTCATGTCAGTCACTGCACGCGTACGCACGTGTATACATTGTGTGCTGACCTTTTCATCTTGTCTAGACTATTAATATAAAATTATCTTTATATTCTTAGCTTCAACGTAATTCATGAAAAGATTTAATATCTACGCCTACATCCGCCTACATCAAGTATATTCTTCATGTCACTCATTGCACGCGTACGCATTTGCACACATCTGCATTCATGTGTGCGCTGACCATGTCATCTTGTGTAGATTACTAATATATCTTTACATTTTGAGTATCAAAGCATTTCATTAAAAAAATATAAAAGGTACGGTTAAATCAAGTATATTCGTCATTTTACTCATCGCATGCGCACGCACTTGTGTGGAGGAGCGCAAAATGAGCTTCATTCCGCAAATGACCTTGAAAATTATGTTTTGTTAAATATAAAGCAAAATTATGTAAATAATGTAATCAAAGATATTGGCAAATTTATGTTGAAAGGAGTCGGTATCTAGATTGTGCTCAACCAAGCATGCTAACTTTCCGATCAGAGAGGGCAAAATATATTGATTCCGGGGAATGCAAGGTTGTTGGCGGCCCCACTGTTGTGTTGAACACTGTAGACAATATCTGCCAACTCAATCAAAGCATTAATTTAATAAGACGTTTGTTGTCATACATAAATATATATGTAGGTCTTTGATAATCTGCATTTGGCCTGCTTGTCAAATGTCGAATTGTTTGATTTTGGGGTGTCAAAGTGATTGTCATCAACTAACAAGTCCCAACAATGCACAGAACAAAGTATTCACATACTGATTCTATAATATCTGACTTTCTGGGACTCTGGAACTGGGGGTTTGAATAGCCTTCATAATATATTCGGACAGCGAAGGAGAAGAACTCAAATATGCAGATTTAATATCAAAAAACAAAAAACAAACAAACAAACAAACAAACATAACAAACAAACAAACAAAACAAACAAACAAACAAACAAAATAGAATAACATGCTTGTCAATTATACAATTTCGATATACATACATGTATGAGTAGCATTATTAAAAACTGTATTCTTTATTTTTGTTAAATATTGTTAATCAATTTATGAAATTTTGTGGATTGTATTTGTAAAACTTCAAAAACTAATTTGCATATATGTACTTGTATGAATATGTATTTTGTTTTGTCTTTGTTTTTCATTCAATTTCTGCTTGTGATAAATTATTTTTAGTTTGTGTTTGTTTTTGTTCTTTTCGCTCAAAAATTAAATTATAATAATATTATACATATGTACCTGTAACATGAACAAAAAAAATTTCACATTGTTTCCACTTCTGCAATCACCTTCTTAAAACAGAAAATAATCACGTATTCAAAGATTCTGCAAAAACGTCATCTCAACTAAGATAATGTTTCTGCTGTCCCTTTATTAACATTCCTATTTTTGTATTCATATGAAGCAGAATTCATTCAAAAGAAAGTATCTTGCTGTGGCATTCAACATCTAGATATACTGACGACGTTTTATCAATTAACAATTAAAATTTTCATTCCTACGTTGATTCGATATATCCCTTTGAGCTTGAAAAAAGATACCACAGGGTCTAACATATCTCTTTGATATTTTACTAGAAAACGACGTGAATGGTAACCTAACAACATAACGTTATGATAAACGTGATGACTTCAACTTTTCTATAGTCAACTTTCCTTATTTATGTAGCAGTATACCAATATCATTTGCATATGGAGTTTATTTCTCCCGGTTGATTCAATACGCAAGAGCATGCGCTGCGTACAGACAGTTTCCAAAAACGAGACAAGCTATTATCAAATACGTTGATGAGACAAGAATATCAACAGTCTCATTTAGTGTCAACATTTCGCAAATTCTATGGTCGATTCAATGACCTTGCCAGCAAATACATGTACATTCTTCCATTATGTAAAATGTTGACTGACGCTTTTCATAGAAATTGCTAGGCCATTATTTTCACACTGCATGTCGACGGATTTTTCCTTTTGCCAGATTATGACAAGGAAAACACGGCAGGTGTGACCGGTCGGCAGAAGAAGCTTACTCCACCATGGCACCTCTGATGTTTTAAGAGGTCCGTGTTTGCTCTCCTCCGGATATGTTTTGTTTCAATGGACTTTTCAGATTGATTACTGTTCGTAATCTTCAAATTTCATTGTATTTTACTGATACCCATGCATGCAATTTTTTGTATACCTTTTTTTGAAACGTACTTGAAAAAATGTTTGTTTTCGATATAGTCAAACATGTATGATTTGCAAAGTTATGAATTATTTCTCTGCAATGAAACACGATATATAATAGTTTAATCAGAATTGGACAAACATTCGTAAACATATAAATGTAAGTTCTCAGAAAAACAAAGCTTGCTTATTAAACCATTTAAAAAGAAGTATCAAAAATGATTCAAAATTAATTGCAAATATAAAATTAGGATGATAAATGTTGAAAAATCATAATCAGGAAATGAAAACAAAAACAAATGTTATAAATTCTTAGTTTTCTAATTACAGATAAAATTTACATTCTGTGTGTGTAAATAAGAAAAAAAGGGTTACGTCTTAACTTTCTGGAAATATTTTAAAAAAATGTTCTCTTTATTGCAGAAAGAAAATAAAAAAAACCCACAGCAAATGCAAATTAAAACATTTGTGATGATGAAGTAACGCATTGGTGCATAATATGTACATGTACGAATCACAGTTGTTTAAATAAATCGCCGTTTTAATTTGGCCTTGATAGGATTGTTACATGCATCTGATGAAATTTACCGTTAAATATAAAAAAAATCTTTTAATGTCTTACACAATATGTTTGAATTTGATTCAATGTGTTTGCTTTTCAATGTAATTCAGTTGCCTTTTTAAAATTAAATATATGAAACGTTTCGAAATCTGTACATCAATCCCTTAAGTTGCTGAAATCGGACTTCAAAATAGGAAAGAAAAAATTGTGTTAAGTTTTGAAATTCTAATATGTAACAAAATAAAATAAAAGTGGTACGTCTTTTTTGAAAAGAATTTAAACAAAGAAAAAAATGAAAAGCTTTTATTGAAGCCAAAAATTTGAAAAAAGTACATTGGCAGAAGTGCACACAATTAAACCATGAACAGCATACTGTATACAAATTACACTTAAATTGTCCTTCGTAAGCAACATATCTTCTCCCCAAGGATTGTATGTCTCAAGTTTTAAAGGTGTAAAGGTATAACTGAAAGAAATAATACACTCTACTCGAAACATAATTACAATTATTATATATACAATGCACATATTTATATTTGAATGAAAAAAAAATACACATTTGACATTTACAGGATGATTGACATGATAAGAAGCTGTACAAAATGCTTAAAAAGACACTCCTTGGTAGTCGTCTTGTTCTCTATTATTACGGGTTTTTAAAGTTTTTCACAATATTTCAAAGCAACTATTTAATCCGATTTCAAGGACAAGAAAGTTCACCCCAAAACTGCTCCATCAGCTCAAGAGTTTCTGGCCAAGTTATACTCAAAATGGACCACCAGATATATCGCAAATCTTTTGGCATTCTTTTTATGGAAATATTGTCTTTAATTATCACTATAAGAGATTGTCTCCAATTGTTATGAAACGAATGCCATCTGTACAGCATACGAATTCCAACCATTGGCTAGAAAGTTTTCAGTGACAAAAAAATACAACCTTCCTACTGTTGTCTACAAACCATAAGAGTTCAGCAGCTTTAGTTAATCCAGGAGTGAAGTCTTTATCTGGAAAACTTATTTGAAATCCTTTCCTTGTTAGCGATTGAATAATAAAGTGCTAACAATACTATAGTCATCTTCGGCATAAGATATAAAAGCATCGAACTAACAGTGTTCTCTCGCAGCGGAATATACAACACCTTTCCACCTGCTACGTAAACTCATGAAATATTATTTTTAAATAATATGTTTTATGGCATCATTGTATCGTTCCATCTATTTTTATCACATCTATTTTTAGTATTCGGTTTTTATAGTTATTTTTAACCTGAGGGTTCATCTATATCTATTTGTAGAAATATTTGTTCTTGTACCTCATCAATAACCAATGAAATTGCAGGATTATGATCACGTGGAGGTCACTTTTGTTTTTACCCTGGTATGTGAAGGACGCTTTTATGTAAACAGCAAGATTGATTGTGTGAAAATTAGTTATTTGGCCGTGAACTTCAAACACAGTTAGAAGTGATGTACGCGGGAGGATTTGTCATAGTTTAAAGAGGTGTTATTGAAAGTAAGTGTTCCTTATTCCCACTCATTCTGAGTTTGTATGTGGATTATACTTCACCATCGGCGCCCAAGATACGGACTTCAGAGAAACTGGTTTGACCCGGTTTGATTAGTGAACATGATGGATCCAACAGTGGTTGGCATTATTGGACATTCTTATGTGAAGCGCTTAGAACGATTTTTATTGCAAAACCCAGTGTATAAGAACTTGTCTTTGAATGAAGATCTGTACAAAGTTTATATTTACATTGTTTTGGTTTTTCATATCACAGGGAGATCCCCCTGCCATTGTTGTGGACTAGTTTATATATACATGTATATGTTACCTGGTGATCTCCCATCTTATAAATGTAATAATCATGTCTTACTTAGACTTTAGGGAGATCCCTCTGCCTGTGTGATATCAGCTGCTCAATAAGTCCTTTTACGTTTATCTGGGATCTCCCTAGTAGTTAAGGTAGTTTATTTGTAATTAGTTGTTTATCTTCGTCATTAATAAATGACATTATTCATCAAAGCATGTCTTGGTGTTTTATGGAAGTAAAAAATTAACGAAGCTGCGGGACCAAGATGGAACTGGTTTCCACTCATTCTTTACTGTACAGGCATTTGTCTGGCATAAAGATAAATGGAGGGCATAAAAGTAATATAGTCCACATGAACACGATATTTTTTCACAAGGAAAACGACAGTGATTGCAGCAGTTAAAATTACTAACATAGAAAAAGAGAGTATCAACCATGTCTCAGTCTGACAGTTTTCTTTTCGAATTCTGCAAATGCTTTTTCTTGTAGAAGCTCTAACACTGTTAAATTCTTTTCACTGCACATAGTTTCATTCAGATCTCCAAACAAGTGCTGAATTTCCTTCATCCTTCTGAGTGATTGAATATGTAGACAGTTGCAGTTTATAGGATTTCCATAAACGAAAATCTTGGCTCTTTTTAATCTTTTAAGCATGATAAAATCTGACTCTGTGATCGATGTTATTTTGTTAGAACGAATGTACAGCTGTTTTAAATTCCGTACATGTGTCAAAGAAACTGGGAATGATGAGAAAAGGTTTTCGTCTACGTTCAAAGACAATAAAGATGTTTGATATTTTAATAATGCAGATGGAAAGTTGTTTAAATTACTCTTTTGCAGGTCTAAGTCTTCGAGCTTTTCAAGATTATAGAATATTCTCTCCAATCCATCAAAATTAAATTTTATATTTTCTGCAACGATGTTCTTTAACTTTTTTGCTTTTTCAAATAAGTGATCGTATACCTTGGGACAGTTGTTATTAGTAATATCTAGAACTTCTAAATTCGGTGTGTCAAGCTCAAAAATGTATCTTAACGGAAAATTTGTATTAGATAAATTGAGTTCTTGCAAACCTTTTCCGGATACATTAATGCGTACCAAAGAAGGGTTTTCCAATGTAACATCATGAAAATGATTATTGGTTAATCTTAAAACCTGTAACTTATTCAAAAGGGGAACGGTTATTATTAAATTTCTGTTCCATTCGTAGTCCATTTGAGGCAACGTATTAAAACATCAATTACCCCCATATTGGGACTTGAAGTAAGATCAAGAAATTTAAGTTTTGGAAAATGTTGTAGAAGGTCATACTGTATGGCCGGGTCCATACGTATTCTATTCTCGGCAAGATTGAATATTTCAATACAGTTTCCCAAATTAGTTCCTAGAGGATTTGCAAGAATGCCTGAAATGCGGTCATTGATGAAACTTACATTTTTGACACAAATGTTCTAAAGATGTTTGCTGTTACTTTCATTCAAATAGAAAAACTTTACAAAAAATGAGTGTAGTAAATGTTCATAGGCAAAAATGTATTCCATCGTTCGATGTTCTAAGCATTTCAAACTTTTCAAAACTGCATTCATCTCACACTGTCCAAAATGAATTGTTACACCCTGTAGGTAAGGAAAAGAACAGAATATCTCTTCACTGATGTCGCAATCCACATGGTTTCTGAATTTCATTGTCAGGTATTGAATGGGGGATGCAGATAATCAACTAAAACTATCATTGTATACATGGAAAGGTGATGTTGAGAATAGTGTAACTTCCTTTAATTGTTTTAAATGTTTGAAAGATTTTTTGAATCTAAATGAGCCGAACACATCAATACACAATACTTCCAAAGAGAAAAGTCTTGATATTTCAACATCAGGATAGCTTGTCAATGAATTATTATAAACTTTCAGAATCCTCACTTTTCTAAGGTTAGAGAATGCATCAACTTTGAAAGACGATTGTGATAGGTCACAAGATGAAATATCGAAAAAAAAACACAAATTTTCAGTTGTTTAAAGGAATCTCTTTGTATGGATTCTAGCTTGTTATTATTAAAATACAAGGCTGTTACCATGCTTTGAATTAAATAGATGCTTGTGAACATTTTGGGAGATATCAGCCTAAAATCATTGTGAGAAAAGTCAAGCATAAGCGTTTTGTTTTTTAATTGCTCTGGGAATTCATAAGGTATTTTTCCTAAGTTAAGCCGACTACAATCCCACAACCAGCCTTGAATGCAACATTCATCTTTGTAAGATATAACTCTGCACTGCCTCTCCACTGTACATTCTACAAATAGAAGTAAATAGAAGTAAATAATGCTTGAAAGTATAAATTCAACCCATCTCAACCGTTCACGGTAGCTCAGTCGGTAGAGCGCTCGCTCCGTGATCGGGAGGTCGTGAGTTCGAATCTCGGCCGCGACTGACCTAAGTCGATAAAAATAGCTTGCAACTGTTCCTTCGCCATGCGCTCGTCATTTTGAAGTGAAAGTTGTGGGTCCTTCGGATGAGACCTTAAAAATCTAGGTCCCGTGTCACGACAGGCGTTGGCACGATAAAGATCCCTCAATGGCCCTGAGTGCCGAGTAAAGGTCAAAATTTGAAGCCCTTCACCGGTATACAGTAACGTCTCTATATGACTGAAAAATTCTCGAATGAGACGTAAAACAAAATACAATCAATCAACCTATCGCAATTTTTTTCTTCATGTTTACAACAATAAAAAGAATGAATAAAATACATGTACTCACCGTAAACAGCACAAATCATTAATATATAGCGGAAACAAAAGTTACTTGTCATTGTCATGGTACATGTATTGTGTCCTAAAGCTTTCCCTCAAATATTATGACACCTGAAATGTATTACTAAAAAAGAAATAGACAAAAAATACATTAGACAAACACATAATACTGTTTATTACATAATGTTTATAGATACATGTAACATGTGGAAAATTGTTGTTGTTTTTCTTGATTCAAATTCAAATTAAGTGCTAGCTCTTGGGGTAGTTGGTGCATGTTTCAATATCAGTTATTTTTGTCACTTTAAAAGATCAATTTGCATACTCAGTATTCATTGAGTGGTAGTGTTAATAGTTGATGTACAGATCAAACAGCTAAGTATTAAGTTCCCACAAAGAAGGGTAAACTTTTTAAACATAGAAAAAAGACTTGTTTACAGAGAGACCTACACAGCACTAATTATACTCCATCAAAGCCTAATCAAGAGACGTGAACCTTGTCTCTCAATATACATTGTATTAAAAAAAAATACAATCTAATTTGTATTGCAATATCGGACAGTTCTCCTCCACATCTTTTTTTTCTCCGAACAGCATGTATATGTAGTTATGCATACAGATAAATACTACAAAAATGGTATATTTATGAAACTTAGTCTTTTTTTTTCATATTTGCAATAACCAATTAATGTGATCATATCATTTGTTTCCGACTATCAATTTGAGAAGAAAGGAAGAAAATTTGGCAAAAAAAACTCAAAAACATACAAATAAATTGTTAATTAAAATTAATTCAATTTATTCAAGGAAGAAGGATCCACGGCTGCTGGAGATTGCTCTTAAATTGATATGTTAATATGTTTCCTATTCTTTTTTTTTTTTTTTTTTTTTTTCAATTCAATCATAGTATTTCTTCAAGTTATGCTCAGTTTGGTATCAAATTTACTTGACTTTCACATTCATTTAAATTTTCATAAACATAATAAATGATTATCGACTTATAGAATAAACCCGCTTAAATGAGTGGATGTTCGAATACCCTTACCCTGACAAACGTTGATTAAAATCTTAAAAGTGGTTTTCATTTCTATTGACAAGTAATTGGTCTAGATTTATCATATCATCGAGCTATGTCATGGCATGATTTAAATACTCCCTCTTGATGTGTTTTTTTTTAATTTTAATTGGTTATAAAGTGACCATTTTTACTGGGGTTTTTTTCATCCGTAAACATATGTTTCCCCCTTGAAACACAAAAAGCTTTCGTATGAATTTGTGAGATAACAATCTTTATTACATGTAAAAAATAAAATTTTCTTTCACGGGGAGATGTTTAAAAATATTTTCCGTTGCTGTTGATTTCTATATTGAAAAACACATATTTTACCAAAATTATAGATTTATTTCTCTTTGTTTTCCCTATTAAGTAATGGCTTATGAAAATTCATATAAATATCTATATAAATATCTTGGGCGTAGGCGGAGAACAATACTTATATTCGTAGTCCTTTCTACACGCTGTTTGTCTAATCTTTCACCCTTCTTTAAAAAAAAAAATAATGTGAATTCCAACTTGACATCAGCTTTCAAATTACCAAAAAAGCAACAAAAACAACAATAAAAAAAAAAAGAAAAAAAAAACAAAACAAAAAAAACAAAACAAAACAAAACATAACAAAAACAAAAACAAAACAAAAAACAAATTTAAAAAAGTATAAAAACACAATTCAAAACAAAACGAAAAACGAGGGAGGAAAACACGCACCTTCATCTTCATTTTTTATTTACAGAACCTCCATTGTATTCCATATGCCAGTTTTATTTAAGGTATTGAATTCATTGTCTACTAATATAAGAATAAAATTGAATCTAATGCCGAAAACTAATAATAAAAAAATCTTTACATTTTATAACTCTTATTTGTTTGATTATATTTATTTAATCAAGAGGGAAATAATAAAAAAAAAAAGTAAATTTAATGTCTATTCATTAGTGTCATTTAAAATGACAGGTCTGAAAAGACAATCTTCATTTATAACGTTTTACAAGTACGAGGGGTTATCAAAAAGTTCGTGGACTAGCGCCATAAAATTAAAACCGCTATATGTACATCAATGAATTTTTAAACATTTAATCAGCATCATCTTTTCTGTCTGTAAAATAAACTATAAATCATAAGTTTTATTTTTTAGTGAATCTTAAATGTTTTTGTAAGCAATGGTATGTCCAGGCGGCGCAACCTCGAAAAGAACGTATTTTCTACCTAAGTGTAACTGAGAAAAACTCTTCTTATATGAGCATTTGGCATCCGAAAATCCCATTAATTCACTAGTGTGATATGACACAATTTTTTCGTAAAAGTTGTAAGTTTTACCTCATTCTGAACATTCAATGAAATTTTATCGTAAATTTTATTTTGAATGTCCAAACAGTAAAGAGGTTAAAAATGACGTCGAAAGGGGGTAAGGTGTCATTTTACAACATTTTATAAAGTTTCAGCCCCTGAAAAACCTTGCATAGCCTTAGAAAATGTTTAAACAGGCTACAGAAAATAAAATTCATCCAAAGTACTTGTTTTTAAATACCAAAAGAGATTCAGCAAGAAAGGAGATACACGGTTAATATCGATTTGTAGTCAGGGTGTCCAAAGTCAGTCACGTCGAAAAGTGACGTTGATCATTGGTTGACGTTGAACTCCGACAAGAAAATTATGCTGGCAAAATCAAGCGAGGATATTTCTCTATGAATAGATTTAATATTTACAATATTAATGCATTGAAATCAGGAGTTCATGACATTGTAAAGTCATAACATTGTAAAGTCATATAAACAAGACGGATTTAGGTCTTTACTTTACTCCAGAGACTCTCATCAAGATAAGTGTATTGAGACAGAAGGACCGTGCATTGAGAAATAATGACGTTGTCGGACATCATGAAACTAAACGGCGACAGCGCCGGGTGATCATATAATGCCCTTTTTATTTAATGATAATTTGGCAAATAATCATCATATCAAGCTGAAATTTTCAACACTTCTTCAAATTTTGTTGTTTTATGTTCCCTATAAATTTTGTAATCAACGACTACATAGTATTAATTTTATCGCATCAGTCCACGAACTTTTTGATAACCCCTCGTAAGAATAATTTGTAACGGAAAGTAGAAAAAAAAAATAAGTAGTTTCTTTTCTGTACCATGCATTACATAAACGTTGTAAAACATCTTAAAAATAACATTACTTATGACATTATTTATTTTTACGATCATCATAAAAGTATCTAGAAAGTTTAAGGATTATTATCTCAATTCACAGTGACTTAGAAAGAGAATTAACATCATATGTAAATATTCTGTCTTGAAATAAAAAAAAAAAAAACTTACTTTAAAACTGACACAATTTTCGATATTTTTAAGGAAGCCTTTCGATCTATGAACGATATGTTGACAGATACAAGATTGAAAGATGAAACTTTTTCGGATATTTATATGCCATTTATATATATATTTGTCAAATAAACTGTATCATCTTCCTGTTTTGTCTCAGCCCGTGTAGAAGACAAAAACGAAACTCCCAGAAACACTTCCTGGACAAAATATTCTGACTACGAGCATTGATGGACATGTACAGTTGCAATATTATCTTTATGAATATTTAAAAAAAATCAATACCAATTCTTTTAGCTTAACACATGATTTGCCATCGTTTGGCTGCTGGTAAGTTTAGCTTGTATTTCTTCAGATCCAAAGATATGCAAATGTATCTTAATGACTTATTCGATATGGCTTAAAATGGCTTTTAAGACAACATAAGAAAATAATGTATGCATTCACATATTTTCCTGTGGCAACTATAAATCAATAATGATCATAAATACATTTAAATGCTTAAATGCTTGCTTATTGTCAAGATGTTTTTTTAATACCTACCTTGACAAAAGCAACGGAAAAGTTTCTAAAACGCTAAGGAAGGTTAAGGCTTCCCATAGATCTAGAATATCACAGTGCACTCTCTGCCTTCACTTTTCTGAACCACCAAAATATGACGTCATAATGGAAAATGACGTTAAGTCACTGCCAACTTGAGGTGTTATGACGGGGAGAGTGTCATGAACTTTATACTTTATTTCAAATTACATATAAAAATGCTAGATAGGTATTGCAAAATTCACGGGTCGTTAAAGGCTTTTTAAGTCTTATATGTCCGAATATTTTAAAAATACATCGCTTACTTACCGTTGGTTGAAATTTAGCATGTTCAAACTGCTTACAAAAAAATATGCTTTTGAAATGTACTTTGTGTTATACCCGTGGTTGGAGGTAGAATTTATTTTGTGTGTATAAAAAAGTCTGGCGCAGGTGATTAATGAGGATTGATCTGATATTTTTTGTGGAAATCTGTAAGAAGAGGTTGTTCTCTAACTGAATCTTGCTTGGGAAAAATGTGTGATGGCTTTATCTTAATACAGATTACGATATTGTGTGGAAAATACCCTCATATTCGTAGGTAAGTTGAATTTCGCACGAAATATTTTGTACTCAAGTAATACTACGACTTTTCCCTAGCACATGTTGGGTACACAAGGATACGATGAGTTTATTTATATAACAAAATGTTAATAATTACTGTGTTAATCAGCTACGCCAGAGCACTTTATGTGAAACACTTTAAAAAAATATAAATGTCCGTCACATGATCAACAGAGTCATGTGATTTCTTAATAAATATGTTAATATATAGCCTAGAGAACCCTCTATATAAATTGGATGTATTTAAGTACAATACTTCAAAATTGAAATCAAAAGCGACCTCACAATAAAAAAAAAAAGGTTTTGAGCGCATTTTAAAGCTTCGGGGAGCCTTGACATAGCTGCACTTGGTTTTGTGTGACAAACAGAAGTTGCTGACATTGTATTAAAAATTAATGAGAGGGCCTTTGGACTAAACACATGAATAATACCTAAAAAGTATTCTAATCAATAAGAATAGATCTTGTATTCCTCTGCATACAAGGCTTAAAATGAGTTTTGCTTTGTTAAGCAAATCATATATTCGTAAAATGCAAGTTATGAACAATCTACAGTACCAACCAGACCCAACCTGACACAAAGCAGTCCCAGAGCAGTCCCGGGGACTGCTTTCTGGGACTGCTAAAGCAGTCCCACAGCGGTCCCAGAGCAGTCCCACAGCAGTCCCAGCAGTCCCAGCGGTCCCAGAAAGCAGTCCCAGCAGTCCCAGTGGGCGGGGTTAATTAATTTAATGGGTGGAGCTTACTCAGAATGAGATTACCAATAAACAATGTAACTATATAAAAGGCAGTTGAAATTGATGAGCAATTCTTTCTGAGTAGTATCAACAAATATTTACAATTCTTACGCGACAGTCATTTCTGAACTGTTAAGAAAATCACAGTACGCGTATAGAAACAATTTATAATTATTGAATGAAGAAGACGTTCACACCTATTAAAAACATGAATATTTAAACACAATTATTTGGTATATTAATTTTTAACAAAAATAAACCAATTTTGCCATTTTTTGTGATTGATATTGGTTTTCATATTTATTTTTTTTATATAGAAAATTAAACTTGAATTGTTTATTTTATACCAGAATTAGCTTTAAATAGATAATGATAATTATAGAGCAAGGCCGATTCCCATACTATACTCTGAATGCATTTTTCTTAAGTATTTGAGCTTTTGAAAAATTCTTTGTTAAACATTGCCGAGTATTATATTTCAGTCATGATTATTTTCAATGACTTCCCAATTTAATTATCTTTAGATTCTCAGTTTTAAGTGTTTTATTATATAAATGTTCGAGTGTACATCTGTAAATCACGCAAATGGAACCCTCAGATTATGTTCAAAATTAATTAATCCCGAAATAAATTTATACACAATTATTGAAACTAAGATTTTTTGCACGACATAGATTGAAATTAGTGTCAATGTTGACCAGCGTGTTCAGTGATGTGTAACACTGATACCCAAATAACATGCATTGACTTTCTGCTAATTATGCCCAAAGGCGATTGAAACCTCAGGTGTTGACACCATTTTATACAATCCCACTGTATTAACCGGCCAGGTAAACACAAACAAAAGAAATAAGAAACAAGTCACGATTCCCGATATTTTCAAATGTTTATTTTTTAAATAAATGTACTCTTTTAATGACTTGTTTATAAATTAAAAACTAATTCATAAATAAATCCCGGAATAATTGTTCACATTGTTCATGTGACAGTAGAATGGTGGAATAATTTTATTTCATGGTCATTAAATAAATTATTAGGTTTTATTTGAGGGTGGTAAAAAATAGCATGGAGTGCTCTTTTTTAAGCATGGTATTAGCTTTTTCAATGAAGAAAAAAAAATCCAGTACAGTACGTTCCTCTGAATACATGTATCTTACTGAAATGACAAGTTTGTTTGTTTTTTGTTTGTTTTTTTTTTAAATAGTGCTAATGCAAACTTTGAGTACATATGTAATTTGACAGCATTAATTTATTAAATAGGCCTAGATATTTTTTTTCAAACACCTGTATTGAAGTTTAATTTAAGGGATAAAAATCATCCCCTGACTTCCCTTTTTAACTACTTTTATTTTCTTAAAATTAATTCTAGACTACAATTGTGTAAATTTACAGCCCTCTGAAGACATTTAGTAATTACATGTATAACTATCTCTATTTATTTAATTTTTGTAAGAAATCAATACTTGTTTTTTTTTATATTTGCTTTTATCTTAAACACCTCTCTGCAGAAAGTAAATAAAACAACAACAAGGAGCTGCAAATTCAGAATACACAAGGGGCGGAGCTATCATGTCACTCAGAACCTTTTTCACGCATGAGTGAACAAAGCAGTCCCAGAAAGCAGTCCCAGGGACTGCTGGGACTGCTGGGTCTGCTTTCTAGAGCAGTCCCACAGCAGTCCCAGAGCAGTCCCATAGCGGTCCCAGAGCAGTCCCACAGCGGTCCCAGAGCAGTCCCACAGCAGTCCCAGAGCGGTCCCAAAGCAGTCCCGGGGACTGCTTTCTGGGACTGCTTTGGTGTCAGGTTGGGTCTGGTTGGTACTGTATTAACACATACCATATTGTGAGCAATGTTTTATGAAAACTGATATTGCTCTTAAAGACCCAATTTTTTTACCGTACGGATACCTGAGGAGGGGGAGTGGTCTTAGTAAAACTGGTGTTATTTACCTGAGAGCCCTAATACTGAAGATGTCAAAAATCCATATACACGTTGCATTACACATGAAGTCTGTCTTTGGTAATCAAGGTCAACATTACGAGTTTCTTGCCTAATTTTGAGTGAAACTGCTTAAAATAATTTATGTGCGATTGCCAATGCGAATTCCTTTTAATAGAATAACTCATTTATGGAACTTCTCATTCTCTAACATTTCTGTATACTGTCACGGACCCAATTTACAGATATTGTAATATCGCAGCATTTCAAGAAACTGTCTTCACTCTCCATTTTAATAAATGATAAAACACTTAGGTGTGTTGCACTTTGCCACTAATGTGACTTTAATTATTGAAAATAATTGTATTGAATTACGTAATAATTGTTAAAGAAATCCATAAAATTATCAATTTGCTACTATTATCTGTCTCAAAAAATCACAACAAAATAAAACCGAATTATGAATATGATTGATAAGTAAAATTGATTACATAATATGTGGCGTAAATGATTACATAATACATAAAACATTCTTCTTGTGTTCTGAAACCGAAAACTACCTAAAACAAATTCCAACCGAAGAAAAGAAAATACAGACAAAATTGGACTACATCAAAAAAGGCAAAGGCGGAGGGGTGGAGGCGAATTAAAATAATTTGAAGCTATCCAACACACATGTACTTTTCACGACTTCCTAAAAGAAACTGAAAAGCGACGTTATCTGAACGACCGTGTCCAGATTTTTCCCGCGCACAATTTCCATTGGGCATTTAGTGAATGTTTTCATTTCCAAGAATCACTCGCATTTACCTTTCCTAATTTGGCAACGCCAAAAACTTCCAAGGATAATGCAAGCGTGATAACTCTTTCTATACGCAGTGCATTTCAATGTACATAAAACATTTTAAGTAAAACTTAAAATTCATTTGTATACTTTAATATAGAATTTAAATGTATGAACTAAACGGTTTCATCGATATCTTTTGAAGAAAAGAAATTATAAAGAAATCGTATCATTTTAATTATGAAAAAATCACCTAGTATAAATATATATATATATATATATATATATATATATATATATATATATATATATATATATATATATATATATATATATATATATATATATATATATATATATATATATTACATTCGTTCTTGTATTCTCATTAAATCAAATAACTTGATAATTTAAGTATACAAAAGGATTTCTCGATTTAACACAATTTAGCAAAGGGGAATAACACTACCCTAATTACAATTTTGTACTCTGTTTTCCTCCAAGATACACAGGAGCAGAGAAAAGGCACATTTACTTATTTTTATTTTTAAAAATTTACATTATATATTATTACATTTGGTCTGTTTGCTGTTGTCTTCAAGGACAGAGGTAAAGATTTTCAAAGCATTTAGTTTCTTTACTTAATACCAAGGAGGAGAGAAGATTTTGAAAGCATTAATTTATTTCAGTATGTATCAAATAAGCCCCCATAACCCCTGACCATGGGGCCACATCTTTTGCAATGAAAGAGACACCCTTCCTCATCAGAAATATGTACTTAATCCATCATATTAATACCCAGGAGCAGAGAAGATTTTTCAAAGTATTAATGCATTTTCACTATATATTCATTAAAGCCTCGCCCTAACACTAGACCCCATGACCCTGGGGGCCATGAAATTCACTATTTTGGAAGAGGCACCCTTTTTCATCATAACCATACATTTAGTTAATCGGCTTTATACCCAAGAAAAGAAGGTTTCAAAGAATTAATGCATTTTTCTATGTCATTATTATAGCTTCGACCAAAACAAGAACCACTTAGTCAGGGGTCATGAAAATCACAATTTTGGAAGAGGCACGTTGCTCATCATAACTATGTACCTAATCAATTAGCTTAATACCTAGGAGCAGAGGAGAAGATTTTCAATGCAAAAATGCACTTTCACTATATCATCCTTAGAGCCCCGCCCTAACACCAGAATTCCAACCCCTGACCCAGTGCCATGAAATGCACAATTTCGGAAGAGGCACCTCACTTCGCCAAAAACTATGAATCTAGTTTGTTTCCTTTTTACCCAGGAGCGACGATAAGATTTTCAAGGAATTCATGCATTTTCATTATATAATCATTAGAATCCCGCCCTAAAACCATACCCCTGAACCAGGGGCCATGAAATTCACAATTTTTGAAAAAGCACCCTTCCACATTATAACTAGGCATTTAGTTTATTCCCTTTACACTCAGCAGATATCATACGTGCCCCATCCTAAAACCATAAACTCCTGACCCAGGGATAACGAAATTCACAATTTTGGAAAAGGCATCCTTGCTTATCATAAGAATGCATTTAGTGTGTTTGCTAAATTACCAGGAGCAAAGGAGAAAATTACTAAAGAAATAATGCATTTTCACTATATAATCATTAGAGCCCCATCCTAGCACCAGAACCCCTGATCCTGGGGGCATGAATTTCACAATTTTAGTAGAGGGCCTAATGCTTATTACAATCATGCTAATAGTTTGATTGATTTCCAGGAGTAAAACAGAAGATTTTTAAAGATCGCATTGGTTTTGATGATTTAAGCCTAAGGAGCAGGGCCTTGAATTTCACAATTTTTATTCCCCTCCATCCATAGATGCTATATGCCAAAATTGGTTGAAACAGGTTGAAAATGCTGAGAATTTACAAATGTTAACGTTAATTCACAACGAAGGACGAAAAAAGAAAAGAGATAGCAATAAGTCAACTAAGTGACTCAAGTGATCTAAAAATGGTCGTTCCCTTATTATTTTCTTGAAGAAAACATTTTCTTTTTGTTGTTGCACAAATATATGTCAGACTTTCTTCTGTCATCCATGACAAAGTCATGGAATTGCAAATACATGTTTGAGTAATGAACAGCGGTTATGAAACACGGCAAAATGAACAGTAATAGCTCTGCTGGCATATCGTCCATGATGGGATACCACTGATTAACGTATATTTCCTTAAAAAATTGCATAAGGTACACCATTATCTTTTATCAATTTTCAATAGTGATAAAAAAAGATTTTTAAAATAACAATTAAGCTTAAGAAAATAACAAAAAAAAAAAATGTCAAACCTATGGTGGCATATTTCTGGCCCCTACATGCAAGATAAATTATGTCAACATGCAACATAATTATGCAGACATGCGACTTGTTTATGTCATCATGCTAAAAACTTATGTTGGCATGCAAGTTACCTATCTCTTTAGAAATTATAATCTGAATATATATAAACTTGCTTATTAACGCCATTATATGACATCAAACAAGGAAGATGCAAAATAATTATGTTCACATGCGACTTATTTGTTAACATACGAGGTACTTATGTAGATATCTATGTCAACATACAAGATAACTATGTTCACATGCGAGTTAATTATGTCAACATGCGAGATATGTATGCTTACATGTTAACATGAATAGGTCGCACTTCAACATACTTCACCGTTCACGGTAGCGCAGTTGGTAGAGCGCTCGCTCCGTGATCGGGAGGTCGTGAGTTCGAATCTCGGCCGCGACTGACCTAAGTCGATCAAAAATGGGTAGCAACTGTTCCTTCACCATGCGCTCGGCACTTTGAAGTGAAAGTCCTTCGGATGAGACCTTAAAAACCGAGGGCCCGTGTCACGCAGGCGTTGGCACGATAGAGATCCCTCACTGCTCAATGGCCCTGAGTGCCAAGTAAAGGTCAAAATTTGAAGCCCTTCACCGATATATGGTGAAGTCTCTATATGAGCGAAAAATTCTCGAATGGGACGTAAAACAGCGTACAATCAATCAATCAATCAATTAACATATTTCTGTTTTATCTTGCTTGTATGATGTCGTTTACTGGTGTTAGTAAGTAAGCTTACCAACATTAGAATTAGATTCTCTAAAAAAGATTGGTAGCTTGCATGTCAACATAAATATTATGCATGTAGACATAATTAACTTGCATGTTGACATACTTTTTTCTCGAATGTTAACATAATTTATCTTGCATGTAGGAGGCAGAAATATGCCACCATACAAACATTAACCTTTGAGCTTTGAAAGTTCCAATATTATCAAGCCTCAGCAATTTTCAGCGCTATTGCCTATAGCTAAATGACCTATATAAGTCATACGCAATTCTTTCATAAAACATGTTAAAATTACGGTTTTCTTTTTAAAATCTGACCTATATCAACCTAGGATGATTTCTATGATTAATATACATTGTGCGTAAAACTCTTTGCAAAAATAATTATTTTTTGTAAAATATGTTCATAAGATATATATACGTATACATATGTATGTATATAAAAAGGATATATGTATAATTTTACGTACAAAAATTTATAATCTAAGAATCTTAGATAACACCAAAATTGGAAATTATGCACAAAATTATCTCATGACAGCTTTCTCATTTCTTTTTTCCTTTCCGATACTACAAAATCTCATGAAAATTCTCTAGATTTTTTCGTGATTTTTAGTTTCCCTATTTTGGCTTCCAGAAAACTTTCAGAGCCTCAACGACATCATTTCGTTCTAGAAAAGTCAGTGCTCTACACAAGTCCTGGCGGCATAGAGTTGGACATTCCTTACTTGTTTGCGAGAGAGCTTCATTTATTCTTTCCTCTATCTTCTCAAAATTCTCCTCAATCTTTTCTACATCTCTATGCGGAAGACCCAAAAAACGGACAAAATGAGTGTATTCTCTTATAAGATATTTAGATATTATCTTGAATTCTCTCTCAGACACGGGTAGACTAGGACTTGATATATCGGTACGCTGAAATTCAGCCATATTGAATGTGGAAATGTATTCAGCAGCTTTCTCTTGATTAGCTTTCTTTAGCGTTTCCTCCAACTTTTTCAAGTGGTCAATGTTTGGATATTTACATAACCACTTGTACAGAGTTCTAAATACTTGTTCTTCATAACATCTTGTTGAAGTGTCTTTGTCGACTTCAAAATAACTCGCCAATAGATGACATGTTGTGTCATACATTTTCCTTGACACCACAGTTAAAATCAGTTCTATTGCTGAAATTGTAAAATGCATATATAACTTTTCAAACAGTAATTGAGTTTTTTCTTCGCTATTTCAATTAAAGTGGATAATAAAATATCTTATTTAGGAATTTGCATGGTATTTAATTAATCGTATAACCATGAATCACGGGGAAATTATTATTTCAAACATAAAGCCCAAGGACTATAACATAACCATTTAAAGGATCCATGGGATGGTATATAATCATAAGCCTAAATAACCTAAAAATAGAGCTTTGTTATTTGATATAAAGTGGACAAAACCTCCTCTCTAACACTTTGTATAGAAGAATATGGATGATAACGTTTTAGCACGAATTTAAAAAAAAAAACAACAAAAAACATGAAGCACAGGGTAGAAGCATTCCACGTTAAATGTCCAAGCTGATGTCAACTGTCACCATTTCTACAGCTTTCTCTCATATGTAATTCTACTTAACAAGAGGCCCATAGGCTACATCGCTCGCCTGAGCACATTAGCTAGGAAAAAGCCGATTTCAGCTCTGTACTAAAAATTTTAAGTGGGATGGGGTTATTAATAAATTTACACTACTACCTCAATATGCTTCCATATCACTGTTACTAGTCATAGCTTTGCTGTTCTTGAGAAAAAGATTTCTGAAGATTTTCCCCAATGTATTCCTGCGTAAAACTCTGATTTCTCATTGTGGCCCCACCCTACCAAGCCTAGATTTAGTCAACTTTGAATCTACTCTACCTGACAATGTATCTACAATAATATGACTAACCATGGCTATGCTATTCTTGATCAAAAGATTTTTTCAAGATAATATCGGTTTCGTGGACATTAAATTTCGTTGTTTTGAAAGTACCCTATTCAATTTTTTGTTATATAAAATATTTTTATGGGACGGAAGTCGGTAGGTGCCAGGTAGAATAAAATATTTTATCTGGCGACCGCCAAATAATTATCTGCCAGCTGCCACATAAATAACTGGCGGCCGCCAGAAACTTATCTGGCGGTCACCATATAATTTTTAGCGGCCTCCAGATAATTATTTGGCGGCCGCCAGAAAGTTATCTGGCGGTCGTCAAATAATTTTCTGGCGGCAGACAGAAAGTTATCGGACTGCCGCAATATAATTTCTGGTGGCCGCCCGATAATTGTTTTGGCGGCCGCCAGAAAGTTATCTGGCGGCCGCAAAATATAACGATCTGGCGGGCACAAGATAACTTATCTGGCGGCCGCCAGATAATTATTTTGCCGCCATTTTTCTACCTGGCACCTACCTGCTTCCGTACTTGTGAAATATAATTTTGCTGTTAACTGTTAACAACAAAATAAACAAAATTCAATCCCAACGAATATTTCTGCTTTTACAGTATTCTAAAATTTATGTAGAGACGGTACTACTTATCTAGAGACGATACTACTTGCACCATGTTTCTCCCTAGGTTACTACTGACAGAAGAACTGGGTGTCTCAATCTTGTTCAGATTTAAGACACTCAAAACTTAAGGAATTCAATGAACATGTATAAAAGGGTACTTCCGGCGATAATGACGGCATTTGGCAATCTTTTAAGAACCCTGTAAGCACTGCACACTAAAGAGTTCTGATTCTGTGGTATTTTTCTGCAGTTAGAGTGATCTGTCCTTAGATCTGAATTCAAATAAATTGAAATCTTCAGTGTTTTACTCAATCTGTGATCAATTCAAGCATTCTGAACATTTTAAAAGGCTAAGATAAATTAACTGAACACTTCATTTGCATATATTTTATCCACTGAAGTAAACAACAGTGATTCATTGAAACTTTGCTGTCTTTGAACATTTTTCCTGGGGGTAAATGCCACGTACCGCATATTGAAAATTCAATAGATAAGCTTAAATTTACACATGTATACAGTATATTTTTCTCAGTGTTCAAAAACATTTTGCACTGGTGTAGAGAGGGTCCTCAATAAACATCGGCACTGGTCGAGAGACTCTTATGTCTTAAGAGTTAACTACCGTTGTAAACAAGCATGGCTCTTCGTCAACACTGCTGGATATACGCTGGCATTATATATGTCATCAGAGCAGAGGTAAATAATTGAACAGAGTAGAGAACAAATGCTAAATTGATAGGAAACATGATAAGTTAGTTTTTTAGACAAAATGCTGCGAAAGCATTTTAAAAAGAAAAAAGAATACATACATAAATGGGGTTATCCAAGTTCTATAAAGACCACGCATCTTTCGATGTGCGAAAAAATGGGGTAAGTTTTTTTTTTTTAAGCAACGTAATTTATTAACATTTGTGTAATCATTTTGTAGTTCTTGTGATTTCTTGTGATTTCCTGTCGTTTGCAGTGAACATAGTAAAGAAACGTGTAGAAATTTGCATCTTTAATTCGCTGTAAACTAGACCACGGTAACAGGAATTTCGTTTGCATGGAAAAAATAAATAAATGAATAGGCTACAAAATGATTACCAAGTTTTCGCTGATATAAAATTAAAAAGTATTTTCTGTTTGAAATGGGCATAACCGATGTTTCTTGTTGTAAAACTACATGTATACTAGTTGTGATCCCAAAGTGAAAAAAAAAATATCAGGTACTAAATTTAAGGTTCATAAAATAACCTTAACATTAAAATTAAAAAAAAAGGAATGAAAGATTTAGGACTAAATTATTTCTATCATGACCCTAACAAAAAAAAAAAAAAAAAAAAAAAAAAAAAAAAAAAAACTATAGTAAACTATAGTTAACTATAGTTTATTATAGTTCACTATAGTTAATCAAAGTTCCAAAGTTTTCACTATAGTAAATCAAAAGTCCAAAGTTTTCACTATAGTAAATCAAAGTTCTAAATTTTCACTTTATCATCTCAACGTTTTAAAGTTTTCACAGTAGTTTATCAACTTATTAAAGTATTTTAATAATGTTTTGCTTATTTTGCCGTTTTTAGGGTGGAGGAGGGGTTGAGTTGGGGCTGGAGATTGTTGTACATGTTAATTCAAATTAACTATAGTTAACTATAGTTAACTATAGTTAATTTTTTTTTTTTTTTTTTTTTTTTTTTTTTTTTTTTGTTAGGATATTTTTTTTTAATAAAAATTGGGAACGAATATTTGATTTTGTAGTAATTTTTTTTATAAATAAAAACCCTATGTATTCATTTTCTAGGGAAAAAAAATAAGATGGGGAGGGGGATATCATAATAAATATAAACACGACATTGATTTCATTTTCATGATCTCTGTAGATATGAGGAACAAAATATCATATTTTTTCAGCTAAAATAACGACAAGATTATATCTTTTTTATCTCCCACAATTTTTATTGAATAAAGTGAATGTATTTTTACAATGTTAAAAGGTTAAGGACATTGCTTAAAATGTCATAAGGCTGATTTATTCATGTTGCGTTATAGTCTTATCAATGTATAGCATGGAATAATCATAATAATGGTGTTGAGAATATAAAGTTATATTTGTGTATCAGCTAATGAATGCTAAAATAGGGGTAGGGGTAATAATGCTTATTAATTCCAAAATTCATGGTAAAAATTATCTTATGCATTTCATCATTGTACAGTATTGATTCAAGTTATTTTCTGCCAAAGTGATTTTGGCTCACTCTTTTTTTATTAATTAAAAAAAGAGAATAAATGATTTTTTAAGAAATGCACACTTAATTCTGAGTAAAATATGTTGAACTGGAAATTTTACTAGTTAGTAACAACTTTTGAAAAAAAATGCGCTTTTATTAATATGCATCAATGTTATTTTTGTTAATCTAAAGTAAAATTACAGTCTGAAAGTGAGATTATGTAAAAGAATTCTGCTTATTGTATAACACCCCCTTCACTGTTTCCAACAGCGTAGATATGAATTGAAAATCCACCAATTTTCAAATATGTGTGGTCAAAGCTTTATCTAATTTTGGAATAAAAGCCTAAAAACATTCAAGATGGGGAAATATATATTACTTTTTTCATTCTTCAACATTTCTTGTTATGCATTGAATACCTTAACGTACATCAATTTCCTAGGATATTTGTCACTGTTGCTTATAACTTTTATACTTTTATTTTGCTCTTACCCTTAACTTCTTTATTTCTGATTCAAGGGCAAACTTCTTCAACTAGCTTCTGAATGCCTGACTTTCCCAATGCTTTGCCTAATATACCCTTCGAAGTCTTCAAGTGAAGCTAAGCCGTTATTAGTCAATGCCCATTAACCATAACACCTATAAATTCTTAAGTAGAAATTTGAACCCCTGTTGGGGTCCCGCCCTACCCCCAGGGGTCATGATTTGAACAAACTTAAATCTACACTACCTGAACATACTTCTATATCTGTATTAATATGACTAATTATGGCTTAGCTTTTCTTGAGAAGAAAATTTTTAATGATATTTCCTATATATTCAATGTTAAAATTCTGGACCCTGTTATGCCCGCGCCCAACTCCCAGGGGTCATGATTTGAACAAACTTGAATCTACACTACCTGAGGATACTTCTCCATTAATATGACTAATAACGGCTTAGCTTCACTTGAGCCTTCTGCTCAGGTGAGCTGAAAAAAGACTTCTTTAAGATAGCACAAATCTTTATGAAAGGGGAGGGGGGGGGGGGGGTAGGGACTATGAAAGTCACTATTTTTGTACCTCTTTAACCATTGATACTCTATGTCAAAATTAGTTCAGTTGTTAAAAAGAAAAAGCTGAACTTGTTCAAGTTTACTACCGATGCACGACATATAACAGCGAACAACAACAGATAGCAATAGGTCACATCTAACATCTAATAAGTGTGACTCAGGTGAAATAGGAACGCACTAAATAAAAAGATACATACAAGGACCTGAGACTTTCTCTTCTTTAGGGTCAAACTTCTTTTGCAGCTCCTGTTTAAAAACAGAAATAATACAGAATGGTTATTTGAATTAAAATTTACGATGATATCCACCCCTTTAAATAAAGAATTCAACATTTCTCACCAAGATCGTTAATCAATTTTTTTTAAATAGGTCAACGAATTTATAATTCTTCATGGAATCATTAAAAAATCTTTTCTTTTATAGTTTTGAAAGCGTTCATCAGAAACAGTTATTCATTTAAGAATATATTTTCTTCAACTAAAATTTCGCAACATAATTATTTATTTAACTAATCATTTAAATATTTGTTTACATGTATTACAGGTAATTATTTAAGTATAGATTTTTTTTTATAGCGAAGCAATATTCCACAGAACCTGTTTCCAATATTTTGTGATATCTTTTGTGTTTATTGGATGCTTTTTCCATTCTGGGCAGGACGGACACGGAAAAGGTGCTCTTATAAACTTAGATTCCTTTATGACAGCACTTTCTTTGCTGTCACAGAATCCAGTAGGTTTGCATTTGAAAGCAACTTGGAATCCAGAGTTTTTCTGAAATGTGTTGGCAAGATTGTTTAATATACTTTCAATTCTTTCTCTAATCTGGTGACATGTTGAGACATCAACTTCTCCCTCCCTGTCTGTAACAAACACCTGCAATTGAATATCTGTTTGAGTCATTCCAACCAGAATGTTATGGCGCAGGTCACAAAACACGAAAACAGCTGCAGTCTGGAAAATACACCCTCGGTCTCCATCAGAAAATATCTTCCACGGAATCTGCATGCAATTTGCTACAAGGCGATGGAAAATTCCAGCAGGAAGAACATCAAACGTGTAGCAGAGGATGGAAGAGGCGGGGTATAATGAAAAACAGCCCACAGGAAATTGTCGCTTATTCATAGAGGGAACGTACCATTTTTTATTTTGTTCCCCAATATCAGCTAGAAGACCTAGCTTCTCCATGTATGGCATAATCTTATTTTTGTGTTCAATATAACCATTATTTTTTATTTTCCAAATATTTAACAGTAAAGTGTCTGTTAATTCTCCGGTTTCATTGAATTCTCTCCATTCCTTTGCAAACATTACTAAATCTTTCTCTGCATGGTTTTTATCTGTTATGACATTTTTGAATGCGTCTGCAAACCACTGAACATCTAGAATAATTATATCATCGAGATATTCTTGATTATAGTGTAATATTTCCCTGATATCATGGAAAAACTGCAGCATAATATGCACATCTTCTGATTTTTCAAGTTTTATTTCCAGTGGCAATTCTGCATTATATGACAGCAGTTCTTTTGTATATATAATCTTCATGTGTTTCTTGTCCTGGAAAAAATGTTCAAATATAGCCCAAGAACGTGGCAGCTTTTTGCCCCAGTGATCAAGTTTTTGAACAACTTTAGCAATCGACAGTTTAATTTTTTCAATGCTTTTATGGTCATGGAAACCAACAGCAAACATCCTTTCTTTGTCAAGATGGCCTTGCAAAGACTTGTCTTTTGTGTCAAGAATTTGGCAAACGTCTCCAAAAAACTTAATTTTCTCCTGCAAAAAAAATTCTTCAGATCAGCAATGAGACAAATTGAAAAATGATTGTTTGTAGATTTAAAAAATAAAGGTGTCTTAAATAATAAAAAAAAAAAACAACAGAATAATAATATACATTCTAATACAATTGTTTTTAAAATGCATTTTGATTGGCTAATTCACTGATGTTCGACGCAGTAAAATGAGCATTACCGAGCTTGAAAACTTTCCATTGTGTTATCATAATATAGCAACGCAAAACCACAACTCCCCATGACATATTTCACATACAAAAATACTCAGCAAAATAAGATGCAAACATCAAACAAAATACATAGATTGCATAAAAATGGGAATGACTATCTTTTAATTTGGTATTTGTTACCATTATTGCTAATTTAACGGTCGCAAACATCCGTTTTACCGTCTCTGCTCACGAAGCAGGGTATTCTGCATAGTTACTACCAGAGAATTGTATTTTGTTCATACATGGAACATACTAACTTTTATTTTGTTCATCCAAGTCAGCTTATACATGTAGTCCTAGAGTCTTCGCGTATGGCATAATGTTAATTTTTGTGATCAATATATTTATATTTGTTAATCTTCCAAATAGCTGACAAAAGATTAAATAATTTAGTTAAGGTATCTAAAGACACTTGACCCCCCCCCCCCGAAAAAAAAATAACTCCCGATAGATTTTGCTGAAATTTTCACATGGTGCAAACGAATGGGTAATGAATATTTAATCCTATAATTAATCAATCAATCCTATATTGAAATAATCCATAAAAAATTAATTGTAAAATATGAGCTTTATTTTTAAAATTATTTCTAAACAAAATTAAAATATGAATTTATGTTTCAACAATATATTACTTGAACAGAAATGTAATTTAAAAAAAACAACAACATATGAAAACTCTTCAACCTTAACAATTTTGATTGCTTTCATGCAAACAAATTCTATATTTTCTTAAATAAGATCTACAAAAATATATCTGTTCAAATAGATATTCTAGTAATATTATTATGTAAAAGATTTGCCAAATGCTATTCATCACTCAAAAATCCTGTCACATTATAGGCTAATTTACTCAAAGAACCAAAACTCGCATTAATTAAGCGATTGAAGGGCCATGAAAACTATTTATTCTTCTGTCTTCACAAATGCAGAAGTGAAAAAGGAATTAGATTAATTACACGATCAGTATGTACTGGTTCGAGCTGACAAAGCTGGTAACATTATAATCTTTGTTTTTAAGGCTCATTATTCGAATTGTATTTTAGAGGAACTAGGTTTTAAATCTACAGGTGGAAATCTAACTTACACCGATACCTCCCTTTCTAAGGATGATATTCTTCAAAATCATATGTCCGTTTTAGATATTTTTATATTCCCAACAATCAAAATGAATTTGAATTAGCAAACCTTTACTAGATTCCGATACCTCATAAAAATCCTTACAAACAAAGATACATAGCGGGTTCCAGAAAATCTTCTACCAAGCCTATTTCTTTATTCCTCACTAAAATATTTACTGTAATGAAGGAGGAAGATCAGGAGTACTGTACAACAGTATATTGAAGAAGTGGTGTAACTTAGATGTAGATACCCAAAAACTCTAAAGAACTTTTGGAAAATTTGAAATCCAAATTTTACTAAATTAATAGTATCAAATCGTACGACTCTTCAACACTTTATACAAGCTTTTCCCACGATAAAATGAAGTCCAGGCTTTTTGACATCATCGACAGCTGCATTTTCAATAAAAATGGAACTCGTAAATATACTTACATTGTCATTGGTCATTTAAAAAAATATTTTGTTAATAGCACTTTGATTGTACACACAAGTACTCTGAAGTTGATATTGAAAAGATGCTTGAGTTTCTGATTGACAATATCTATGTAGTTTTTGGAGATCAGGTCTTTCAATAACCTGTTGGAATTCCCATGAGTACCAATTGCACCCCCTTATAAGCACACCTATTTTTGTATTGATATGAAGCAGAATTTATTCATAAAGTTCTACAAATAAGACGAAAACACTTGCTGTGACCTTCAACTCGACATTTCGATACCTCGACGAAGTATTATCAATTAATAATAGTTACTTTCATTATTATATCGACTCGATATATCCCAATGAGCTTGAAATAAAAGATATCACAGATTCTGTCACATCTGTTTCATATTTAGATATTTTACTAGAAAAAGACGTTAATGGTAACCAAACAACAAAGTTTTATGATAAACGTGATGACTTCGGCTTTTCAATCATCAACTTCCCTTACTTGTGTAGCAATATACCCTTATCGCCTGCATATGGGGTTTATGCCTCTCAGTTGAATCAATACATAAGAGCATGTCCTACATATGAACAATTTCTAAAACGAGACAAGCTATTGACAAACAAGTTGATGAAACAAGGATATCAACAGTCTAGTTTGAAGTCTTATTTTCTTAAGTTTCACCGTCGATACAATGCCCGTGTCAGCACATACAACCTATTATTGAGACAAATGTTGACTGATGTTTTTCATATTTATTGTTAGGCCATTATCTATACACTGAACCGTCTACGGATTTTCCGGGTTTTTTCCGTTCATGAAAAGGAGCGCACTTTCATGTAATTCAACGAATAAAATATTAAATGAAATGCATTAGTGACTTAATCAAAGACATTATGAAATAATCTGAAAGATTCAACATATTTAACCACTCATGACTTAGTTTACAAAATGAATTTGGAATGGCCATCCTATGGTTTGTTTCGTGAATGAACGTAGGTCGATGGTTAGACGCCGATTGATCCAGGGTGATTTCCTTTGTCACGTGCTATCGAGGGAGTGTTACATAATTGAAAACACACAAGGTGAATGTAAAAGGCGTGTACTTAATGGCTGTGAATAGTCTTACTTCAAAGTTATGTTTTATTTTCTCACTATATTGTTTGTTTTTAAATGGAAACGAAGGCCCCTAAATTTTTATTTAAAGGGTAATAACTCAGAAGCGGAAGTGACTTTTTGAACTGCGCAGGACTGTCAAGGCGTACTATGAAGAAATCAACGGAATATAAACGTGCATAAATACATACCTTTTTTAAACTGAATTCATATTTGTAAAGCTACTATATTATCATTTGACTTTAATTTTAATTGAAATAATATTGTATACCCCTCTCTGTACTGAATTTTTTTTGGTCACGTTATTTGACAGTCACGTGATAAATGCATGTAATGTGTAGGTCATAAACAAATTTCAATATCGCAAGGGCATACCCTAATTAGAATTAAAAATTTCAGTAATAAATTGTATCTATATAACCTGTAGTTTATGAAAAGTGCTGCTGTTTTAAACAGAATTCGCATTTTATTATATTAAATTTCAAGTTATTTGGCTCTAGTCGAAATATGTGTGAACTTTACCATGTATTTTATTTATTAATAAAGTAATGCTCTCGATTTCAGGAAAGCAGCAACACTTTGCAAGTTAAGGAATGTTTCCGTTACGCATATTCAAAAAATGGTCAGGATCTATTATGTGTATGCCCTTGCGAAAAGGCGATTTCACGAGGCACCTCGGCGTGAAACATGCACACCCTGCACAAAACAAGGGCACTAAACAAAGGTTTCAGATTTGTATAAATGGCCTACTTAAGATTTGCAAACAAGATTCTAATTAATAATAATTGATAAAAAAAATGCGTTTCTCACTGTGGAAAAATTACTTGAACCGCCTCTCACTGCACATAAAATGCGTCAAATTTTACCATGATGACGTCATGTCGACAAGTGCATTGCAATCAGCGACTTGTTTATATCTAGCTGTTTGGGATTTAACTAGCGACAAAAATGAATGCAGTGGTAAGTTTTGATGTAGTTCATCACTCTTATGCAGTTTAAAACAGCAAATTATTTCCTTTTCTGTTATTGTGAGGAATTGCTATATTTGTGTGATGTCACAGTAGACATTTCCCATATAAATTAGGCCTCGCCCCCTATATGCAGCCTTAACAGCGCTGCGTGTTTGACAGCATTCTGATAGAGTGTTGTAACGTCTATAAACTCTGCAAATTTGAGCAAAATCCGTTGAGAAATGAGCGAGATATGAGGTCTCAAAGTTGGCGTCTAGGAAAAAGAAGAAAAAAAAAAAAGAATAACGAGAGCCGAGCTCGTTGCAATGTAACGAATAGGTCTTCCGTCGGAGCTCCGGACAGGACAAAGCGACCTTGATTCAAGGTCATGCAACATTCTAAGGTTATAAACAATCCTATAAGGGGTATCAACTTGCTATGTTTCAACAGTACTTAGAAGACAGTAAAGGAATGTAAAATTCCACTGTCAGTGAACTTGAACTTGTCCAAATAACCTTGCGTCAAGCCATGCCACACTCTGCAGCTGGTTAAGAGCAAACACCATCTATATGTCACCGACATAAAAAAAAATTCACAGTCACGTATTCTTTCAGACTATTCATCCAAAACATCATATTCTAAGTAACCTCGAATTTAATTCAAGGCCATCACACACTCTTGATGTATTTATCATCTTTTCAGTAAAATACAAATGCATGCATTTTTTTTTCTATTACAAAATTATAGACCTTTTTGCTTGTTTGTTTGTATGTTGTTTAAGTCCCCCTCGAGAATTTTTCAATCAGATGGAGACGCCACCATTTGCCGATGGAGATCTGCAAATTTTGACCTATACTCGGCACTCATGGCCATTGAGCAGTGAGGGATCTTTTTCGTGCATGCACCTACTGCCACACGGGACCTCGGTTTATACGGTCTCATCCGAAGGACCGGTCTCTGCGTCCCATAGTGGGATTCGAACCTGAGACGTAAGAATCAACTCCTTACCCCACGACTCTAGAGCAAACACTCTTACCACTGCGCCTCGTGGGCGACTAGACCTTTTTGAATTTTACACTTATTACATCAGTGACCTTGAACTTGCCTAAATGATCTATGTTAAGGTCAAAAACAACCTTTGAACAAATTATGAGCTTCCAGTGATACTCAATGACCAAAATATACATAGAAAAGAATACTGCACTTTTCTGTCAGTGACCTTGAATTTGCCAGAAAGACCTTGGATCAAGATCAAAACACATCCTAGGATCATAAGCAATCTCTGTATCAAGTAAAAGCTTTCAGTGATTTTATATTACATAGTTATAGCATGGAAAAAAATAATATTTATCTGCCAGTGACCTTGAACTTGCCGGAAAAACCTTGGTTCAAGGTCAAGACAAACCCAAGTCAAGCAATTTGAGAAAAAGTTTCCTGTGTTCCTCCGACCCCTTATAAATTTATAATCCAGGCAACTTCTTCTGCCTGTCTCGTACAATATTATCTCAAACCGGTGGATCATAAGCAATCTTTGTTCCAAGTATGAGCTTCCAAAATTATAGCACATACAGTAATCTTACATTTTTCTGCCAGTGACCTTGAACATACAGGAATGACCTTGGATGAAGGTCGTGGCAAAATCATTTGTCATAAGCAATTCCTGTATCAAGTATGAGTTTCCAGTGACTTTCTATTACAAATAAATGGGTCGGACAAAACTTTGCTCTTTTTTCCAGTAACCTTGAACTTGCCGGAATGATGTTGGATCAAAACCAAGACACACACTCGGATCATTAGCAATCTTTGTACCTAGTATGACCTTCCAGTTTCTTCATAACAAAGTTATATCCTGGGCAAACTATCACGCACAGACGGACAGCTAGGCAGACGGACAGTGTGATTCCAAAAGACTCAAAACACCCCCACCTCAAACCAACACACTTCGTTTGGGGGGATATATAAATTATTATGTTAAATTGTGAACACTCTTTCCGACCCAAACCTTCTCCC
Source organism: Saccostrea echinata (assembly GCF_033153115.1). Lineage (NCBI taxonomy): Eukaryota > Metazoa > Mollusca > Bivalvia > Ostreida > Ostreidae > Saccostrea > Saccostrea echinata. Next base: position 40,685,052 of record NW_026889778.1, read on the forward strand.
TGGAATCAAGATTTGAAATTAAATGTATACTATGTTGGAAATTTTCTCATTCTAGTTCAGGGGTTCTTGAGAATACTATTTTCAAATGACCCCATGCGTGGATCTAGAGGGGGTTTGGGAGGGGGGGCAGTTAAATGAATATACTAAACAAAGTAAAAGTGACCATGGACCCCTCCCCCGCCCCTAGAAAAAGCGGACCCTTCCTCGAAAACGCACATCTGTGTTAAAATGGTATGAAAAGTCTTAGGTATGAAGCTTTAAAAGTCAATGACCCCCCCCCCCCCCCACACACACACACAATACGCAGTACAGTTAAGGTGACAAATGGAAATATCGGCGAATTTTTTATATAGAAATACATTCTTTACAAGGATGGGCGATTCTTTTTAGGACTTTACTATTATCGGACAAATATAATGTGGTTGAAAACTACATGTTGGGGGCGATTAGATTTCTTATTTAGACTTGTGACGTAATGTGGCAGTCACGTGATTTTAGCAACTATACCTGCAGTATTAAGGTCATCTATAAATTCCAATATTGCAAGGGCATAACCACCTTAAAAATCTAAGTTTAATTTATAATTATTTTCAACACTCTTTGTAGTTTGTGAAAAGTGCTGCGAACCTATATAGGTTCTACTATATAATTGCTAAAAGTACGTTTGTTAGACCGTATGTTGAATATTTTGGTGGTCAAGTACATTAAATATAGATATAATTAATTCATTTGCAAGATTTCATCAGGTTCGCAGCACTTTTCAAATATCTTCATACCTCTTGAGTTTATGTGTAAAAGCTCGTGGTTATTCATTGAGGGTATGCCCTTGCAATATATCGATTTATTATGACCCTTCTATTATCCTTCAATGAATCTGCATACAAATATACGGCAGTATCGTTTGTCTAGTAAATGTACTGGAAGTATATGAATAAAATCATAAAATAGATATCGCATTCAAGTTAATGGCCTCTTAAATATCTGCAAATATATTTTATTTAGTTACAAAATACATTTTTCATTGTATAAAATATAACTTGATCCGCCTCTCACTGCATACAAACTGTGTCAAATTTTGCGATATGACGTCACATTGACAAGTGCATTGCGATCAGTGAATTGTTTATATATTGCTGTGTGGGATTTAACCAACAACAAAAATACATGCAATAGTAAGTATTGATGTAGTTTAAAGCTATCCAACAGTTTAAAATAGCAAATCATTTCATTTTGTGATAATTTGAAGAATATATATTTTGTATGATGTCATAGTAAGCATTTCCCGTAAAAATTAGGCCCCGCTTCCTTATTGCAGCCTTAACTGTGCTGCGTAGGTTTTTCACGTTTGGGAAAAGAGTTTCTTTTTTTTTTTTTGGCTTGTCAAAAAATGTCTGGGTTGAAATATTTTTTTTTTGGATTGGGATCCCTTCCCCCCACGTGGAAAAAATTCCTTGATCCGCGCCTGGACCCAATCTGATTTTTGCTACATGTATCTGTTAAAAGAGGATGTGACTTTTCATTTGAACAAAACTTGACCAAAAATATTCTGTGCTAATTTTCGTTGTTATGGCCCAGTGGTTCTTGATAAGATAAAAATTTACAAGTAACTTTAGAACAACGAAGATAACGCTTATATACACCAAGAAAGCAAACAAAGATGAAGAATTAAGAGCAGAAAAGCTTACTTGGGTCTTTGGCTTGGGAGATGAGATATTGAAAATTGAAATTATTTTGTCATTTTTTTACGATCGATGGGCCTGCATTTCAAAGAGAGAGAGAGAGAGAGAGAGAGAGAGAGAGGGAATTTCTAGCTAGGTCTTTGAATAAATGTAGAAAACCAGGTCCCTAGGAATGTACATGTATATTAAAAAGGCAGTGCCTTTCTCTGTGAATTCATCACCTGCTTCTGTAAAGCTCCATCCTCACTTGTACTTACATGTACCTGGTAAAACCAACCGACTGCGAAGGAAAACATTCTATTTATTTCGGAGATGGGGGTATACGTATAGTGATGAGAGGAAATTATTCACCTATGCGTTCATTGAATATAATAGATTGCTTCTGAGTATTTGTGTACGATCGCACGACTTTCGTGTTAATTTATAAAAGTTAGATAAAGTAAGCAAAGAACTTAATACACTGTAACATTTGTTAGATGAATTAAATAATTATTTAGCCGGTTGTAATGTTTTTTAACATCTGTAAGAACCACTTTATTTTAAAAACAAGTAATCGTCCTATTATGGGCGCCCATGATATATCAGACAGGCTGTTTAATTAAATTATAATTCAGATATCGACATCCTGGAGGAGAACAACACATTCTCTTCAGTTGCGGATCCAAGAATCTTGAAAAGGGGGCCCGACCAGTTTTGGGTCGGGGTTGGGGCCCAAAGCCACACAAAAAATTGATTTATTAAATCTTGTGTATATTTTGATTTTGGATACAAACGGGGGGCAGCCCCCCCCCCCCCCCCCCGGGCCTCCTCTAAATCTGCCAGTGTTTTTTTTTTTTTTTTCCCATTATAACAGACTTGCAGAATAAGCGAAATACATCAAACATTTAATAAAAATCTCGAACCCGATCTAAAACGCTTGACAAAGTCAAACCAGACGTTTTTATTTTTTAGGGCATTTTTACAGTGATCTGAGAAAAGTCTGATAATTGCAGTTAATTTTAAAAAAAAGTTCGACATTTTTCAACCTCGTTTCGTATAATATAATTTACTGATAATTTTTTTCGTTTAGGGGGAACACATGGACAAAGGATAATAATAAAGCCGTATTTTGCATGTACATGTACACATCATTGCTATCCTTCGTTACATTGTATTTGAGTATAATTTTCACATGTTCTCAGGTGGATACTCATTTATTTTTATCTATCTAAAGACAATAATTTTAGTTAATAGAGAAATGTTTTTATTTCATCGTTTTTCCCCTCCTTTTAATTTACACGTTTGCTTTGTACATAAAAGCGTGTGTTCAAGTACCTCTGTTTCTACCCGCTATCGATGTGATCAGGGAGAACATGATATCCTCCAGCAATTTATTCTGAGGAAAACACTCAATGAAAACATATTAGGTGAAAATATTTATACCCTTTAGTAATAGTACCTTGGTATCTACCTGTCTAATTGCAATGTCACCAACCGTAACGATCGCTGGCCAGGGCTATGATTTAAACAGTAAAATAGGAAAATTCCAGAGTTCGGAGTGTATTTTTTGGGGGGCGCTATTCCACATAAACAAAAAAACCCGCATTTTTACGCGTACTTGCATGCACGTACCAGTAATTCGTGTCATGGGTATATTCAGTTAATTAGATGAAATAAAACAAATGCATAAGATTAATCTTCCCTAGCAACAACTTTTTAAAACAAACTATCTTATATAACTGACAGCATAAAATAACAAAGAAAATAACGGGTTTGTGTTCGTATTTAATATGGAATGAGAACAAATCTTAATCTGTCAAATACTTTATAAAACATACTACTTCGTTTTCCAGACACTAATTGCCATGCGTAATCTTCCCATGCACTGACCAAGAGGTCACAAGTTTGAAATGAATGGCATCTCATTGCTCGAGTTTTGTCAACACATGTCGGAGTAGACTATCTAAGCCAATTGATTCCCAAAGAAAACTGCATAGGAAGTTTCATTTAATTATAGAAAATATTTTATTTGAAATTTTTTTTAGAGAATATGGAGGTTTAAAAATGAGTTTGCCTAAAAAATAATATTATAATATCAACACCACGGATGTTCATTTGGTGCTTGGGCGGGGTCACGTTCAAAGGAGTCCTGTGGGTTAATTAAGCATGTTATTTGTAATCGGTTTTCATTGCTAAATTTACAGGGACTTTGTTAAAATCATCATTCATTAGCAAGTTGAGATAGTTCTCTCGTTTTATCACTAAATAAAATCAATTACTTGAAACAAGAATGAAAGAATAAAATCGATAATTTTACTCCCGTTTGCCGAACGTGTAGGCAGCGTATTACACGTTCTAAACTTGTAGCTACACGTAATGGTTTGACGTCATGATGTCAAAGAACACAACAATGGATGACGTCACCGTACAAGTTCGTCGCATAACGTGTAACTAAACCTCTCTATTATTTAAAATATTTAGATAAATATCCTTGAAATTCAAAAGTAGGTTACTGTGACCTACCTTCTAGTTGACATATTTTGATGATTCAAAACACATCAACTATCAATGTTTAATGACCCTAGATACACCGGCTGACAAAATTTGATGTTCGTATGCCTTAAAGTGTTCAAAATATGCCTCTAAAACAATATGAAAACATATGTCTGCAAAATTCAAAAGGTAGGTCATTGTGACCTACTTTTTGATGAATATCTTTTAAGGTCCCAAGATGCATCAACTTACAAAGTTTGATGATTCTAAACCAGTATCTTATTTAATGACCTTAATGGTTTTGAAAAAAGATAAGCCATGGAATTCAAAAAGACGGTCACGGTAACGTAGTTTTAGTTGACATATTTTGAGGACCCAAGATGAAACAACTGACAAAGTTTGATGATCATAGATCTTAAAGTGTCCAAAATAAGCCTCTAAATATACTTGAAAACAAATACATAATAAATTCAAAAAGTAAGTCACCATTAGGTACTTTTGAGTCAACATCATATGACGTCCTTAGATGCATCAACTGACAAGATTTGATGATTCTAGTCTTTATAGTAAGCAAAATATCAACGTTTTAATAAAACGTTATCTTTGGTCAACTCTGAGATGACCTTAAGACCACTCTAGATAAGCGTTATTTATAGTGCCAAAAAACCTCTTAGATTAGTTGTGATTAGTAGGGATTTGACCAGATGTATCACTTCGAGTATCAGGTTCTGTTAGTTTGACACATGTCTCGTTGTTCGGATGCCGTCGCTTCATTACATGAATCATCGGCATGTAGAAAATGCAAGAGAAAGGAGAAAGAAGCAGCAAGTAAATTATCTTGATTTCTACACTCTGTACTGTTGATTAAAATTTGCTATTTTTGAAATTAAAAAAAAAAAAATAAAAAATCCTGCGTCTGTTTTTATGAGGTTAAAAGGGGGGAAAAAACCATTCCTATCGCATTTATATTTGAAATAACTGGCCTGAGAACCAAGATTTTAATTTTCTTTAGGCCTTAATGAAATATGAATAAACATAGCTTTGCTGTTTTTAGAGGGTGATTTTCGAAAGATTATTCCTAAAAAGACACAATCTAATGTAAACTTTTGATCTCCTATTGTTCCCCACCCTATCTCAAAGGTATATATGATTTGAGTAAATTTTAATTTACACTACCTGCTTCAAAATTTGTGGTTCTGGAGAAGAAGATGAAAAAGTGAAAAGTTTACCATGGCAGCAACTATGACAGACAATGAATATATTATACCTCATATGAAAAGTTACTGGTAAAATAGAATCTGATTGGCCGAAAAGGGCAGTTGACCGTCATGTTTACCCTGCAACAAAACGTCGTATTTCGTGATTATGACACTACATTGACGAGACTTAGATGATAACTACTGAGTAAGATTGTTCATATCGTTGATTGACTGCGTCTACTCAACCATGTAAAAATTTAATATTAAGAATTATTTAAGTGTTTTCATGGGTGGGGATTGAATGCTACTGGTGTGTAAATTACACTGATTTGTCTCGATGAAATGTTTTCTTATGAAGCGCGCCTAGTGGTGTATCTTACATCTGTTTCATATTGTCTTTATGAAATGTTTACTTTATTCATTGGATATGTTTATATTTCCTGCATTGTGCTTGATTCGGCACATAATAAAGAATTTATTGCATCATAGTGAGGGAAACATGAAGATTTAATTGCCCATGAAAAAAATCATATTCCCCAACGCCCAAGGGGAATATGATTTTTCATGGGTGAAGAAAGTTTCATGTCTTCCCTCACTATCATGCAATAAATCTATCGAGTTTGATTAGAACACCCCAAATGCGTCTTTATTTGGCTCATGCGAGCCAAATGATGGTTTGTATTAGATATAGTTAAAATTGGCACAGTTTTTCTAAAGAATATATGTTAAAGCGACAGTACGGCTGCACAACGTATTTTTTAAATTCAAATACACCCAATAAATCATTTCTAAAATTGATGGCAACACGTTCAGAAAAAAATTCTGTCCTTATACAAAATTAACGTAATTAGAATCTGACATCAATTCAAGGGAGTCGCCCGCGTGGCGTAGTGATTAGAGCGTCTGCTCTAGAGTCGCGGAGTAAGAAGTTGATCCTTACGTCGCTGGTTCGAATCCCACTGTGGGACGTGGTGACCGGTCCTTCGGATGAGACCGTATAAACCGAGGTCCCGTGTGGCAGTAGGTGCTTGCACGAAAAAGATCCCTCACTGCTCAATGGCCGTAAGTGCCGAGTATAGGACAAAATTTGCAGCTCTCCACCGGCAAGTGGTGGAGTCTCCATATGAGTGAAAAATTCTCGAGAGGGACGTTTAACAACATACAAACAAACAAAACAAACAATTCAAGGGATGCATAAACTGGAAGAATCATGGATCTGTTTATTTGTACTACGTGAATTCTAAATGGCACTTGCTTAAAAATTTAGAGTTACAATTATCCCAATTATATAAGGAGAGCAATATTCAAAAGCATAATTTTTCCGATAAATTATTAATCTTAATTCGCTTTTAAAGCATTTAAAGTACAAAGGTTGTGTACTGGAGTCCGATAAAGGAAAACCACCAAATCATACGTTAACGCGACAAAATGTCAAAAAAATATTTTCAGGACAGTTCCATTAAAATATGTACTTTAAATGCATTTATATTTATATATCATAAGTGAATTTTTATGTTGAATTTACACTGTTTTTTTCTTTGAAAGCGAAGGAGATGTGGGAAACTAGAAAACCGACCAGTCAGCAAGGGCCCTGCCGAGGGATAGAAATATAAGGGAGCAGCTTACGGAATGATAATTTTACTTAATTACAAAAATTTACAAAGATTTGAAGAATAAACAATAGCAACTGTTAGTGTATTTTATAAATTTTCAAGATAATTCCTAAATGTTCGACCTGTAAATAGTATCCTTGTATTTTACAAAGCAGCAAAAATTATAATATCTTATAATAACACAGTTAAATGTAAATGAAACAATAATTAAGCATGTGTTTTATAAAATGTCAGAATTCAGTGAATGCAAATTTCACCCAAGCTTGACTTAATCAGTTGCAGACAAAGGTGTTTATCTTAATGTGACAAATTTTCTGCAGCAAACAAGATAATTCATCCCAAAAGAGTAACTGTACTGCTCTCTCATTCTTGCCTTTAAAGTTTTCAATAACTATAAGTTTTTCAACATTAGAAGAATAGGGTTATCATCCTAATAGCTGTTAAAATTAATAGTGTTTTTTAATTAACATAAGGCAGTCAAAAAAAAATTCAAATCAAAACAAAAAAGGGAAAAAAAACAACAAAATAAATAAATACATAAAAAAAATAAAATTAATAATTAAATAGAAATAAAATAATGATAACAATTTAAAAGGAAATATCGTTATCTATATCTTGTTTTAGCATTCAATAAAATCGGAATTCTTTGTGTATTTCAACCAAAATAAAGAATGAACATTAACTTAATTAACATTTCAGAGAATGTACAAACATCATTCAGAATTGGCCTAAGCTTCAAAACAAACTACGAGTGCAGACAGAGGTGCTCTTAATCTCAATGTGACAGATAGAGATAATGCTTTGGATTTTCTTCAAGAAAGAATTATAATTCATTGTATCATGAGTTGCAAAAACTTGAATCTGCACTACCTGAGGATGCTACTATATAAATATCACAAATCATGGCTTTGCTGTTCATAGTAAAAGGATTTTTATAGATTTTTCCTTTATATTTCTATGTAAAACTTTGTTTGCTCATTGTGTCACCACCCTAGCCCCGGGATCATGTTAGAACAAACTTCAATTTACACTACCAAATGATGCTATTTTATAAATATCACCATTCATGGCTTTACTGTTCTTGAAAAGATTTTTAAAGAGTTTTCCTATATATTTCTATGTAAAAGTATGATCGCCCATTATGGCTCCACCCTATCCAAGGGGTCATGATTTGAACACAATCTACACATTGTCAGGGGCTTTTACACAAGTTTCTTCTTTTCTGGACAAGTAGATCTTGAAAAGAAGATTTTTAAATACCCTCTCCCAATTTTCACTGTTTCTTAGATATCTCCAATTTCAACAGAATATGGGCCTTCATTTAAGCAAATTCGAATCCCCTTTATACAAGGATAATCTGTGCCAAATTTGGTTAAAATTGAAAAGATGAAAATGGGATAAGTTTACAAAGACAGACAACAGACAAATTTTGACTAGAAAAGCTCACAAGCTTGGAATGTCATATGACACACAAAAAGATCTTATTTAGACTCCTCAACTCTGGTTTTCCCATGAACTACTGAATTTAGCTAAAATTGACCCATTTTTCTTAAAATTATTCAATATCTACGTCTTACAGGTTTGAACAATCAGCAGATATTTTTAGAGTACGAAACACATACAAGTAAACATTAATAATTATAATTCATGAGTATTAAAGACAATTTTTATAAATACATGTTCCGTTTTTCCCTCAGCATGAGTGGCAATGAGTAGGACAGGAGCCTTTTCACTGCTGTATTGATGAATGGACTTCACCCAAAATGTAAGATAATCTGAATGAAACAATTTTAAATCATAACAGATTATTAAATTGACTATATGGTTAATTCAATGAATATTTTGAATATACAAAATAAAAATCCTCATTAATTTAAGAGATTCTTCGAATTTCATATTGGAATCATTTGTGACTTTTTAAGTGTTACAAATTTGCACTCCAACTTTGATACAATGCGTTTCTTCAACAATTCATCTTAACTATGACTAAACTAAATTTATAACTAAAATGGGTCAGATGTCATACAGGGAGCTTCACATTTACACAATGTGTATAGATCCCTTGAAAACAGAGCTTTAAACAACTCCGACTTCCATTAACATTTATACAGAGTTACATGATATTTAACATGTTTTACTTTTATCCAATTTTTATTTGTTCGCAAGGAATGTCAACGAGTTTCGCAACCTTTATTCAATCTAAAAAATTTATAGCCAAGAACAAACAATTCATTGTGTATGAATGTAGACGATTTCCTTAGTTACAAAAAGTAATAATCACGATGCGATCTGAAACTAAAAACCTGAGAATAAATATTGTGAATAATAGATCGTTTACAGTATCATTTAATCGTTTATTAGCATTTTTGAAATTTTAAGAAAATGTATTCAAACAAACCTTTGTGTAACCATTCTTTGAATATGGAGCCTTTCTGGCTGCATACTTCTTCTCCGACTTGATCATCAAACTTCTTTTCCATATTGAGCACCAGAATAAAGAATGCCCGTGGACTCAGAAATATCTGGTGTGAGGAATAATAAGCACACTGTCCTGCAAAATCAACCATGGTGATTCTTTTCTCAGGATCATCAGAAACATTTCTTGTAACACGTAAAACTCCCGATATTTCAGAGTGGCGAGCAACAAGGCTTTCATCAATTTCTTCAATTGGATTATCATACAACGTTACATCCTTGATTTCCTTCGACAAATCAGCTTCAAGCTCCATGTTGTCCTCTGACATCTGATCCACACCAACTTCACTGGCAAGGTTTTCACCCTCCATTGATTCTTCCATATCCTGCTTTTCCAAATCATCAGTTATTTCTTTAGGGTGTTCTGAAACATTGTGAATTTTACTGGTTTCATCGAACATTATCTTGAAGTGTTGTTTTTGATCTGATGAGTTTACTGAAAAAGAATTATATGCATGTTGATTTGTTGTTTCTAATAATTTTAATCTGGTTCCTCATCTGGAAAATGTACATCAGATCCAGCATCTGAAGCAAGATTTGTTGAATAAATCCCTAGATATATCATCCATGCTAGATTGATCACAAAAATGGTAATATTTACTTAAGAATGGACCTGCTCCAACAACCTTAACTTGGTCAGTTATCCATAAAATCAAGGTTAGATCTAGCATCGGAAGCAAGTCTGTTTCAGACCCTGTAACGTGTTACACCCAGTAATTGTGTGTAACTTTTGTGGCCATTTTGTTTCGTTTCATGTACCATTTCTGCACATTGTGTAACTAGCTTGCACGCTTCGTGTAGCATGCATTTGTGGTAGTAGCACATTTAGCATCTGTAGGTCTCATCCCAAGATGAATAATCCGTTCAAGTTTGGTCCAGGTAGGGCTTGAAGCTAATTAAGAATTGACTGCTTTGAAACTTTAACCTGGTCATTAATTTAGAAAATGTAAGTTAGAACCAGCATCCAAAGGAAGTCTGGTAATGAGCATCAGTACATGTATTTTATCTGTATGAAAACAAAATACCTTTGATGGTGTTTGACACATCAAAGATGTCAGTGTGTACATCAATTCCCCTTGTCGATTTGGTATTCTTCAAAATTTCTTTAAGGTCAATCCCCTTCAGTCTCTCTAACAATGTTGTTTTTCCACTCCCTGCACACCCTACTATCATTCCAGAGGCGTGGCACATCACCGTTCTCCCTTTCTTTAGATTATAAATGAAATTCCTAACCGATTCGTCTCCTCTCATTATAATTTGCATTGGTATGCCAACTGTACAGAGGAAAGATAATAAAACCACATTGTATCAATCAGTTCCAAGAAGTCATATTTATGACTGATTGATTGTTTGTTGTTTTTAGTCCCGCCAGAGAATTTCTCACTCATAGAGTTGTCACAATGCACCGATGAAGGGCATCAAATTTAGACCTTTACTCGGCACTCAGGGCCATTTAGCGGTGAGGGATCTTTATCGTGCCAACGCCTACCGTGACACGGGGCCTCAGATTTTAAGGTCTCATCCGAAAGACCCGCAACTTTCACTTCAAAGTGCCGAATGATTGGCGAAGGAACAGTTGCTACCTATTTTTTCCGACTTAGTTCAGCCGCGGTCGTGATTCGAACACACGACACTCCGATCACAGAGCGAGCGCTCTACCGACTGAACTACCGTGACGGTATTCCATATTTTAGCTTTGAAACTTTTACTCTACCTGAATTTTGGACTTAGGCCAACACTAAAAAGAATAGATTTACATCTGTTAAGGATGCCTGTAAAAAGTTCTTTTATTTTTATGCTTCCAAATTTATGTTTCTTACATGGATTTGCCATTAAAGGGAGAAGATTTTTTTTTATTTTTCCCATAAATTCTATTTAAAAAAGGTGAATACCTATTCTGGCCCAGCCCTGCCCCAAAGGGTCTTGGTTTTATTTAGCATGAATCTAGCTACCCGAGGATCCTTTCAAATTTATATGGCCTTTCTGTTCTTGAGAATATTTTTCATAGTTTCCTTTCTCTATTCCTACGTGAAACTTTGATGGTCCATTGTGGCCCCACCCTGGCCCCAGGGGTAATAATTTGAATAAATATGAGTCTACACTACCTGAGAATGCTTTCGTATTAATATGATTAACCATGGCTTTGCTGCTCTTGAGAAGGTTTTTTTCAAAAAAAAAAAAAATCCTTTTTATTATTATTATTTTTTTAAAATAATGATCTCCGATTATGGACCAATTTTACGCTGGGAGAGTAATGTAAACAAATTTCAATCTACACTGTGTTAAGAAGCTTTCAGATAAGTTTCATTTCTTCTGGCACAGTTGTTCTTGAGAGAAAAGTTCTAAATGACCCAAAACTATTCATGCCTTTTCTTTTTTCCCCCCTTGAATATTAATTTGAATAAACATGAATGATCACTCCAGTAGAATTTGCGTCAAGTTTAATTCAAACTTTTTGGCAAGTATGATTGAAATTCGTTCAGTGTTATTTGGAAAAAGTTGATAACTGGAAAAGTTTACACACGATGCACACCAGCAAAAAGTCTGACAAAAACAATTAGCGTGAGTGACTCAGGTGACCCTAAAGTGTTTCTGAATTGAGAAGATGAAGTCCTCAAGTGAGAAAACAAGAGTGACAGACTCTCGATGTAATGACCTTGATGGTCACTAAAGAATCATTAGTTACATAGTTCGGTAGTGACCAGGTGGATGATGATAACTGGTTGAAGGATACCGAACAACCCGGTGTGAAATATAGTAACCAGATATCATCCCATACTTGATCGCTACAAAAATACAGAAGAACGATGTTAACAGTGTATTGATCTTCAATTGACCGTGTATAAGACATACACTTCCCTCACATGACAGACTTCAACAAATCGTAATCCAGGTTCATTAAAAAATCATTAGAGGATGGGTATTACAGATTTCACAGGCTATAATAACAATGGTCCCTCCTCAACTGATACTTTGGTATATTAAAAGAAGTGCAAAACCATACATACCCTTGCTAAATACCATGTGGTGTATGGATGTGTCTTTCCATGTTGGATGCTTGAAAACATCTTCTTCAAGTTTTTCTATCAATCGTTCTGTTTGATTTGGCAATAACCAACAAAAGACCTCATCCTCTTTTGGAGGGTAAATCCATGTCCTACAGTACTCTACTATGTTTTCTTTTTCTGCCCAAGTCAGAAAAATATCCATAAATTTAGGATCTTCTACAAATTTGAGAAAACTGGCATGTCTAAAGAATTCATGAGAAAACATTATTTCTGAACTGTTATATTTTAGCATTGGACTATTTTTTTCTAAATTGGCAGGACTGGATTCTGTCTTGATTTTCTGGAAATTGTAACTTTCTGCAATGGCATTGTACTTCTCAATCCAATCTCCCTCTTTAAGATTGATTCTGTATAACTTGCATAGAAGAAGGCACATCAAAACTGCATCTCCATCTACAAATTGTAAAACGAATGTTACAGTAACGTAGGCTCGTTTATGTCCCTTGGAGTAGTATGTGCTAAGGTTTATCAGTTTCTTTGTTAAGAAATCATACAATAACTAAAATTCAGCAGAGCTGTCGTCACCTAAGAGGACTAAAGCCCCAAACAGCAAACTAAACAAAGTTCTCATTTTGTGTGGCCTCTAACTACTTTAGATTTCTCCATTTTATAGCCATTAGTTATGCCCCCTTAAAAAAGTTCAGCATATTGAAAACTATTTGATAAACGGACATCAAATTTTGGTCACTGGTACACCCCTTATGATATTGATTTCGGAAAGAGATCAAACTTACATGTAGTTTTATGTTTGCCCCTGACTAAAAGTTGACCAATTTTTTTCAGTAGCATTACACATTACATTTAAAGTTATTCCCCTTTAATTTTACCACATGGGGATATATGTTTTCCAATCATTTCTTGTTTCCTTAATCATTACATTTGATTGTTACAAACCTATTTGTGTGTGAACATCCTCCAAGCTTGATCTTACATCTCTACAGTCATGACCTCTGTGTTCTTCTGACGAGGTGCACTCCCTACACAAGGGAACCTCACAAGGGACACAAAAGTCTTCTAATGTACCACTGGGATGATCTTTGCATTTTGGGAGGCCTGCTTTTAAAAGAATATATTTGTTATTAACAAGAAGTTTTATTTAAAAAAGTTTTGACTTTAGCATCTTCATGCATGATATTCCATACCGTCTAATATATGTTATACTTGTTCTTTAGTCGCCCGCAAGGCGCAGCGGTAAGAGCGTCTGCTCTAGAGTCGCGGAGTAAGGAGCTGATCCTTACGTCGCGGGTTCAAATACACTGCGGGGCGTGGAGACCGGTCCTTCGGATGAGACGGTATAAACCGAGGTCCCATGTCTCAATAGGTATTGGCACGAAAAAGTTCCAGCTAGAAGTGGCGTCTCCATATAAGTAAAAAATTCTCGAGAGGGACGTTAAAAACAACAAACAAACAAACTTGTTCTTTAATAAATACTTACATATCTATAATATATGTAATTTAATTGCACATAAAGGGATGCAACAGTTAACTCCCTTATATATTCTTCAGTAGCTGATTATTTTGTACAACTCATATTTATTATGAATAATACATAAACAAGAAACATTATTACTTACCGGTCAGAGAATCGCTGTATACCACTCTGTATATGTTTACAGTGTTGTAGTCCCATGATCCTACCCACAGTATGTGGGTTTTTTCATCATAACACAGGCCCCGTGGGTAGTCTATCCCGTGTTGTCGTGTCGGTATATATGACAGGGAGTTGCCATCCCTGTCTAACATCTGTACTGTGTGGGTGTATTCATCACACACCAGGATGTGTGACAATGTGTCTGTACAGATTCCACGTGGCCATAGTCCTGATCCTGATGGAGGTCCCGTGTAGGAGAAGCGATATCTTCCTTCTCGCTCTGTCACCACTACAGCAGCACGCGAATAATCAGACACAATGACATCTCCATTGCGATTCTCTGTGATGTATAGGGGATCTCTAAACAGTTCCTGACCTGTGTTGTCGTGTTGAATGGTCTGGATGTGTTCTCCTGTGGAGTTATACCGCACTACCTTGGATGTATATGTATCAATATTATACATCCCGATTAGTAGGTCTCCAGTGGAGGAGGGGGAACTGTAGACACACCGTGGTTCCCATGGTGCCGTGTATCTTATTAATGTCTTTACTTTGTTATATGTAGACAGTTTGTTGATGTTATGCTGACTGTCTATATAAATTAAATCATTCTCAATGTTCACTGTGTGTATTCCACCACCACGACCTATACCTGTCAGATGATGCAGTTTATCACCTGCTGTGTTTGTCAAGATGAGATTGTTACTATAATCACTGATCCAGACTCGGTCTGACATCACAGAGGAAATATGACGACTACACCTAACACCTGGCACTTTGAAAGATTTCTGTAAGACAAATCTAGACATCATTTTCAGGAGACATTTATTTCGTCTTTTTCCTGTGGTTTTTTCTCCATAACAGAATCAGGAGTTGATTTCTTCAGTCATGGATATTTCTCTAGCTGTAAATTACAACACAGTGCGATAATTTTTTACATGAATATCAAAGACTCTCTTTAGAATTTTTATAATGTAACTATGTATATCATTCAAAAATTGGCTCTATTAAAACATTATATACTGTATTTACAATTAGTTAATTTACATGTGCTTCTAATCTAGGCTTTTATTACATATTTTGTGTATTAACATATCAATATACCTATATTTATAACTTTTACTTGTACCTCTTTAAGAACTGCATAATGTATTATTATACAGTTTTTGACTGGGTATGAGTGCAACTTATGATTTGTTGGACCTGAAGGTGAAAATCCTGCCCGAGGCCGCAAGCCAAGGGCAACATTTTCACCTTTAGGTCCAACAAATCATATTTTGCTCGAATCCCAGTCTAAAACTGTTTTGTTATACCCTTCACTTAAAATGGAATATTAAAATTAAAACCATTAAACAGTCTAACTCATATAATTAAACAATTCTTTTATATTAAGTAATATTTTTGCTTATTGAATAAAAATGACAACAACAAATAATGAAAAAAATATTAGATATTATAACACAGAAATTATTTATCACAAAACATTATTTTTACCGTGACGTCATCTTTCAAATAGCATACGCGGTAACTCTTGAAACTTCGGCTATATTTCCGTATCGCCGATATTGAACGACGACTCATTACTTGTTACGTAGCAGTAACGTTACGGTTTAACAATTCTTATGTTGGAATGACAGACCGGTCAACAATGACATTGTCAGCCTGATGAAAAATTACTTTGCTGGACTTTTTATTTGCAATAAATAAATAAAAAGATATTTATAAGGATATAATAAGATATCTTGTCATGGCTTGTTATTTTACAAGTTACAGACAAATTAAGAAGTTATATAGAAATCTGTGACCCCTGATAATACAGTTGTACCTAATATATGGTGCTGTTAATTTACATTGAGTGATTGAGGAGGTTCCTTTGCAAATAGCACTGGACTGGAATCTGATGAAAATTAAAAATTGCATTATTAGAAAATCTGTAAGAAAATCGCTAAAGATCATTTGACATTTTTTTTATTAAATTGATATGAAAATATGAATCTGAATATTTTTTAATTCACATTTTTGTTTCAATTTCATTATGTATACAAACATGCAAAGGGTCATTCAAATTCAATGCAATGCTACATCAACTCAATCTTGCTAACTTACATGAGAATACCTCATTTATCGCTCAATTTATGCAGTGGCAACATTGATATAAAAAAGAGGCCTATGTGCCACAATGCTCACCTGTGTCCCCTTGGCCCTCCTGCTCTTCATCACAATATTCTGAAAAAAATTCTATTTTTATTCACTTGAAAAATTCTTTCCCCATATTATTGCTCCACCTTAATCAAAAGGATCATATGAAACTTAACTTGGAACAACATCATCCTAGAGAGGCTTCAATATCATTATGACTAACATGGCCTTCCTGTTTTGATGAAGAAGATGTTTCCATATACATGTACATGTGATTTAGTGTAGACCTACTTTTTAAAAAGAATGCTTTTAAAAGCAAAACATTTTTAATTAACTTTTAAAAATATTGACCCATCATTGTAGCCAAGATTTACCATAGGGAAAAGGGAAGGCATGATTTAAGCAAACTTGAGTATGCACTACATGTACCTATGAATATGCATATATATATATATATATATATATATATATATATATATATATATATATATATATATATATATATATATATATATATATATATATATATATATATATATATATATATCAGTAATCTTAAGCCCTACCATTCTTCATTGAAAGATTTCAAAACATTTTCCCTAGATAAACAAATTCCCTAGTAAAAATTTGATTTCCAATTGTGGCCCCACCCTACCCCTGGGAGCCATGACATGATGATGAGAAAAATGAGACCTACTCATACCTTATTGATCGTACTTTGACCAAACTTGCACCTGCACTACCTATGGATAATGTCAACCGCGTGGCGCAGTGGTTAGAGTGTCTGCTCTAGAGTCACGGAGTAAGGGCTGAACCCTAAGTCATGGATTCGAATTCACTGCGGGATGCAGAGACCGGTCCTAAGAACCTGTGATCGTATAAACTGAGGTACCGCATAAGGTGTTGGCAAGAAAAATATCCCTTACTGCTCAAGGGCCCTGAGTGACGAGTAAAGGTATAAATTTACAGCCTTACACCGGCAAGTGGTTGCGTCTCCATATGAGTGAAAATTTCTCGAGAGGGATGTTAAAAAGCAAGCAAAACCTATGGATAATTGCACCCTTATGCTAATAAAAATGCACCTGGGGTATGGACCCCCCCCCCTTCCATTTTTTTTTTCTTTTTAAATCTGGGGTCGAGTCAAGTTATTTGTATTTTCCTATTTTTCCTATTTTTATATTCTAATATGCACTATGTATTATCAATAATTTAACTCTTTTGTCTCTATATGCTGTTTTTAAATATACCGTTTTCGACTGATACATGAAAAGAGAGGAGGCTTGCAACTTTTTTCTCGTCGTCTGCCTCACCTCGCTTGAACTTCGCCTGATTATTTATCTAAAGCATAAGAACACATGGAATTTGCATACATCAATAAATTTGTTACACATTCTTCTTCTTTTTCATATTTCCACTTAATTTCTATGTGCCCTCGATTTGTAATAAAAATGGAAATGACCCTCATTTTCTCGGGACAGAATTAATTAACAGAATTATGTTACTTAGTGCAATCTGCTCATGTGCCAAGTAATATTGAAGTCAGACCAAATCTGTAGGAAAAGTAGCGTTTTGAAAGTATTTCACAGAAATTTCTATTTTTAGTAACCATTGCATCACAATTCATCAAAATCAAAAACCATCTAAAACAATTATGAATCTGCTTGTGTGCTAATTAAGTTATATTGAAATCAGAACAAAAATGTAGGAGGAGTATAGCGTTTTAATTTGAAATTATTTCACAAAAAGTCTCTCTTTAAAGTAACCTTGGAAACACAGTTTATCAAAATCAAAAATCAATAAACGGAATTATGTATCCTTGTGTTGTCTGCTTGTGTGCTTATTTATATTGAAATCAGACCAATAAGAAGAGTAGCATTTTGAAAAATTGTTCACAGACGAACAGAGAGCTATATGTACAAAAACCACACTATTGCATCATCTCTTCTGGTCTCTGACCACTAGAGCTAAAAAATCACATATATTCCTATGTAAACCTTGAAACCCCTTTTATGACCAAAATTATCTCCAGGGATCATATTTTGAACACGCAGGTGAGTTAAGGAAGGACTAAGATAATCTAACTTGACTAAATCAGTATAACAATATGACGTCATAGTAGGCGAGATGACGACAAGTTTAGAAAAAAAGTTTTTTTTTAATATTCTTATTTAGAGATATAATTTAACTCCTGAAAATGAATAAAAACTTTCAAACATTATCAAAAATAAAATGTTTTTCTTTTGTTATGTTGTATCTTTCACTTGAATTAAAATCTCCGACCGGTCACGTCATAATTGTTCAACGAGAATTTGGCTAAGACGGCATGTAAAAAGATACGTAAAAGGGAGTTTAGAAGCAAATACCGTGAATATTCTATGTGATTCATGTGAAGTTAAAATTTGTTAAACAGGTATGCTAATTTATTTCCATCGATCATATCTTCTATTGAAGACAGTCAGCTATTTATGTATCCTGGTCGGCCTTTCCTCTGTCATTCGTAGCAACAATAAATCAAAAGAACAACACTAAGATGGATACTTCAATACATAATATTTGTACATATCGAAAGCTTGTGTTCTATAATACTTGGAAAGTGCTGTTAGAATCGCGAGGTAAACATTGTTTGAAGAAATATCTCGGGTTATATGTATTTAATGCAAAACATTGGGTAAGGTTTCGTGTGAATATGTGGAATGAAATATATGGAGATAACGAACAGTATTCAAGCTCAAAACTCCGATAAACATTACAAAATAGGTGCAGAGCAAACACGGACCTCCAAAACATCAGAAGTGGGATCAGGTGCCATGGAGGAGTGAGCATCCCCTGCCAACCGGTCACACCTGCCGTGTGCTCCTTGTCATGATCAGGAATAACGGAAAAATCCGTCGGCAATTAAGTGTGTAAATAATGGTCTAACAATTAGTATGTAAAACGTCAGTCAGCATTTGACTCAATTATAAATTGTATTTGCTGACAAAGTCATTGTATCGACCGTAGAACTTACGAAATGATGGCTTTAAACGAGACTGCTGATATTCTTGTTTCATCAACTTGTTTATCAATCATTTACCTCGTTTTAGAAATTGTACGTACGTAGAGCATGCTCTTGCTATCGAATCAGCTGAGAGATATAAACCCCTATGCAGGTTATGAAGGTATATTGCTGCATAAGTAAGGGAAGTTAACGGTTGAAAAGTTAAAGTCATCAGGTTTATCATAAAGCTTGGTTGTTAGATTACCATTAACGTCTTCTTCAAGTGAAATATCCAAATATGAAACAGATGTGTCAGACTCTGTGGTATCTTTTATCTCAAGCTCACCGGGATATATCGTATTGACATAAGAATGGAAATAACCTTTGTTAATTGACAATAAGTCGTCGATATATCTAAATGTCGAGTTGAAGGCCACGGCAAGTGTTTTCTTCTTTTCACGTATAAGATTTTGGACAAATTCTGCTTCATATGAATACAAAAAAGGTATGCTAATAACGGGGCGCAATTGGTACCCATGGGAATTCCAATAGATTTTTGGAAGACCTGGTCTCCAAAACCAGATAGATATTGTCAATCAGAAACTCAAGCATCTTTTTAATATCAACTTCATAGTACTTGTGTGTACAATCAGAATATTTTTCAACAAAGTAATTTTGCAAATGACCAATGACAAGGTAAGTAAATTGACGAGTTCCATTTTTATTGAAAAAACAGCTGTCAATGATATAAAAAAAAAGCCTGGATTTTAATTTATCGTGGGGAATGGTTGTGTATAAAGTTGAAAAGTCATAAGTTTTTAAGCTGTTGATTTTGGTAAAATCTTGTGATTTCAAATTTTCCAAAAGTTCCTTGGAATTTTCAAGTATCCACATTTGATTTACACCACTTCTCGAATATATTGTTGCACAGTACTCTTGAAGTTTCCCCTTCACTACTGTTAATATCTTTATGAGGAGTAAAAAAAAAAAGAGGCTTGGTTAAACATTTACTGGAACCCGCTATGTATCTTTGTTTGTAAGGATTTTTATGAAGTTTCGGAATCCCATATAGATAAGGTAATTCAAATTCATTTTGGTTGTTTGGAATATTAAAATATACAAAACTGACATATGATTTTGAAGAATTTTTTCCTTAGAAAGGGAACTATGAGTATAAGTTGGATTACCACTTGTAGAATTAAATCCAAGTTCCTCTAAAATACATAATATAATGAGCCTTACAAACAAAGACAATGTTTTTACCTGCTTTTTCAGCAGGGCCCAGTACGTACTGATCATGTAATCTATCTAATTCTTTTTTCACTTCTGGATTATTGAATACAGAAGGATAGATGGTTCTCATATTGCTCTTCAATCTTTTAATGGGCGATTTTAACATACATCTGATATATTTAATCCATTATGACAAAGTGTCAAGGTCGTCTTTTTCATGTCTGGCCTATGGCCTGGCGTAATCCTCTACAGAATCCATAATGTTTATGAAATTCCGACGCCAGTTGAAGGACCGGCCTTCCCTATATTTAGGACCTTTCAAAATTAGTGATCTAAGGTCCTCATTATTAATTATATTTACGTCACCAGTAATAACGTGTCCAGCAGGTTTATAGTTATAGGGTGAAGAAGAACATGAACACGATGAAGGATTATGCTTCAGATACTCGATATCCAGGCATTGTAAAGTTTTCTTGTAATTAAAAAAGTTTGGAAGAA
Organism: Saccostrea echinata; assembly: GCF_033153115.1. Classification (NCBI taxonomy): domain Eukaryota; kingdom Metazoa; phylum Mollusca; class Bivalvia; order Ostreida; family Ostreidae; genus Saccostrea; species Saccostrea echinata. Next base: position 40,705,996 of record NW_026889778.1, read on the forward strand.
ATAGTTGATGTATATTTGTAGGAAATACAAGGTGTAGTCTTTAACTTGAAATATGATGGAATACAAGACTGAACCCTTTTGTGATTAAGAATATTAGTTATATTATCTGCGTCAATTCCTTTGTTGGCATATTGAAGTGTAAGGAAAAAACGGGAAAAAAACGAATAATTATTTTCCCGACCGCACAGTGGGATTCTAGCAGCACTTTTTAGGCATAAGAGATGTTTTTCAACTATATTTATACTCAAAGAAATGATTAAACCCCGGGGTAGTGTTGTTCTGTTAACTTTTTTATTAAGTAATATTCTGCTATTAATAGCAGTCACGTGATGACGTCGAGGTGGTGCATTACTTGGCCAAAGACACCCCGTGTCTTTATGCAATAGTTAATAGTTGTTTACGTTTTATCGGCGACTTCGATAAATTATTAATCTTAATTTTCTTAAAAAAGTCTAAATTTTCCGATAAATGAATTGTATGCTTCCTTTACGAACCCGCGCAAACTTGAATTCACACTATGTAAAAAAGATTTCACAAAAGTTTCAACTTTTCTGGCCCAGTGGTTCTTCAGAGAATTTAAAATTTTTAATGAACCAACCCAATTTTACCTATTTTTTTATTATCTCCACTTGAAAGAGGGTATGGTCAATAAATTGTCTTCACCTAAGGATAATCTGTGCCAAGTACTGTTGAAAATTGCCCAGTGGTTCTGGAAAAGAAGATGAAATTGTGAAAAGTTTAGGATATCAACAATTAGAGACAAATTACAAGTTTTCATTAGAAAAACTCATTTGATACTTTGGCTCAGGTGAGCTAAGAACACTATATACATGTATATGTCTTCTTTATTCTCTTTTGACTCAATTTTATTAAGTTAAACAGAGCCATGTATACATACATTGTGAAATGAATTTTGTACAAAATAGTGACTCTGTAAGTAAATTGATGTTTCCTTTATATTTTAGTGACATCTTTTGATGAAGAGTCAGCTTGTGTTACTGCTAGGAAGGAGTTTGCACTCATCAGAACTGTTGGAGGAAAGGTAAACTACATTAATGTATTGGAAATACTGTGTCCTTTTTGTTACATTGCAAAAATCAGGTACTGTACAAAGGGAAATTTTCATTTCTGTTCTATTTTTGCCCCGGTCACCCTCAGCATAAGTCAGCTAATTTAAAATGGGGCGAATTCAAACAGTGTAATTTCTGAAACAGAAGTGTGTCTGATAAAATTTAAAGGGGCAAAATTGTTTGCAAATGTGAAAGGATGAAAATAAAATGGCTCTGTGATTTCCTTAGGTTATGTACAAAACATATAGAAGCCCATGGGCCAAATTGCTCACCTGAGTAATCCTAGTCCTTCTGTTCTTCAGACTTTTAAAATAGATTTGTCCCTCTTTATTCCCATAAAAAATAGTGATCCTTTATTGAGACCCCACCTTAATTTTAAGGGGTCGCTTACTCCCCAGAACATAATGAAATTCAACATCAACTTTATACTGACAAGACTCTGCAGTTACGGAGATTATTTCCTGACTACAAACAAAGGGTCCATAAACTGGGTAAAAATATAATTCAACAGAACTTAAGAATATTTGCATTATACTAAATATTTATGTTGTTCTTGAGAACATTTTAAAAGCATTTTTCTCATACATGTATAAACCAATATAAAACCCATATGTTTTCCCTTATAATTGTGAACCCACTCAAGTTACACTGGGCATTGATTCAAACAATAAAGTAATATGCATTATGTGAGGATGCTTGCATATTAATACATATATTACTAAATATTGTTCAATAAGTTTTTCCTTGTATGTGAAACTTGGATACTATATTGTAGACCCATCCTACCCCCGGGACCCAGGATTCGAACAATTTTGGTTTCACACGAGTAATTGTTTTCACTATATAATTCTATATAGAATAAACAATTTGAAAAATCAGGTATTCGAATTCATGAAAAAATATGTAGCAGGAAGTGTTAAACGTTACACTTCACATCAGCTGACACAAAAAAAAATATGGTACGTACACGGCATTTTCTGATTTTTCCCATCCACAAACAGGAATATCCTCAAAACCACATGTTTTCAATGTGTTTGTAAACATCTTGTTTGCATCCCAGTAAGTGGCCTCCTATGCCCAGAAAGAAATAGTTTCTGTCAAAAATCTTTAATATTTTAAAAAGTACCCAAAATATCCTAAGCTCAGGTGCCAAAAATGTAAAGATAGAATAAGGGAAAATATAAAATTTCTCACAAAAAAAAATTCTTTGCTATGTATGGAACAACAATGGACAAAATTCATTTTGATCGGTCAATTATCGTTTTTTTTAAATTTCGGTTCCAAATTATTGGCTCATGCTATCTCCAGGACCATGATTAAAACAATTTAGTATTAAAACTGCATGTACGTCATGTATATTATATACCTAGTAGTGTGTCATTCCTGGTACATGTGATTTCGACTTGCTGAGACAACTGCTAGGAGAAAGGGTGTGATCAAGATGTCTTGCCCTGTTACTAAGGCGGTGAATCCCTCAAATTAAAAACATTTACCGGGTATATCCTTAAATATATGTAATAAATTTGTATTTTAACGTTTAAAAAGGTATTTTGTACACTAAAATCACACCTGAGTTTTTGAAAATAAATAAGTAATGTTAAAACATTAAGAAATTTTTTTTAAAGTGTACTTTGAATGTTGTTGCTCTTGACATAAGAGAGGTGACTTTTGTTTACTTAGAACACAGCATATTTTGAACATGAAACGGACGTTTGTCTGTTTTGACTGTAAGACTGTGTACAAATATTTTTCTTTAAATACCATGTTTAAGTGTGTATTTTAACCTGAAAACCTCTGGCCTAGCCTGTGATGACAGTAGTATGCTTGAAATAGATAGTAGAACTTTCTAAAGTTTGGGACTTTGAAATCTTAATAATCAAATATGTTATGGTAAGAATAATGTTTCAGAAATAGTCAAATTCTTTCTTATCATCATTATTCTCCATTTTCATTATCCTTCAGTAGTTTTTCACAAGTAAAATCTTTACCTCCTTTACGTAGGTGGAAAACAAAGTGGATAACTCTAATTTTATTTCTTGCTACTGAAATACGAATTGATTGATCATATATTGTTTAACGTCCCATAAGAGACTTTTTCACTCATATAGATCTACTTTTTCACTCATATAAATCTAGAGACATCACCATATACCGCTGAAGGGCTTCAAATTTAGACCTTTACTCGGCACTCAGAGCCATTGAGCAGTGAGGTTTCTTTATCGTGCCAACGCCTGATACAGGGCCTCGGTTCTTAAGGTCTTGTGACTTTCACTTCTAATACCGGGCGCTTTGCAAAGGAACAATCACTACCTATGTTTACGTCTCAGGTCTTGACGAGGCGCGGTGAACGAGAATCGAACCCGGGCCTCCCAATCACGAAGCGAAGCCCTACCACTAGGCCACCGTGACCGGTAAAAAAAATACGAATTCCCTGGTATCAGCCTTCAGATAATGTCGGCCGGGGCCCTCCAGGCTTGGCCGATACCAACCGCTCGGGTTGATATGAGGGCCGAAATCAAAATAGCAGTGTGATATTCTACATATATCAGGGAGGTTACTTGTAAGTTTCATGTTTTCAATTTTTCCCCTCCAAAATAATCGCATAATACAATGTTAAACTTTGATCCTTTATTGTGGCCCCTTTCTACGCCCTGAAGCCATGATTTTAACAATTTACATGTAGTATTTATACAGTTACAGAATTAAGGAACCTTACATACTGAAGATTGGCAAATAATCCCGATGGTTTTAATTTCACTGTATTCGCGAGCCATCATTTTTCCGCGAAATGAAATCCATCGTGAATGCTATCCTTAGTTTTTAATAACGTTTAAATGCTTACACGAAATTTAAATTAATTTCTCGCAGCGTGATATTAAAACCAACGGGATTTGTACTTTTTGAGGAATCGTGAAATTTTAACACCGTGGAATTGAAACGACTCACAGTATATGTTTTATCCTGTCTGCCTTTTTTTTTTTTTTTTTTTTTTTTTTTTTTTTTGTTGTTGTTGTTGTTGTTGTTGTTTATATCTTCCTATTTAAAACTTTGCTCAAGCATTATGGCTCCATACGATCCTAAATAGTTTTACCCTTTTTAAATTATCTCCCTTGGGATTGGGAGTGCTTGACCCTGCATTTGAATTCTATATCTATTATTGCAAAAGATTCTTTGTGGCAATGTAGGTCAAACTGGCCCAGTAGTGAAATGTTCTCGAGAAAAAGTTAAAAAATATATACGATTTACAGGTAAACTGACCATTAGGCAGACAGACAGACAGAGGCCAGGCAATTGGTAATCAGAAAAGTTCACAAACTTTCGGCTTAGTTGCACCAATAAAGTAATAAAGAAATATATACCAGAAAGATTTCATTTGGTTATGTAGAGTACTTGGAACCCTGTATCTGTGTCATTAGGACTTGGGAGACAACCTGTACAACCAAAATGATGCCACATTATTGCATTCTTGGAACAATTTCTGTTTAAGTAAAACATACTGACATCATAACATTTCATTTTAAAACATATTAAGTTTGCTTATAACAGTAATACAAATAATGCTTTTCACTTGCAAGGCTAACTAGTATAATTGAAGATCTGAGTTTAAATTAATTTCCAGAATATATAAATCAGCAGGTTCAAAAACTGCACGCAAAAATAGTGATTTATTGACCTTTAGGCCAAAAAAGTAATCTTTGTTTCTCAGGCACAAAAAATGCTGTAATAATTTTTATTCACAGACTGAAAAGGGAATAAATGATTTTTTTTTTATTTTTCAAGTTAAAAAATGAGTTATTTGACTTTTTCTCAATGCAGCATAATTCTAAAATTTGATTTCTACACGTACCAGATACACTTTTTGTAACAATGTCTCATCGGTAAACATTTCATCAGTATTGATAAACATAAGTTAAAGTTAATTGAGTATCAAATAATCTAAGAGTATAAAATAGTGAGGAGTCATTATCTGTTGACAAGAAAAAGAGAGATAAGGCTATCATTTTAAAATAATTGTTTGATGTACAAAATTTACTCCGAATCTTTTTTTTCATTTATCTAACACATTGATAATTGTCATCTAAATTAAAGAGAAACATTTATTGATTCTATTCTCTTTGCAAGGTATACATGGGACAGCTAGACAGTTTTAATATTTTATTGCTGTAAAAAATTTTAACGTGCCCAGGAAATAATAGACTTCAGTTTTACAAAATGGTATTGGCAATCTCTACTTCCCTGGGAAAAAATATAATGATAAAAATAAAATTCAAACTACTGAAAAAAAATTGATTGGGTAGGTGTGATTTTGATGGAATGAACGGATTACATCAAACAATTCATTTTTCTTTTTTTTTGGTTGGCCTAACACTGCTTCTAAAAAAATTTTAATATATATATATATATATATATATATATATATATATATATATATATATATATATATATATATATATATATATATATATATATATATATATATATATATATATATATATAAAACCTGTCTTCTACATTGAACTTTGTACAATGTAATATATATTTGACTTGAGAATCAAGATGAATATTTTTTGTCTAATTCATTTACCAGTAAGCATTAAAAAACATATGGAGACCAGTACATAGATATAATTTCTTCATTTATACAGCTATACGTCACAATGTGTACATGTAGAACCTGTAAAATAAAATCAAACATAAAATTGTGACAGCTTTTTCACATCTTGACCTGTTGACTTTTAAATAGATATATTACTTTCACAAAATGACATTAATTTTAAGTGATGATAACCTGTTGGCATTAGGTATGACAGAATGAAGTTTTTTATTTATTTAAACCAAAAAAAGGTTACTATTCATTGTTTTTCCTGAGGATATTAATCTTGTATTGCTTAAGAGCGAATTTTGGAACGACTTGCATGAGCCTTTTTGTCAATGGGTGCCAATAGATTTATTCACCAATATAAAATCAATAGTTGATATTTTTTGTAGATTTATCTAGATGACTAAAAATTAATGAGTTTATATATATATATATATATATATATATATATATATATATATATATATATATATATATATATATATATATATATATATGCATTATAGTATAGATTTCAAAAAAGTGTGTATCATAATTATTGAAATCATTCCATCAACCCTACCAAGCATTATGACATTTTTTTAATGAGAAGTATAAAAACTTTGAGAGGAAATAGACACATCTCCCCTGACTGTTTCTACATGTACCTATACTGTTGTCGTTGAACCTGTTGGCCAGACGGACGACATTTTTGCTTACAATGGTGCGCTCGAAAGTGAACGCTCATATTCGGAAAGTTTCGGAGCACACTATGTTTAAACTCAGTTTCTATGGTTACAGTGCAAATGCCTTGAACGCTGAAATCGTTTAAAGTTTTTGATTGTTTTATTATGCACTATTTATTTATATAATAATCATTGTTATTAGTATCATAATTGTCCGTTTCGGGCTATAATTCAAGTTAGGAATATATATCAATTTGAACCTACAATTTTTGTTATTTTAGTAATTAAACCCGGGCCCCTGATTTTTTTTTCCAGTCATGTGCATTACCAATTGGACTATCTGGCCACCAGCGACCGATCCCGTTTGACTACCACTTTCCTGCCTTTTCAAAAGTCTTCACCCCTTGGACACCAACCCACTCCCTTTCCTGTACGTCTTCCACCTGCATTTTCCAGGGCATGGCATGACATGGCACAAAATTTACAGGAGAGGAGAAAATTGCAACGGGCCAGGTCTTGAATCGAATCCAGCCCCCCTGAGTGTTCCCCAGTCAGGTGCAGGGATGGAGTAATCGTAATCGAGTAATCGTAATCGATTGTAATGATTACTTTTTTTTTCAAGTAATCGACAGTAATCTGTAATCGAAGAGATTTTCGAATACTTGTAATCGTAATTTAATCGATTACTATGGCACGCCGATTGCTTCAAAATTATTTTCTGCACGACCTTAAACAAAAATTACACGAGGAAGTAAAAACTTACACAAAGTGAAGAAAATGTACACGAAGTTATTGAAATTTACACAAACTATAGAAAAACTGCACAATCAACAAAATATTTACACGATATAGTGAGAAAATTACACAAACGTAAAATCGAAAACTGCACGAGTGAGAATACAACATCGACATAATACACAACGCATCCTCATTGCGCACATTTCATTAATATTCATTAGAGAACAGTCAATGTGGCTTGGATGCTTGAAACAAACTGGAGGAGTAAAGTGTTAGTAATCTTTATATAAAAAAGATTCTTTTAAAATTCCGCTAGACTCTCAAGAATATGTACAACGTATATTATACATGTAGATAAATTGACAGGCACACAATCTTAAACTTGTAGTATATGAATACTCCCGAATAAAAAAACATTCTACAAAGAATATATGTATAGATAACGTAAAAAAAGGGGGGTGCATATTAGAGTTGTTTTTTTATTGTTGGATTTTTTTAGTAGGTCATTCCTCTATATAGCAATTTCTTTTGAAAGTTTAAAATAATGACATATAGGCCTAAATTAAAATAAATAAAAACAACGTGATATAATGCAGAAGAGTTAACAACAAATCAAACTCTTCTCCTCCACCACCCACTGAGTGTACGTTTAGTAATAATCAAGGATGTGCATGCGTGACCTTTTCATACAGAGATCCCTCCCTGCTGGTTCTGGAACGAAAGACACCTGTACGCTAATCGATTTATAGCTATTTCACACACCAATAATACCTTTTGATTAAAGATTACTGGCAATTCATACAAAGATTTTGAAGCAATGTTGCGATCATCTGGGTTGTGGAATGTGACCGAAAACTTTTTGGAAGTCAACAGTAAAGAAAATCGAGCAAATAATTGCGCAACTGAAATTTCAATATTGAAACGCATATCTCACTTTTTGATATATGTATGTAACAAAGTAGTACATGTAGTCTTAACTTTTGAGCAACGTGTGGTGATTTCATAAAACTCCATGAAACTGTAGAAAAATTATACAGTCGTTTTACTTATGTGAATTAAAGCATAATTTTATGTTGTTTTTAATGTACCGGCGGTAGTCTATTTTGAATAGTTAAAATGCATATAAAGGAGTGAAGAAAATTTAAAGTTATAAAATACAGGCACGTAGTATCGTTTTTGAAAGGGGGGGGGGCAGCCAGATTTTTTTTTTTTTTGACAACCTACCTGAAAAAAACCTTGACAAGCAACAAAAAAGGTAAAGTGTCCAAACTCGAAAATCCTATTTCGTGGGGAGGGGGGGTGGGTGGGTTCCACCTTCCACTTTGTTTTCGAAACACATTATAATACCAAATTACTTTGATTTAAACTATCCTACAACAAGGGGGTGGGGGTGGGGTGGGGGCAACCAGCTTTTCAGTGGACATTTACAATAGAAGTAGGTTATGTTTAGAAAAAAAAAGGGGGGGGGCAGGCCCCCACTGATGCTACGTGCCTGAAATATTTTCTAAGAATTTAAGGGTACATATAATAGTCTATCGAAATCAGGATTGCAATTTAACTGATTTGTAACGATATTGTAGGACTAAATTCAAGAAGATGTACAAGATGAACTTAATTAGCTGGGACTTGGCTACACATGCATATTTATTTTCAATGCAGATTTTGACAATAATAAATTAGCACACGGTAATAAAACAAAAATTTCTTGAAGTTTATATTCATCATATGTTTTCTTATATTTATTCGTAGTCATGCTCGAAGTAAAAACAACACCTGGTTGATGCCATTGATACACATGTACAATATTGCTATAAGGCAAACTTTTTAATTACTTGTACATATATACGTACAAAATTCATATTGCATAGATAAGACCATAATCTGAATTTTCAAAAGTGTTAGATATGTACATGAATAATCTTTTAAAAAGTGAAGCTTGTATCAAATATGTTCCTTGAATGTTATTGAAGATTATTTTCATTTTATAATTATACAGTCATGTTCTTTTTATAATGACTATATCTTTGGGTAAAAAAGTGTTATTACAAAAAAAAAGTGTTCGGATAATAATTAAAATTTTATGCAAATAAATTCGAAATGTAAAGAAAATTTGTTATCTTGGAAAATCTTTGTCAAACCTTGAGCTCCATAAAGAACTTGATTTATTTGCATTTTTCAAGAGCGATAAAACACGTGCTATGTTCTTTCTATTTATTATCATATCCATTCCCATTTTCTTATTTGTAACATTGTATGTAGATGTATTTAGTAATTCACTATGTTTTAAAATTTCTGACGTGTCATTATGGTCCAACGATTTGAAACTTTAATAAATACATAGATTCAGATGTTGCGACTCAATCAATCCACGAACCAGATCCGCCACTCATGTCATTAGTTTTACCCATGAGTTTTACCGGTGCCAGGTTCATTTGAGTAGAGTTTTGTTATTTCATTTGGACAAATTTTAAGTAACAAAACACAAAACCGCATGTATATAAAGCACATAGAGTATATATTTTTCCTTTATCTGGTCCTTTTATTAAAAGTGAAAACATAAAATTATCAAGTAATCGCCTTTACGGATGAGGGTTACGCTTTCCCTTAGGAATGTCTTGTTTTTTTATTGAGCAGTTTTTGACTGAAAATATGCGATATCATGGAAGGAATTCATAACAGTGTAGGCTACAGATATCCAACCAAAATTGATATCCTCATATTTTATAAGTAAAGATACATGTATAATTAGAATTTTTTTATGTTTGACTTTCAAAACATACTGTGTATATCTAAGGTCAGGTAATCCCCACTTTTTAATCTTTTTTGAAAATAAAAAAATATATCCAGCTAACTCCCAAATGAAAAAAAAAATCTGCTTAAATAAAATCATGATTAGTACAAATGAGAAGTACCGAAATAAATTCTACAATTTAATGATTATAATCAGCAATAATTCTGCCATCATTTTCATGAAGAATCCACTTTATTAATCGTTTTATTATGCATGTGTTAATTTTATTTTATACAAGTAATTTCCGTTAAAGTTGTATCTATAACTTAGATAATTTTAAAAGGCCATAGAGCGTATATTTAAAAAAATAAAAAAAGAATTCTATCATTTTTTTTACAGCAAGATCTGTTTATCGTTAGAAATTTAGAGTTTGCTGTGTATTACTTTTAGTTCAGAGTCGAGTGCATCATATGCAATGGTACTTTTTCCGCGCATTATAACACAAACATGCGATTTCTTTCTTGTCACAGTTTATGTCCGGCATCATATAATACCTCCATATTTTGGCTAGAATCTCGGTCAATATAAGAAAAATATAATATCTCCGAACAACTTTTTAATTTTTTTTTTCACACAGTTCACAAGAACACACTTCATTCGTTTGATTGACATTAGCTAGAATTCGGATCGAGTTTTAGCAAAGAAATAAAGAAGCAAACAAACATGCATATCATCGTCAACGCCATTTCTCTCGATTACATCCAGCATTCAAGAAGAGATAAAGAGTACAGAAAACCAAGAACACAATGAATATTCTATGTGCATAATAATGATATGCGCAGCTGTATGCGCAGTAAAATTGTTTGTGTAATTTTTAGTTTCCTCTGCTCGTGCAGTTTTTGATTTTACGTTTGTGCATTTTATACCCTTTAATCGTGTAAAAAATTTCGGATTCGTGTATTTTTCGTTATGTTTGTGTTAAAATCTTACAAACTATGTGCAGTTTTTACCGATACGTGCATTTTTATTTTGCTCGTGTATATTTTTCATCAAGCTCGTGTATAAAATCGTGATCGTTGTGCAGAAAATAATTTTGAAGCAATCGGCGTGCCATAGATTACAGCTAAAATTTTCCATGTAATCATAATAACTTTTTCGATTATTTTCGATTACTTTATACATAAATGAATGTTATTTTGGAGAATTGTTTCCAGTCAGTCACACATAAACATGATACATATCAAATACAAACCAACCAGTGATATGTTTTGATTTCCTAAACTTTTATTATCATGTTAATAAATGTTCTTAATAAAATTTGCATTATAGGCCGACTGATCTAGTATTTAAAAAATGAAGAAGTGTATTTCAACCATTTATTAATAAAATATAAAGATTTTATAAACTAAATTGTACTTTTAAAAAAGACGAAGATGGAAATAATTACTTATTCATTTCTGAAAATGTTTAAACAATGTTTTAGTAAGTAACTTAAAAATCTGCAAAATAATTCTCATGTTTTCATTCAAAATTGTAAGGTTGCATTTATGTGTTAGTGAGAGGTTATATGTGTCTGTATTTTTAAGAGAGGAGGTAAGTGTCACTGTGTTTGCTTATGTTGGCTAATTAATTGACTGAGACATCCCTGACTTGCAGATAATGAGGTGTAAACTGTAAACTATCTAGTGTTTAACTTTTATAATTGATACTTCCATTAAAGACAAAAATATTTAATAATTTATAGTTCCATTGAAGACAAACAATATTATCAAAACTATTGATAGCTCTCAAAACACTTATTTCAATACAGAATGAAATTGTGCTATTGGTTTTACCTAAAGGCACATTTGATTTACATGTTTATTACTAAGAGTTCTAATTTACTTATTTATTTTAAAAAAGACACAGGATTGTTTTATGTGTACTGCCAACATGCGGGCAGTCAAAATACTTCTAATTCATAATAAAATATTTAATAATTTCTGCAACAAAAATCAATAAATATGGAGGTTCAAAACCAAGCTTAAAAGGAATAATTAATTCCTTGGCATATTTTGTTGTAGGAACCATGTCTCCACTTTCCATGGTAGAAAATCCTGCATTTGGGCATTTAATGAGAATGTTAGGTCTAAAATATGAAATTAAACCAGAATAAAACCTTAAAAAAATCTGAACTGAAACTGCAGGAACACATTCAAACTTTAGTGGACATCATCAACATTTTCATTTACCATTTAAATTCGTTCGACAATCATTATAATTATAAGTATTGTATATATTACAGGGAAAGGTTTCCTAAGTCGTTAGAACTTGTAGCCAATCCCTTTGTGTTAATTATACAATAAAATATGTTTAAAACAAAAACATTTAAATATTGCTTTGATATTTCAAGGGATAAAAACTTAAAAGTAATCGATTATTAATCGATTACATCTTCCAAAGTAATCGATTACTGGACAAAAATAAGTGTAATCGATTAATAATGGATTACACAAAATTCCTCTAAGTAATCGATTATTAACGATTACATTTTTCGGTAATCGTGCCCATGCCTGGTCAGGTGCTCTACCAATGGAACGTAGTGTCGGGGGCGGGGGAGGGTGGACTGGCCCCCACTTTTTTCCAAATATAACTTTTTTACTATTGGAAATGTTCATTGAAATTGTTCCCCTCCCCCTTTTGTTGTACTATAGTCAAATGAAGGTATGTGTTACTGTATGAAAAAAAAATGAAAAATAAATTTGGTTACTGAAAAAGTTAATTGGTACTTAATAAAAGTAAAAAATTCGTCATCTTTCATACTAAAGGTGTCTTTTAGTATCAGAGAGGTGAATTTTATATAAGGTTAGTTTTTGGTTATATTTTGAATTTTTTTTAATTGTAATACTTTGTGAATGTGTCATAGAAAAATATTTTATTTAAAAAGTCAGAACCCTTGGGGTACAGAGCACAGGTTTGGTGAGGGTGGGGTTCCAATCCGCAAGCACCTTTGCATTGTGTCAGTAGTGCTTTCTGTAGTGTAACTTACCTATTGGTTTGTGGTGTTAGTAGTGTAGATTTTGATGACTGTCAAGGATGCTGGTATCAATGGTGGTGTCTGACGAATGGTGATTCTATACCTAGTGGGTTTGATTGTGGTGTCTGTGGTGTTGGTAGTGGTATCAGCTGAGTATAAGGGGTGTTATCTGTTAAAGTTGTCAGTAGAGTGGGAGTGTTGTCCACAGGCACTAAGTAATAAGTTACATTTTATTTTCATAAATAATACCCAGATTTACTACAATACTAATACTGAAAGGGAATTACTCACAAATAAAAACCGAAGTTATTTTCAGATTACTCATTTTCTGAAACTCAGTTTCAGGTTACTCATTTTCTAGTCACTTAAAAAAATTCTTTAAAAAGACAACCTCTATGGACTATTTGACAGACTGAGTAAGGTATGTTTATAATGCACTGAGCACTTCGGAAAAAGGTATGTTGGATGTGTAAACAAAGAGGGAAAATTTTTAGCGAATCTTGTCACAATGAAGAAGGTGAAGATAATGAACACGGATTAAACTCATAATCAAGTGAACAAAATGAATCGGTAACGCGGCAAAAATTCGAATCCATGAAACACCAGAGGTAGGATCAGATGCCTAGGAGAGGTAAGCATCCCATGTTGACCGGTCAAACCTGTCATGAGCTTATGCATTGAACTAGTAGACGGAGAAACTCGTTGTCAAATTTAGTATAAAAAACGAAAGCCTCACAATTGGTTTGAAATGCCAGTCAAAATACGGCTTAATGGTATGTTGTATTTACTAATAAAGTCATTATAAACCATAGAATTTACGAAATACTAAATTTAAACGATGTTGATGTGATCCCTGTAACATTAACTTATTTGTTAGAGGCCGCTTGTCTCGATTTAAAAATTGATCGGGACGTAGAAGCATTCTCTTGAGTATCGAATAAATTGTGAGACATAAACACCATATGCAGTCGATATTAAAAAAATACCGCATTAATTAGATATGTTGACGATAGTAAACCAAAGTCATCTATTTTGTCATACAATTTATTTGGTAGACGGCCTTTTTCGTCTATTGTCAGTAAAACATCCAAAAAATGAAAGAGATGTGACAGACTCCATGGTGTCTTTTATTTCGAGTTTACTAGAATATATCGAGCCGACATATGAATAGAAATACTTCTTGTTAATTGATAAAACCCGACGGTATAGCTGAATGTTGAGCCATAAGTGTTTTCTTCTTTGAATGTAAAAGGTTTTTTTTTCTACAGTTCTGCCTGATAAGAATAAATAAAACAAGTCGGCTAATGAAGGGGTAAAATTAGTGTCGAGTCCTTATTCGATACATGCCGAATACAGATCTGTATGAAAAAATATCAGACAGCTTGAGGACCGTTAGGGCCGAAAACTCTCTGATATTTTTTTTTCATACAGAATTGTATGAGGGATATGTAGTATTTAAAGCATTGTTTTTTTTTTTTAATTTTACCCGAGACAGTTCGATATAATGACAAAAGTGTTAATGACCACTGAAGCAATACTTTCAAGAATGCAAGCTTAAATGAAAAGTTCTCAGTATTTAGGGAATCAGCTACTAGTTGGCAGTTGAAGTAACATGGTATGGATAGTGGGCACAAAATTTTTTATTCTTAAAATATACACAGAGCTGAAAGCAATATATCAGATTTTGATATAGATAAGTGAAAAGAAAATGCAGACATGAACCTTGATTCGAACTGAACTTCCACAGGAAATGAAGCAGATGATGAAGGTCTACTAGGCTATTCCAAGGTTGTTTTTTTTTCTATGTTTATAGGTATTGATAAGGAATTCAATGATAGTTTGACGCTATACAATGAAAAAAAAAATGGAGAGGTTTTATTTTCAATTACAGACATTGAAAATAAATTTTGAAAAAATTGCATGTGTAATGAATAATTTTTAAATGTAACCAGCAGAAAAAACTCTTCAATGATTAATTAAAATTACAGGTTTACCAACCATCTCTGCTTATAGTGGTTAAGTACCTCGCATTATCATTAGTCAACCGACATAAGGGTATTTGTGACCTATGGTCAGCACTAAATGATTGATTGATTGATTGTGTATTGATTTATGCCGAATCTGCAGTATTTTGACCATATTTTGGCAGTAAAGTTTATTTTTAAAGGTTTTTTTTATTGTTTCTCTGGTGGCCCCAGTGAACCTACTCTTCATCGAAAACTATAGAGAAACGGTCTTCTGCTTACAGTGCAGGGAACTAAATTTTGTTACATAAACCAGCATCAGCATAAGCATTAGTAGCATCAGGATCGAGCAAGCATCAGCATCAGCATTTAAAAAACAGCATTACCAGGATCAGCATCAGCAAGCAAAGGGTAAAACCAGCATTGACATACATAAAATCAGCATTATCCTACTAGCATCAGAAAATCAGTGAGTTTTAATTCAGTAAAAAATAGGGATGTCAACGAATATTCGAGTACTTGACTATCGTTCGATCATACCGACTATCGACTAAAATTTCTTTAGTCGGTTATTCGTTAAAAATCTGTTACCTGAAAGTAATTTTCAAATTCAAGGTAATAAACTTGGATTCGCCCATTTCATTTATATACAGATCAATGTTCTCGTAAGTAAAACTCAGGGTAAGGTTTAACTGTTCAAAGGAAATTATTTGAATGTCGATTTATCAGCTGTTTATGATCGGCAAATATGCCTCCAAAATCTACAGTTTTTGGAATACTTTAAAAGATTTTAGGATTGAAAAACAGCTAAAAGTACGTTTTCAAGGTTATGTGAAACTGAACTTGTATTCTGCAGTGGAACATCAAATATGATGTATCATATGCCGAATCCGTCAAACATGCATGTAGTAAACACAGTCTTCAAGTGAAACTTTTCTTAAGTAAGTTCTCCGCAAAATGCCCAAAAATAGCAGAGTCGGAAAGAAAAATGATGCGATCACAAACATGATTATCAAGGATTGTCTACCAATTATTGTTGTAAATAGAGAGGACGTTCAAGAATTGTTTGGTTTTGTAGATTCAAATTATAAAGTTTCAACCTGCAATTCCAGAAGATCTGACGTAATGGAATAATTAAACAACTGTTACAAAATTGTAAATACATGTAAATTGGGGGACAGTTATGAGCGTAATTAAATGGTGTTTCTTTCTAGTATTCATATCATGCAGTCTTCTGAAGATTGTATTGATTATCTGCACAAAATCTCATAATTAAAATTTATCGCAAGCTCTCTCTGTTTTTATAAGAGGCACGCTTCAATTGTTTACCAGTCGAAGGTCACTGACACGACGCGTAGAAATGGCTTCAATTAACAGATTAACGGGTACATGTACTATCGTTATGAAAAGAAAGGACAAATGCAAGTGTTTGATATCCTGCATTTAGATAAAATGTGCAGGAAATATTATATTAATTTTGAAATCAAATGCATTGGATATATAAATGTAGATGTACAGTATTTATTGTACTACGTTTCATAAATTCGTTGAATAATGGTGATAGCGTAGGTTAAATATTGTACAACTAGTCTATAAAAGATAAATAGTGAAAAAGACATGAAAAATTAATTTAAATTTCCACGAATATTCGACTATCGTTCGACTAAAGCCCCCGAATATTCGACTAAGCTGTTCGAATAAAATTGACATCCCTAGTAAAAAATTAAAAAAGAAAGAGAATATTGGTTAAAGTATTCACATTATTGATACATAGTGAGATATTATGATCAAATAATTGTAAAAGGCACTTTTATTGCTTTAAACGGCAATGCTGAAATTCATTATCTACTTCCGGTAGCATTGACCTAATTATAAAACAGCATCAGGATAAGGATTACCAGCATCAAATCAGCAAGCAAAGGAAGCATTCAAATCAGCAAGCAAAGGAAGCATTCAAATCAGCATCGATGCTGTAACAAAATTAGTTCCCTGCACTGTACCAATGGGTTTGAAGTATTTCTTATTGTTAAATTAGTTTATTAAGAGTTTAGGGACCCTTTTTAGGGATCCGTTTTTGCTTGATCTGATTTGATGCATTTTCTTCCTTCCTTTTAAAGTATACACGGTTTAATTGTACGTTTAAATTTTATTTTCCAATTCAATATGATCAATCAACTAATTTGCTGTTTAATATATAATCACAAAACAAAGAAATGACATCACAACAATGTTTTAAATCAGGATTACAACAGGTTGCCAAAAGACTGTATGGTCTCCTAAGACTTCATAGATATTGTAAACAAGGAACTCCAACATATTTTTAACATTAATCGCAGAGTACTTATGTGTAGAATTGAGTGATTTTTTATAAAATATTTAGACGACCTCTCACAAGATATGAAATTTTCCAACTTGAATTTTTGTTGAATATTTATTGATTTTTCATAATTATGTGACTTCACATTAAGTGCTTAAAACTAAGTACGGTACAAGGTTGTTTCCTTGTGTGAATATATATCAAGAGAACCAGGAGAAATTAAAACACGATATTAATCCGGAACAACCCTCTGATAAGGGTGAATTCAAAAAAAGGACCACCAAACTGGGTTTTTTTGGCAAAATTCAACTACTTGTTACATATTTTTCACTTATATCATCATATTGCAAATGCATTCTAGTTTAAAATCCTGAAGTGGCAATAGAATAGACAATTGGATTAAAAAGTTTCAGAATTTTTATTAGAAAAATTTCTTTTGAAAAAAGAAAATATCATTACACCTTAAAAGACTTTCTAAAATACATAATCACAAGAAATTATAGTTTTTTAATGCTTCAAAATGGTAAAAGGGGTATAAATGATTAAATCTAGACCTTGAATGAGTATCTTCTCTTGTACATGTGACAAAAAATTGGCTTTTTGATTGTTATTTTACATTATTTTTTCAATTCTGGTTTGAAAAGTTTAAATATGAAAAAAATATGAAGCAATAAAATTCCCCAAAATTCATTTTTTTGTCCATTCAAGTCAATTCTTTAAATCTAAGCCAAAAAAGAATTGTTTTATACGAGTTCTCTTACAAAAAATACTAGATTTTGAAGTGACCCTATGTTACATTATTGTGTTGCACTCCTGACATCTGATATGTATTTTATTTAACATTGTTTTCAAAAATTATATCACACAATAACCCATTCTTACTTTGTAAATCAATTTGCCATGTTGATATTTTTCAACATTTACAGCAGGTTTTTCATATTTTGAAGACCTTAAAACATGATTATTTGCAAAGTGTAATATATATAAAATGTATTTAAAATATATGTGAAATAATGAAAACTATTCCCTGAATTGACTGTAAAATTTTTGTAATTTGTTGATAGACATAGTGTTTTGAACGTCAAATAGTATCAAGCATTTTTTTTTCAACTTATTTTTTAGTAAAGATATTTAAAAAGCATCAGTAATTATGAAGCAGTTTTGTTGCACTCCTGACTGCAGTATAGTTTAAAATTAAAACCATAGAACACAAAAATTCATAAAGTGTTGGCAACATCAAGTGGTAATGAAATTGTGCAATACTTATGGTCCAATACTTCATAATTAAAACAGATGAAAGTATTTAAAATTCGCATTTTATCTGGAATTATACCCTATTTTATGCCCAAAAACTAGCTTAAATGTATATTTAGAAGATAAAATATATTTTAAAGCATATTTTCCTTTAGAAGACAAACACAGTAACCCACCAGAGAAATTCTACTCATCATTTTTTCTTTATTTTTATTCTTAGTGGATGATTTATAATTCTAACATATTTGTTGCACTCCTGACCAAAAGCATTGGGGCCTTTAAAGTAGAATTGTGAAGTGAAAATTACATAAGAACTTGTTCTGTTGTTTCAGTGAAGTTGAGGAGGAATTACTTGAATTTTATGACAATGTTTTAGTGTGTTTATTTTTAACGTTCATTAAAAAAAATCACAAAAAGATAAAAACACATCTGAATTGATAAAATTGAAAAAGGAAGGATTTTAATAATAAAACTGTCAATAATTTAGCACTAAATTACACAAAAAGATCATTATTAATTAATGAATACTTCTAAGCATGAATAGAAGTCTTTTCGTCACACAACTTGAATCTTTTAAAAAATGTGTTGCACTCCTGACCATAGAAATATGGATCTGAAGCACAGACAGATCCTGTAATTGATAAATCTATTTGATAAAAATGTTCTTTGTGTCTTTATTTTCCAAAATAAAAATCAGAAAATCATATAATGATAATAGTTTTTTCATGCTTGGGAGCAAAACATCAAATGTTGCACTCCTGACATTTTGGGGTATGCACATATACTTGACTCTCATTAATGCTGCTTGTGATTTAAATAACATTTTTAAGTTTTAAAATGTATATCAGTTATTATTTTACACTTCCAAAATTCTTTTTTGTCTTAATTTTCTATCAGAATTTTACAATTGATGTT
Organism: Saccostrea echinata; assembly: GCF_033153115.1. Taxonomy (NCBI): domain Eukaryota; kingdom Metazoa; phylum Mollusca; class Bivalvia; order Ostreida; family Ostreidae; genus Saccostrea; species Saccostrea echinata. The sequence continues at coordinate 40,725,266 of NW_026889778.1, forward strand.
TTTTTGGCAACACTACATTTTTTCTGTTGCACTCCTGACATGGTATAACATTTTTTTAAACATCAGCCATGACCACAACTTGATTAAACAAAAGTTAAGACAGTCCACATTTAAAGCTCAATACTTTGAATATTATCAGGAAAGTCTTTATTTTCAACTTGAAGCATTATTTTTTATTTCACAGATCTCCAAAAAATATTGAAATTTCAAAATGTCACAAAAAGGTGTTGCACTCCTGACAATTTTAGCATCATTTTTGGGCATAACTTTTTTTGTTAATTGAGATATCAACGAGATATTTGGCAGGTATTTAGACACTATCTAAAGACATATGCTGAGACTTAGAAATCTATTTTCATTGCCTGTATTTTTAGTGTGGGTTGATAAATATGCATTTGGTCATTTTTTTTTTAATTCACCCACAAGGAAGATAACAATCCATATAATTTCCGATATTTTGTCTTCCCATAGTGTAGTATAAAGAACACTATTATTGTGGTCAGTTCTTTCGAATGTAATTTAAGAAGCCAACAATGACTTCTGTTTCATTTTGCTAATATTTTTAATAGCTATAACTTTAGAATAAAATTTGACTTAAAAACATTAATTCGCACCACGGTTTTTTTCTACTTTATAAACATTGATTAAGTCCATCTCTCTATAAACTTGTAGCATATAGAAAAGTTTTGTTATTACCGGTAGAACATTTTTTGAATAAGCTACGAAATCCGATATGATATTTTAAAGATATGTAGGGCATACTAAATAAGCATTAAATACGAATTTTATTTAAAATATTAATGACTACATATGTTTCATCTCAAGCTCAAACACCTCCTTTTTTATCTTAGTAACTTAGCTAAAATAGAATAAGTTTTAATCTGAAGATCAAGACACTTTTCATCCTAAATCTGATAAAATAATTTATCCTATCTCCTGTAAATAAAACCTTTCTTCCAAACGCTTTTGTACGATTTTGACTGTACACAACCTGTAAAATGTATCAAACATGAGTGCACTGATTAATATTTTTAGTGACTCTGTGCCTCACTACTTCTTCCGACGCAATTTTACCACACTCTTCCTGTTTATATAGTCGGCACAGCGAAACGTGATTCATTTTTTAGATGAAGTGGACTTCGGTTTTTGTCTTTCAATCAAAATACTTCCTTGTTAAACACAAATCCAACATTCAAAATGTTTTTTGATGATCTAACAACAATGAAGCAGTGGACTACCCATAAATCAACAAATCAATCAATCAACAATTCACTGAATTATCAATTGAATGCATTACTCCCTCCACAACATCATACACTCCGTTTCTATATCATTTCTCGCATAGTTCTGCACTACTTTCAACATACACCTTCCGATTTCTAAGATATATGCACAAATAGAACATTTCCATATCAGGAATTTCATGTTTCCCTTTAATGAATTTTTTTAAACATCAATGAAAGATGATAATGTAGCATGCTATCTATCTATCTATATTCTATATATATATATATATATATATATATATATATATATATATATATATATATATATATATATCACATCACTATCTAGATGATTATTCATGATTCAATAAAATAATATTTGGTAGCAAATCTGTTAGCATATTCATGTATTTAGAGATCTTAGTTCCCTTAATCGGTTCAATGATTTTTATTCCTGCACTTCTACAAAAAATACACAACTTTATCTTAATAAAACTGGAAGAAGAACTCTTAATTGAATAAACTATTAAATGTTACCAGCCAACTTGGGTCAAAGTAATAAACTACTTCCATTGTTTGTCAACCCAGGTTATGGTTGTCAACACTAAATTTATTTTTATAAATTTAATAAAATGAGAAATAACCCTTCTAAATGATAATCAATAAATAATAATCAAAATTCAATAAATAGTAAAGTCTTGAAAGTTGCACAGAAATAAACAAAGTTTTATTAAAAAAAAAAAATACATAAGAAGCTTATTAAAAATTTAACATAAAATGAGAGGAATGTGTAAGACCTATGAAAAATGAAAGACGCATAATGAGAAATCTTTGTCCCTTCTGAACCTCCATACTTATGAAAATGGTCAAAATTTATATTCTTTGAAAAGGTCAGTAATCTGGAATATATAAGGAAATGAGCTTCATCAGCCTATATGATCTCTACTATCAACACTCTAGAGTTGAACGAAAAATAATAATGCTAAGTCTAGGCTCTAAAAATAACTGACCCAGAAAATAGATAACACCAATAAATAATAATGAAAAGTGATTGAAGAAATTGTGCCTGTTATATGTATATCCCTAGACCTATCTGGACTTGGAAAGGGGGAATTATATTTACCCTATAAAACCTACATTCTAGCTTAATTCCTAATAAAAACCTTATACTTGTGTAAAACGCACAACTAAAGCTAGCTAAGACATAGAGTGTTGTTAAACCATGAGGTTTTCTTGGCACAGTAAAGAGAAACTAATTATGAGGTTGTGTTGCCCAACCCAGGTGAAAACTATACGAACACGTCTTTAAATACCCTAAGCCCAAACAAAAGTAAAAGCCAATAAAAAACAAAAATCCTTTGGTAAACTTAACCAATCAGAATACAGCTATAAAGACACTGCAGTGTCTCTCACATCAGTTTCATACCAAAAAATTTCACTAGAGCGACAAAATTTAATGAAAGACGTGATGACTTCAACAAATATGTAGAAATATATCATTATCACCTGCATATGGTTTTTATGTCTCCCAGATTACTTAGTACGAAAAAGCATGATCTACCTAGAAACAATTTCTAACACTTGACGAATACGTTGATGATGCAAGGATATCAGCAGTCTCGTATGAAGCCAAAATTTCGCAAAGTCTATGGATGATATAATGACCTTGTAAGGAAATACAATCTATCATTAAGTCGAATGTCCAATTTTTAGGACACTATTTTCACGCAAGCTGAATTGTTTGCTGTTCTTTCTGTTTTTCCGATCATGGCAAAGAGCACACGGCGGGAGTGACCTGTCGACAGAGAATACTTACTCCATGGTTCCCGATCCCATTTTGATATTTTAAGAGGTCACGTTTGATTTTCTCACAATTTGTATTATTCAATGGATTTTTGAGCTTGTTTAATGTTCGTTATCTTCATATGTAAATCATACACGGTACCACTGTCACATTAATTTTTTGAAACACCGATGGTCTTTGGTGATGTAAAAATTCTCAATGTTTGTTTTTCTTTGGTACAAAATGTAAATGTTAGCAGTTTTGTTTGCATTTGCTTAATATAAAGTATGCATAATCTTACACAGTCTTAGTATGCTTCTACGCTGTAGATATGGACTTCACACTGACAAACTGCTTAAAATTTATCAATGTAAAGATTTACCCTTCAAAAACTTTATGATGCAACCCATTGGGCATTTTACACATGCATTGTCGAAACCTTAGAAATACCCTAATCTTGGATCAATCAGCCTCAAATCACTAGCAGCATCTAAAGCATGACTGCTAAAATTTAATCCTGAATGTATACACTTTTTTCGAAAAAAAAATCAAAAAGGCGTCACTTTACCTTGTACTGAAAAAATAATCTGTTAAATTATCGCACCTTCTTTGGCGAGATCTCTTTATCCTGGTTTGGTTTTCTTTGGTACAAAATGTAGTCTTTACATAAAACTGCACAATGTAGTATTTAGACACAACTGCACAATCGATTACTTTAAAATTTTAGTCTCTAGATAATGTTTCTTTATTAAGTGTAATATAATGACTAAGTACCGTTATCCTGTTTTCTAGTCATCATCTCATTCAGGTGACTTTTTTTTTTTTTTTTTTTTTTTTTTTTTTTTTGCCTTCTTAATGTTTCCTTGTCATTAGACCTTCAAATATTTTTTACTACAGTAACTATGAAACTGCGTTTAATAAATCAGTCAATTCAACTAAACAAGATACAACTTAAATACAAAATGTAAAAACCATAACGCAAGGTTCTACAAAGTTTTGATAAACTTTAAGCTTGCAAATACAAAATTGTACGTTCTGCACAAGTATTTCGAACATCAATTTTTTATGCTCCTCTTGAGAAAATTGTTTTGATGTGACAATATCTAAGTCACGTGATGTATGTATCCGAGGGTGTTCTTGTTTTAGCTTTTTTAAAAATATTTTTTAATATATGCTTGTCGACAAAAACATGTTATACATCAAATATTTTCTAGCAAACAAAAATATAGTAAATCAGTCAATCAATTCAGCTATTTATCTTTTTCATAATACGAAGGGTGATCAAAAAGTTCGCGAACTATCTCTATATTTACAAAACCACAATTTAGATCAGAATGAAATTTGGCACACATATAGTCACATATTCTATAAATAGCAGATGCTATGTAATGTTTTGCTCCATGTTTGTGAAGTCACAATGTGAAAATGAGGTCAATATGTAGGTGACTTGTGACAAAAAATGGTTGACTCAGTCGCACTCGAGCAACAAACGGCTGTAAAGTTTAACTTATATCTTGGAAATTCCTTTGCAGTAGAATATGATAATTTGTACAAGGTTAAGGAAGACAAAAGACTTATCAGAAGTTCAATCATTAATTGGATTGATTGTTTTAGTGAAGGCAGGGAGATGGTTAAAAATGATGTTTGTTCTTTTGCCCAGCGAAAGCAAGCCGGGGAAAAGACGTGTCCCTAGTTGAGCAATTTGTTATAAAAGATCGCCAAGTTAGAAGTAGAAAAATAGTTGAATATCTTAACTATAATACAATTATTAAATCCCTAAACTATCGTTTACTTTAGACTTTAAACATATGAGATATGATAAAAAGAGGTCGCCCATACTTCATATACATTGGATAAACGACGTTTCCGAGACAGAGGACTCGGGTTTTGATGATCACCATGATAATTTTGGGAAGGGATGTCCTTATCCACTCATGCTATTGCCGAGATTTGGCCATTTCTGACAGATTGACTGTTCTTGTTATAAAAAATAACTTGCATGGTAAGAAATATAAGACTCGGAAAAATGTTTTAGCTTCTGTGAACAGACCGCTACGGAGCATGTCACGTGACCGCCTGGATCACGTGATTCGCGCATGGGTAGAACAATGGCAGATGTGCATTAAAATCGGAGAGGACTACTTTAAAAAAATCACGAGCACTGAAACCACATTTTATTTCTTTTGAGGAATTTATTCAATTAGTTCGCGAACTTTTTGATCACCCTTCGTATAATGTATGAACAACTTAAATTTACTAGTTTTACTTGTAACGGAGACGGTAACAGATGTTCCATAAACTCTCCCCATACTGCATTTGGACCCCCATTCCTTATAAGCTTCATCAAAATAAGCAAAATTTTGTTTTATTGAATTTTACAACTTATTTTTAAAAGTATTCGGGGGAAAATAACAGTGTACATATAGCACCATGGGTATAAGCAATTCAGATAAAAGTAAACACGCACGCACATGATTTCGAAAATTACTATTCTTAGGTACATCCTCTCAAAGAATGTCATAATAAAGAGCTCCATTTTAGATTTCATAGAATTTCCCTGAAAACAAAGAAAGTTAAAGCAACATGAATATCAACAAATCAGAAGTCGCCCGCGTGGCGCAGTGGTTAGAGCGTCTGCTCTAGAGTCGCGAAGTAAGGAGCTGATCCTATATCAAGAATATTGCTTATTTCATTTACTGTTCATATGCACACGTTCATGAATGTGCATTCTGACCATTTCGTTTTGTCTACACTACTAATATATACTTATATTCTGAATGTCAAAGCATTTCATCAAAAATTATATAAGTAAAAGCTATATTTAGTATACTGGTCATTTTATGCAAAATTAGCACGTGCATGCATGTGCATGGAAAAATATTTTGTTTCCGCAAATCTACACAACATGCCTCCCAACCATAAAAAGGTTTCACCTCAAATGGATGAGTTGTTTTTTAGATCACTCATGGACAAAAAAAAGAACCCAGGAAGAAAATAATAATAACTAGACGAGCTTGTTGCAAAGCAACAAATAAGTCTTCCGTCTAAATTTCAAGAAGGTGGGATCGAGATCGAGAGACATCTACGATCATATGAGCAAGAATGAGCCATTAACCATTACTTCCGGTTTGACCGGAAGTGACGTCATTTTGACGACTTTTGATGATCTCCTTAGCTGCTTCTTGTTATTTTGAACAACTTTGCTTCTATGATGCTTTACAAGTTCTCAAAACTTTTTGAGATATCTGGAAATCACTTTTGGCCCCTCTAGCTCCCTTATTGTTGATATCCTTTGAAAGATCGTAACATTCTACACAACTTTTGTTCTATATGTTTTAACAAAATATTTACAGATAAAAAGATACTGTAGAAAAGGTGTAAGAAATTTTGAAGTTTTCAACAATACTATTTTCGAGCAATATCGAGCGTCGGCGCTTCGTACTTCCGGTGGTTATGATATACACAATTCAATTCTCCATAGTTTGCTCTATCATCACTAAAAATCTCATACGTCTATGTTCAGTGGGTTTTGAGAACATTGCCGGACAAAGTGACCCTCTAAAAATCGTAAAATCGCAGAAATCTCCGAACTGGAAGAGACGTCATCAAAAGAGAAAAATATATGTCTAGATTTTTTGATGTTCTATCGGACCTGAAAGTTTCATGAAAATTCATCGAGCCGTTTCCGAGAACTCGCGTGCACAAAATCGGTAAGAAAAAAATAATAATAACTAGAGCAAAGCTCGTTGCAAAGCAACGAGTAGGTCTTCCGTCCGATTTATGATGTTGACTGTGATAGATTTACTAAAAAAAAGAAGGAAGAACAAGCATATTTGAATAAAAAAGGCGATTGAATTATTCAAAATATGTTTAGAAACATATGGAACAGTGATATCTTTTAAGTTCAACCCATTTCCGGTTCTTTTCAATTCACTTCCGGTATGAAAAAAAGTGCTGAAAACGACTTAAACTCCACAGTGAGTGTGTACAAATCTTTCCTGAAAGTTTGGATGAAAAATACTCATTTTTTGGACAACTTCCGGTTTAGAAGTGCAACTTCCGGTGGAAATGAAATGACTTGAAACACAATATATGTCAACGTTATAAACATTTAAAAAATGAAAAAAAAAATGAAAATTGCATATTTTTAAACTACTTCCGGTGGACAACGGAAGTGACGCCGGAAAAAACGAAACACTGGAGACAAATCTACCGATTATGATCTATTATCCCAGAAAATTTCATGACTCTATCTTTAACAATTTGAGAGGAAAGACCCGGACAAAATTTCAATATAAACAGAGAAAATCGGAAATAACTCGCGACCAGAAGTGACACCATCAAAATTAAAAAAAATGCCTTAAGTTCATGTAATTTGCCATCATTGCTGAAAGTTTCATGAAAATCCATCCATGCATTTACGAGAAATCGCGTGCACAAAATCGGTAAGAATAATAATAATTAAAAAAGTTGAAAAGAAACAACAGAATAATAAGAAGGTCTTCCGTTGAGACGAAAGACCTTAATAATAAAAATAGTGGAAAAGAAACCTAAGAATAACAAGAAGGTCTACCGCTGAAGACAGAAGATCTTAACAAGAAGGTCTTCCGCTGAAGACAGGAGACCTTAACTAGATGAGATCTCGTTGCGAGCAACGAGTAGTCTTCCGTTATGTTTCTGATAAGATCTTGATTTGGAAATTTTGATTAATACAAGAAAGTAAAACAACTTCAATTGAAAAAAAAATATTCATATCAGTTCTTCAAAATATGCTTAGCACCACATGAAAGAGTGAAATCTATCAATTTTAAACAAATTCCAGTCTTTTATATTCACTTCCGGAATGACCGGAAGTACTCAAAATGACTTTTTACTTCTCACTAAGTGTGGAGGAGTCATCCCTCAAAGTTTCGAGGAAAAATGATCATTTTCTCGTCTAATTCCGGTTTGGAAGAAATAACTGCCGGTGGAAATAATATGACTTGAAACAGTCTATTTGCTTCTATTATCTCTATTATAAACATTTTAAAAAGAAAACAAATAAAAATTTGCATTTTTTAAACTACTTCCGGTGGACAACGGACGTAACGGCAACAAAAACTAAACAAGAAATTCAAATCCACTGGTCACAATCTATCATCCCTGAAAGTTTCAAGACTCAATCTCTTTTTGAGAACACTGGTGGAAAAAATGCAACTTTAAAAAAAAAAAATTAGCCGTATCTCCCGACCGGAAGTGACGACGGCAAAACAAGAAAAAACGCCGTAAGTTCAGATGATTTGCCATCATTGCTGAAAATTTCATAAAAATCTATCGAGGCGTTCTCGAGAAATCACCTGCACAAAATCGGTAAGAGAAATAATAATTATAATAATAATGGAAAAGAAACAGCAGAATCAGTAGAAGGTCTTCCGTTGGAAACGGAAGACCTAAACTAGATACTCGTTGCGAGCAACGAGAGGTCTTCCGTCCAAAAAACCATCCTTATATGTGATATTCTTTGCACATAAAATTACATTTATATATGCTTGTAGTAAAGACACCAAAAATTTAATATGGGTCCTTAAAAATATTTTTCATTTATGAAAAAAATGAAAAGAGCACAGACTTCACATAGAGAAAAAAAAAAAACACTCAACATCATTTATAAAAATGAAAACGTAAATTTAAGCAAACAAATTCGGGATTAAACCCAGATCACCTTCGTGAAAATTCAATATGGAAATCACTACACCAGTGCAATTTTACCAGCCATCATCGATGTTTACTTTGTATCATTGCCTGAAGTAACGAGTTTCAGTGAGGTAAAAAGTTCTTTTATATAGTGCGGAATTATAGAATGAGAGCTAGCTAGCCAAATTTTGTCCAAGCAGATTCACATCGGAATTCGTTACTTGAGTTTAAACAATAACAAAAAAATCTATTACTGATGAACTGATGATACTGTGTACTTCTTTTATTCTTTTTGTATTCACAGTTTTATTCCATGCAATTCCATATACCTGTATTTCATACAAATGTGTCCGTGTTATCTTTTTCTGCACTTTTGCATCAGACCATTTTTTTACCATGAAAGAAGAGTCACGATACATCACTTTGCGCCAATCGTGACGAGTAAATCTTTGCGCCTTTTCTTTGAAATGTATTTTCCATTGAATGGTCTCTATTCTCATACTATTATTGTATGTAACGTACAAATTACTCATTTTATTGCATTTGGAGATCAGAGTATTTATGTTTTTAAAAAACAGATTATCCATTTCATAATGTGCCAGATCCAACAACAATTCCTTCATATTTCATTGATCCTTGTGGTAGTTTCGATCAACAAGACGCTCGGCTTTCTCCGTAAACTCCGACCTGCCAATCGGCAATCTAAGACTGACTCAGCTACGCTCCATACAAACCTCGTAAATGATTGGTGGAGAAATATGAAGGTATAACATTTGGAGGAATTTCAAATAAGATCACCTGACTTTATCAGCAACAAGGTAGAACACTTTTGACGATCGAGGTTAGTGTGCGAGGAAAGAGCCACCCGAGGAGCTCCAAGTGCCGACCTGCTCTTCGGAGACAGCCGCCATTTTGGACCCGCTTCAAATTTTAAAATGCGAATATCTAGAGTTTGGATTGATCAATTTTAAAACAAATTGCATATTAAGCATTTACAAAAGAGTCTCTCTTAAATTTACTAAAATCATAAAAAGAAAATTGAAAAACAAAAAAAGTTAAAAAAAAAAAAAAATGCCCTTTTTTAAATTCGCTTCCGGTAGCAACCGGAAGTGGTGACGACACACAAAAAGATAAGTCTGCAAATCTAAAGGTCATGATCTATCTTATCCAATAAGTCTCCAGTTCATATCTTTAGCCGTTCTTTAGAACATTTGTCAACAAAAGTCCATTTTAAAATCAGGAAATTGTCCATAACTTGGAACCAAAAGAGAATTATCAAATTTTCCTTGTGATGAACATAAGTTCGTTTAATGACTAATTTTTCCTGAAAGTTCCACTGAAAACCACTAAACAGTTTTCGAGAAAACGCCTGCACAAACTTTGGTCAAAATAAAAATAATAAGAAGAAGAAACAGTAGAATCACTATAAGGTCTTCCGTCTGAAACGGAAGACCTTAATAACTAGAGCCGAGCTCGTTGCAAAGCAACAAGTCGGTCTTCCTTTGGAGCTGCAGGCAGGAAGAAGTGACCTTGAGTCAAGGTCATGCCATACCTTAAGGTTATAAGCAATCTTGTAAGGGGTATCAACTAACAATGTTTCAATCTGTAGTAAAAAGGCAATATTTATGTGACCTTGAACTTGTCCAAAGTTCTTGCGAAAACCATGACACACTCTGGTTATGAGCAAACCCCATCTGTGTATTACTGACTTCTCAAATTCACAAATGTTCATACAGTCCATACATCCAGTCAAAATATCTTATCCCTAGTGACCTTGAACTTGAGTTTAGGCCATGTCACACTCTGCATGATACCAATAATGTTTCACTAGAAAAAGACGGAAACGAATTTATAGTTTCTCATCCAAACTCATCCAAATGACATTCATCAAGACCATAACACACACTGGTTAAGAAAAATCCCAATCTGTGAGTAATTGACTGGATAAGTTCAACCATGTTCTTTCAGACCATAGATCGAGTCAAATAATTTATCAGGTTCCACACAATGATTTAAGGATTCATTGTGAATGTTTTTGTCCAGTTTGGATATTGAACAAGACGTGTTTGTGAAACACTGATGCCCCGGTATTGCAGCTTATGGCAAAGGTTTAAGATTCTCAAATCTGTATCCAACTCCAAGGTCAAAGTCAAGAGATAAAAAATTATGTTACCCAAAGAAAGATCTCGTCTCAGGGAATATAACTGAAAGATGAAACCGCTAGGACTAACTATTGAAAAGTATGGCAAAGGTTAATTTTTTTTATACTCAAGTCAAATGTTAAGGTCAAGGATAAATTAACGGTGTCCAAAGGAATGCCTTGTCACAAGAAATAGACATTAAAATATGAAAGCCCTAGCATTTATTACTAAAAGTTATGGCAAAGGTCAACGTTTTTTTTTTCAAAAGTAGGTCAAACCCCAAGGTCAAGGACAAAAGTCAAAACTGTTGGTACTCAAGGCAGGGTCTTGTCACAAGAAACACACATGTAAAAATATAAAAACCCTAACACCATCCGTTGAAAAGTTGTGAATATACTAAAATGTTTCAAAGGTAGGTCAAACTTTAACGTCAAAGGTAAAAAGTCAAAACTTTTATTTTTTTTTAAAAGTACTCAAACTCCAAGGTCAAGGTCAAATAGTAAAAATTGTTGATATCCAATGAACGGCATTGTCACAAGGAATACACCTGTGAATGTGAAAATGCTAATCTCAACCGTTCAATAGGTATTGCCAAGGTTAATTTTTTTTAAACTAAAGTTGGTCAAACTCCAAGGTGAAGGTCACAAGTCAAAAATATTTATTCCCAAGGAAAGGGCTTGTCACAAAGAATTTCGGATGTGAAGTATGAAAGCCCTAACGCCAACTGTTCAAAAGGATAAATTTTGCATAGTTGGTCAAACTAAAAGGCTGTCGAAAGGATAAGAGAGACTCCGAGGTATTCAATCAAGTAAACTTATGATATTGCAGATCAAATAAAGCATGAGCTATAAGAGCAGGCACGTAGCATCAGCCCCCCCCCCTTTTTCAGACCTAACTTTTTGCTTTAGTAATGTTAATTGAAAGTCCCGTTGGCCCCCACTTTTTGTTGCAGTATAGCCCCGTTGCCCCCACCCCCTTCCACCAGGAAATAGGATTTTGGGCAATTTTCTTTTTTTGGTTTTGGTTGTGAAGTCTTTTCAGGTAAGTTAATTTTTTTCTCTGGCTGCCCCCCCCCCCCCTTTCAAAAACGATGCTTCGTCCCTGAAAAGTAACAGAGATGTCTGTCCTGGCATATATAGAGAGATTGTCAATCAAATGGCATGTTCAACGCAATAGCAGCAATAAGAAACTCGCCGACAGTTTTTTTTAAATTCCAAATTGCTTTTTAATTTCTACAGATATTTATAATCCTTTTCATGTATCTTCGTGGATTATTGATGGAATAATTTTAGTTACATGTACATGTCAAGTTTAATATTATGGTGTTTGTGCTTTGTAGCAAGGATTTACTAAATACTTAAAATTTTCTATGATTGTACCGAAAAGTAGATACATGTTTTAAAGCAGTGCTGCCGCTCAAGCTTTATTTTTGTCGTGTAGATCTAGAGGTCTTTGTGTATATATCATTGGTAAAAGTACCAATACCGAAGATCACATCCCTTCAAAGCTATATTATTTTTGCTTATTACACCCCTTGCAGTGGTGGATCCAGGAATTTCATAACGGGGGGCAAAGCAGAAGGCAGGGGAGGGGTCTGGGGGGCTGCATTGTAGCCCCCAGTGGATCTGTGACAAAGCCCTGGTGGGGATCAAGGGGCGAAGTCCCCAGAAGTTGACAAATTCTTACAAATAAGAGATGTTTTTCCCTTGATTTTAGGATAATGGATATATAAGTTCTACATACAAAAAATTCAAACTGGGGGGGGGGGGGTGGTGCGCCTGGCGCGCCGGCCCTGGATCCGCCTTTGCTTTTCTTTATTTTATACATGTGGTTATGCACCCCACCACCCTTCTTGTGTTCAAGATGCTTCAGTCGTTTGTTTGCATTATAACTTAACAAGAAGTCCGTGATTGTTTGTGTGAAGTTTCGTTTTAAAAAATCCGAAAATGACAGGCTAAAAGGATATGTATTATTGATAAAAATAATGAAATTGGTAATCAAAGTTCAAAATACATGTGCGGTGGCGAAACTCAAAATTGATAGGAAGTCGTTTGAGTTTTTAATATACTTAAAGATGTGGTCAAGAGGAAAGACTTTGAAAGGATTGATAAAAACACACATGCATCACAGAGTTGACCAATGTGACTGCATTATGATCAGGTCATGTGGTAAGTACTTCTATCACAATAATTGACACGTGGAGCACCTGCATGGATTTCTTATAATTAAGTTAATAATTTATAATAATAATAAAGAAAGTTAAAGGAAAGAAAATGAAGATATTAGTTAATAAAACTGTAGTGGTTTGGGTCTTGGATATCGGCCTGGGTAGCTCAGTCGGTACAGCACCTGACTAGTGATGCAGGGGTCCCGAAGAAAATTAAAGAATATTTGTGAAAGGTACATGTATAGTCAATCAGATTAGAAATACAGCGACTATCAGAATTTCGGGCCGTAAAAAAGATCTGATTTTGATTAGATTTCAGGTGTAGGCGAATGTGTATGTACTGAAAGGGTTAGTTAATTCATTCAAGATTTATTATATTGTTCGTTTGGACGAAGGCTGCAAAAAAAGTGACACTGCCTGTACAGGTACACATCAATGAATGTTCGGATTAATTCCAAAATCGGACATTAATTTATTTTAGTTATCTAAAGACAATGTTATTTTCAAAGACATTTATATTTTCTATGTTTTTTATGTCTCGGATTTTTCTCTTTTTTTGTGATTTACCGGTTTACAAAGGCCTGTGTTTTAACAGCTGTTCATAAACGCTGTCAATTAATATATGATCAGAGAAAACGAAACATCTCCCGGAAATTCATTTCTTATGGAAAATATATAGAGTGACATCTTGGTATTTAGCTGTGTAATCACGATGTTACAAACCGTGACGATGACTGGCCAGGAGGACTACCCGTTATAAAAACAACTCATGATCAACTCAGCGGACCTATAATTACTTTAATATATGCAATCAACTTTAATATATAATCATTAAAATCATTTCAGTTTAACCGATATTTTATTGCAAAGATAATGGAAAAAAAGACTTGGAATTTAGAATTTTTCTGTATTTCAAACGCTCGATATGCTTATATTTGGGGATCTCTTGCGTATGCACTTATAAAACGTGCATGTTCTGTACTTGCATGTCTGTACATTGTATGTGTCCGTAAAACCATAAGAGAGCTGATAAATGTGTTCTGATTTTCAGAAAAAAATAATGGGAACCTAAAAATAATTATCATTCTGTTCGCATACAATAACAAGTTTAGTAGAAAAAATAATTTGTTCAAGGTTAGGTGTCTAATAAATTTGTAATATTCAAATACAGTTACGCATGTATGTCTCATTCTACATATTTTGAAGGCGCGTGTGAATGTGGGATTTTGTATTTCCATACGCTCGATATGCGTATATTTGGGGCGCTTTGTATATATACAGTTGTACATTTAAAGGGCGTCGACAAAAGAACGTATATTAGATTACATACATGTACATTTAAGTTTCAAAAGTTCCATTACTAGTAGGAATTTATTAAGGTGACATATTTTGAATTTTATTTTAAATAAAACAGACAATTACCTCGATATCAAGAAATAAATTGTTTGTAAAATAATTTTGCAACTTTCCTGTAATTCAGAGAAAAAAATATTAAATGAAATGCACTAGCGATTTAATCAAAGATATTATGAAATAATCTGAAAGATTCAACATATTTATCCACTCAAGACTTAGTTTAATGAATTTGGAATGGCCATTCTATGATTTGTTTTGTGTATGACTAGGTCGCTGGATCACACGCCGATTGACCCCCGGTGACCTCCTTTGCCACGCGCTATCGAGGGAGGTGTTACATAATTGTAAACACACAAGGTGAATGTAAAAGGCGTGCTCTTAATGGCTGTGAAAAGTCTATGCTTCAAAGTTATGTTTTATTTTCTGACTATATTGTTTGTTTTTATATGATAAGAAGAAAAGGTAATCTTTTTTTTTCCTTTTTTTAGTAGACTGGTTTATTAGACTTTGGAAAAAAAATGAAATAAAAGCAAAAAAAATAACTTTGAAATAAAGCACAAAACACTTCAAGAGCCTTATTCTAAAGATTCTTAGCATCTAATGTAGCCAGGTTTATTATTTATAGTAAGTTTATTTTAGTTACACGCATGAAGAGCTCTCGTTTATTTGCTAAATGAAAACAGTATATGGGTCAAGCTTCTGGCGCATTTAAAACACAAAACTCGAATGAAATAACATTTTCATGAGATCAATAAGATGTTAAAGAACAACATTTTTAACGACAGCCATTTCGGAATATTTATCGTTTTTGAGTTATAAAGCAAAAATTTTAAAGGGCTCCAGATCCCTAATTTGAGGGGTCAGCCCCTTTTTAGTGGTGTCAAATGAAAGGCCTTAAAATTGTGCAAAACTTTTATTCTATATGTCTCAACAAAATATTTTTAGTTTTAAAGATAAAAAGGAAAATATGTCTAAATTTTTGCTCTTTTAGGCGTTCTAATTTTTCACCCCTATATAGCGCCATTTTGAATACAGACATCGAAAAACAAAAACCGATGTGCACAACTTTAATCCTTCTATTATTTAAATTTGGTAGAATTTCTGCTCCAGCTTTTGTAGTCTCGGAGCCTTTGTCTTAAAATGAAGCCTCCTAAATTTTCATTTGAAGGGAAATAACTCAAAAGCGGAAATGACTTTTTGAACTGTTTAACAGCATTCTGATAGAGTTTTGTAACGTCTATAAACTCTGCTAATTTGAGCAAAATCCGTTGAGAAATGAGCAGGATATGAGGTCTCAAAGTTGGCGTCTAGGAAAAAGAAGAAAAAACTAGAGCAAAGCTCGTTGCAAGGCAACGAGTAGGTCTTCCGTCCGAATTACAATGTTGACTGTGATAGATTTACTGAAAAAAAAAATAAGAAGGAAGAACAAGTATATTTAAATAAAATAGGCGATTGAATTATTCAAAATATGTTTAGAAACACATGAAAGAGGGATATCTTTAAATTTCAACCCATTTCCGGTTCTTTTAAATTCACTTCCGGTATGACAAGAAGTGCTCAAAACGACTTAAAACTCCACAGTGAGTGTGTACAAATCTTTCCTGAACTTTTGGATGAAAAATACTCATTTTTGGACAACTTCCGGTTGACACCGGAAAACACAAAACACCAGAGGCACATCTTCAGATCAAGGTCTATTATCCCAGAAAGTCTCATGGCTCTATCTTCAACCGTTTTTGAGAAGAGGCACAGTCAAAATTTTAATTTAAACAGAGAAAATCAGATATCGCGACCGGAGGTAACGTCATCAAAATAAAAAAAAAATGCCTTAAGTTTATGTCATTTGCCATCATTGCTGAAAGTTTCATGAAAATCGATCTATGCATTTACGAGAAATCGCGTGCACAAAATCGGTAAGAATAATAATGATAAAAAAAGTTGAAAAGAAATAACAGAACAATAAGAAGGTCTTCCGTTGAGACGAAAAACCTTAAAAAGGAATAATAATCTTAGCCATCAGAATCAGTAGAAGGTCCTCCTTTGGAACGGAAGACCTTAATAATAACTAGATACTTAACAGGTCTTCCGTTTTCTTGATTCTTTTGTCAATTGGTTTGAAAAAAAAGCAGAAAATGCAAAAAAAAAAAAAAAAAAAAGTTCTCCCAGCAGGGATCGAACTCAAAACCTTTAGTTTATAAGACAGGTACGCTACCACTAGACCACGTATTCCGATGAAGATGGAGGTAGTAAATTAATTGTTTAGGAATAAATAGTAATAAAAACACCTGTCCTTTTGTTTGTTATGGAATGTAGTAATCAGTATTAAATAGGTTTGAGAAACACGATTGGTGCATATTACAAATGCAAATTTTCGGATTAAAATATTATTTGAGTTGGTCTATATTTTGAATATATTGAGTCAATCATTAAGAGCCTATGATGCATTAGAACTGCAGTGTCGATACTTTGTTTACAAATATATAAAAATGTCGGATCGGGTTCGGATGTGACTGAATATCCTGAAATAATAGGTAAGATTAAAATAAGAATCTCTCTGTGGATTGAGTTAAATGTAAGTAGCATAAACTAAAATTTCAGATATGCATTTTAGACAGAAAAAGGTGTCAATGAGAGCGTGAAGATTTATTTGCTAGGAAAAAAATCGCTGTTTTCGAAATTCATTCGATTAATATTTATTTTAAATAAAATTGAAATGAATTCCACATACTAGAGAAAGCAAGAATGCTTGGTGTTAAAATATCATATCATATCAAGTGAATCGACTGCTATTCATAACAACTGAAGAAATAACCGAGAAAAGCTTTAAATAATTTTTATGTTTATTGGCACCTAAATTTCAGTTGAAAAACTTAATTTGTAGTAATTTTGTGGTCAGCCGAACACAAAACTTGCTGATTTATAACGGTTACATTGAAGTTACCGACTGGGCGCGTGGACACAGGTTATTGATTATTTACGAAGTCTAGCACGTGGAAATTTTTTTAACATGTGATTTGATGTCGGTGGACTTGTAAAAATCTATATGTCTAATTGGGCATTTCTCACCAGAACTTATAAGTTGTCATTTTAATTTCTAATTACTACGACATTAAGACCGACATGGCTAAGATACCAAACGAAAATTGATACTTATAGTAGAAAATTGTCTTTTTATTTGAAATTTTTATATTTTATCAAATATTATTGTATGTTTCAGTTTTTTTTCTGAAAATAATAAGATTATCCATGCTCGTGTTAGGGGAAATACATGCGTGTTTTTTTTTTCTCGGAATTTTCTGGATTGAACATATGCACACACATTAGTAAGATTACCTAGAATCTTTTTCTTTCTAAAGGTTTCAATAGTTAAGGGACCTTGATTGCAAGCACAACATGTCCCTTTGTCGATTGCTGATTGACATATTTTATACAAATTGTTAGGTCATTGCTTTCACAATGATTTGTCTCAGGACAATCCAAATCTGTTTACCCGATCAAAACAAAGGGCTCATGGTGAATGTAATAAGTTGGCAGATGATACGGGTGCTTACTCTTCCATAGCACTTGCTCCAACTCTGGAATTTCCAAGGGTTCATCTTTACCCTCCCTTCAATTTCTCTTCTTGGGGGATATTTTAGTTTGATCAAAACACTGTTTATTTCTCAAGTGTTCTGTTACAAGAAAAAACAAATTTCTGACTCTGGTAATTACATTGTAATATTGCTCGTCTGCTATTGAGATGCTACTGATAAAGTCTCTCATAGGAAAATACATTTTGAACCCATTTAATCCAACATCAATGGCAGTTTGGCCTTTAAAACTTGATTGAATGCAAAGAAGAGTTCATTATTAATTGATTGATAATTTTAAAACCAGTGTCAAACACTTAATTGCTATTATTTGTGACTCTTTTCAAAGGAATGGGGGGGGGGGTGTGAAAATTTTCCTCTATTGAAATCAGGCTTTAAAAATTGCTAGATTTTCAAAAACACATGGAAATGGATAAATGACCCTTAAATCTTTCCGTATGTTTAACTTATGTGAAACTCAAGTTAAGAAATTGATAAAAGATCTTTGTTTTATTTGTAATTTCATTTGAAATTGGTAATAAAAATGACCAATTTTGCATTTTTTTTTTTTTTTTGGTCAATGAACATACCCCCCCCCCCGGCCCGGTAAAACAAAGAAAGCTTCGGTAAGAATTTCTGAAATAACAATTCATAAAACCCATAAAAGGGAATTTTTGTTTCATGGGGGGGTGTCAAAAATATTTTCCGTTTTCCTTTTATTTCTATAGTAAAACACGCTAGTTTACCAAAATTATAGAGTTTTCTCTATTTGTTTTTCCAAAATAAGTTTTGTTTTCTGAAAATTCACATAAATATCTATATGAATATGAGAAATCAATAAATATGTTCACTTTTGAAATTTGACTTGGAGGTAGGCGGCAGAACGATGTTATCGTTTGCAGTTCTTTAGTCGGTACATATCCGGGGTATTCGAGATATCCTTGTTCCAGATTTCAAATTTTAGCTGTATGTCATCCGTTAACAGCACTTTGTTTGATTGATAAATAGGAAATGTGAATCTGTTGGATCCAGCTTTAAGCTCAAAGCTACTGCCATCAACGATCTCGTATCACTCTTAGGGGAACATCGGTGATTAGCGTTAATAGCACCTTTTTGCGTTCAACACAAAGCTTAAGCTGAAAGGAATTCTAGTGAAGTCGGCCATTGATCAGTGAGATTTTTTTTTTCGTGCCAGCATCGTGGTCTCCCCCTTTACAAAGAGTTAGTTACAGCTTAGATTATTGAACATTGCAAAATTGGCTATACTGTAGCTCGCAACCCAGGATATCCTGCGGTGAGCTCCCTAAAAAGGACTCTTCCTAAAACAGCCTCTCAAGGATCACAAATATAGTTCTCTCAAAGAACGCACAAAGAGCAGGAAAGATCTCCCAATGATATTTTGTATCTCCAAATTTTTCTGATTTGAACGCCTAAATTAAGAATTAGTTTTATGGTGTTTTCTTTTGTCCGCAATTGATTTGTTAGCAATCTTCGCAGATATTTAATTCAATAAAGAGAATCTCAATTAGTCGAAAGCAATCACTTAGCAAACTCTGTAAGAGATTGCTATAGAAAGCAATATACATTTATTTATCAACCTCTGAGAGATCTTTCAGGATGCTCCTTTTGAGTGCCTTGATCTCTCAATGATCTTGACAGATCACCGTTAAATTAGTGTGGCTACATCCTCAATTTTTCATCACTCAACAAGCACGTTTTAATCTCCCTGAAATATTTTTACAAAGGTGAACTTTTTGAGGCTTTCCAAGATTGGACAGCTAGACGTAGGCTAACCATCGCCAAAAGATCTCCATGTGTGCAAATGACTTTAAGGACCATTTCCTTACTCCAAACACTACTCTGTACGCCACATGGGTGTCCTATATGTATATGAACATAATTAAAAATACCGTTCCTATTTTTAAAAAGTTATATAAGTACTAAAGTCAACACCCCGAGGCCATTAGGCCGAGGGGATGAATGTGTAGAGTTACATTATGGAGAGTGTGAAGCGTTACGTTATGGAGAGAGCTATAAAATCTCTGGCCAAGATGTTGCCTTATTAAAATGAGATATTTTACATCCACTCGTTATTTCTCATTTACTAGTACTTCTTATGATTTTTTTTATATTAATAGCTGCAATAAAAGTAAATAACTTTTAAGCTAGTTAGAAGTTTTTAAAAGCCATCTACAATTCGAAATACATGCATAGAAGTGTTCATCACCAATGAAAAACGGTGAAGTTTTTCTATGCAAAAACAACGTGTCGCTTTGTTTTCAATGTTCTGTTGTGACACCTTACTGATATGACCTCTAGGTCTACTGGTTTGTACTTATACTTAATCTAAAGCCTGGGCTTGAAACTTTGACAAAACACCTTAAAAAGAACAATGAAAAGTGATTTTAGTATAGTTTAAGTTTTGTTGAATTCAGATTAAACCTGTAGAAACAGCGTTTGGGGGCGGGGAAATCACAAAAAATGTATTTTAGTAACTTTGGAAACACCGTTTATTAAATTAAAAAAAAAAAAACCAGAACTGTCGATGGATTTGAATGTAAATGTATAAAAGAGATTTCAAATGCCTACTGCAGCTTTGTAACCAGATTGATTCAGTATTTTATGGTTGCTTTAAAAAGTCAACTTACATGTATAGAGTCATTTGTAGTACAGTAAATATGCACAATAAAGTAACGTTTGCAACGGAAATTAAAACACACAACACACAATAAGCATAATAATGCTTTCATTAGAATTTTTAACACTGTTTTATTTAGTCTCTCCATATAAATTATTTAAAACAAATACTGCTATCTACACTCTTGCGAAGTAATATAATGTATATTTGTGAATTGTTTTATTCAAAACACGTAAGAAACCTTTTTATATAGGAAAAGAAACATTTCAAATACTAGTAAATAAGCGAAGAAAAACACTATAATTTGATATTAACAAAATTATAGTCATGAAACATTTTACAAAAAGCCATTAAATTTCTGACCTCTCGCTTTGGCTGTGTAGTGTTTTACGTATGAAAATATAGTTTTTGAAATTGTCCACATTATTTTATAGTCGCTATCATGGTTGATTTAAACTGATCTTAAGGCACAATCAAGTTCATTCCAAAACTGCTCCATGAGCTCACTAGTTTCTGGCCATCTTATACTTACAATGGACCACCATATATATTTCAAGTCTTTTGGCATTCTTTTTATGGGAATATCATCTTTGATTATCACTATGATAGATTGTCTTCGATTGTTATGAAATGAATGCGTCACCGCCATCTGTACAGCATATGAATTCCAACCACTGGCAAGAAAGTTTTCAGTGACAATCAACACAACTTTCCTACTTTTGTCTATAAACCGTAACAATTCGTCAGCCTTAGATATTCCAGGAATGAAGTCTTTATCTGGAAAACTTATTTGAAATCCTCACTTTGTTAGTGTTTGATATAATATAGTGCTAACAATTCTGTAGTCAATCTCAGCGTAGGATATAAAAGCATCGAACTGGAAGTCCACACTTTCGACGGTATATAAACCTTTCCACCTGCTACGTAAACTCAAAATAATATAGTCCACATGAACACGGTATTTTTTCACAAGGAAAACGACAGTGATTGCAGCAGTTAAAATTACGAACATAGATAAAGAAAGTGCTAACCATGTGTTTGACTGACAGTTTTTTCTCGAACTCTGCAAATGCTTTTTCTTGTAGAAGTTCTAACACTGTTAATTTTTTTTTCAGTACAGAAAGTTTTATTTAGATCCACAAACAAGTGCTGAATTTCCCTCATCCATCTGAGTGATTGAACGTGTAGACAATCACAGTTTATAAGATTTCCATGAACAAAAATCTGTGCTCGTTTTAATCTCTTAAGTATGACAAAATCAGATTCTGCGATAGATGTTATTTTGTTTAGACGGAAGTAGAGCTGTTTTAAATTCTGTACATAAGTCAATGTATTTGGAAAGGTTGCAAACATGTTGTAATCTAAATTCAGAGACAATAAGGATGTTTGGTATTTTAATAATGTAGGTGGAAAGTGGTGTAAATTACAACCTTGCAGGTCTATTTCTTCGAGCCTTCTAAGATTATAGAATATTTTGTCCAGTCCATCAAAATTTAAATTTATATTTCCTGCAATTATTCTCTTTAGCTTTGTTGCTTTTTCAAACAGGTGTTCGTATAGCGTTGGACATCTGTTATGAGAAATATCAAGAACTTCTAAATTCGGTGTGTCAAGCTCAAAAATGTATCTTAAAGGAAAATTTGTATTAGATAAAACAAATTCTTGCAAACTTTTACCGGATATATTTAAGCGTGACAAAGACGGGTCTTGCAATTGAACATTATGAAAATAAATGTTGGCTAATCTTAAAACCTGTAATTTCTTCGAAATAGGAAAAGTTATCGTCCGATTTCTTTTCCATCTGTAGTGCATTCGAGGTAATTTGTTTGAAATGTCCAATACCCTCCCTCATATTGATATTTCTAGAAAAATCAAGAAATTTAAGTTTTGGTAAATTTTGCAGAAGGTCTAAGCCTATGGCCGGGTCTATAACTTCTACTCTATTCCAGGCAATATTGAATATTTCAATACAGTTTCCCAAATTAGTTCCTTGAGGATTTGCAAGAATGCCTGAAATTCGGTCATTGATGAAACTTACATTTTTGACACAGATGCTGAAAAGATATCTGGTATTTCTTTCATTCAAATAGAAATTTTTTACGAAATGTGAGTGAAGAAAATGATTAAAGGCAACAATGTATTCCATTGTTCGATTTTCTAAGCATTTTATACTTTTCAGAACTGCGTTCATGTCACAGCCTCCAAGGTGAATTGTTACACCCTGTAGGTAAGGAAAAGAACAGAAAATTTCTTCACTAATGTCGCAATCCACATGGCTTCTGAAATCCATTGTCAGGTATTGAATGGGGGATGAAGATAACCCACTAAAGCTATTGTTGTATACATGGGAAGGTGATGTTGAGAATAAAGTAAATTCCTTTAATTTTTTTAAACGTTTGAAAGATTTTTTGAATCTAATTGAGCCGAACACATCAATATACAACACCTCTAAAAAGAAAAGACTTGATATTTCAACATCAGGATAGCTTGTTAATGAATTACTATAAACTTTTAGAATTCTCAATTTTTTAAGGTTAGAGAATGCATCAACTTTGAAAGACAATTGTGAGAGATTACACGATGAAATATCGAGAAAACACAAATTTTGCAGTTGCTTAAAGGAATCTCTTTGTATGGATTTCAGCTTGTTATTATTAAAATACAAGGCTGTTAACATGCTTGGAATGAAATGGATGCCTGTGAATATTTTGGGAGATATCAAACTAAAATTATTGTGAGAGAAGTCAATCATAAGCGTTTTGTTTTTTAGTTGGTCTGGGAATTCATAGGGTATTTTTCCTAAGTTAAGCCGACTACAGTCCCACAACCAGCTTGGTTGCCACACTTATCTTTGTACGATATAACTCTGCACTGCCTCTTCTCTGTACATTCTACAAATAGAAGTAAATAATGCTTAAAAGTATAAATTCCACCCATCGCAATTTTTTTTCACGTTTTCAATAATACCCCCTCTTTATGTGTTTTTATTTTAAATGGTTATGAAATGAGCATTTTTACTGGGGGTTTTTTGTCCGTAAACATATGTTCCCCCCCACCCACCCCCCTCCCCCCATGAAACATAAAAAGCGTTCGTATGAATTTGTGAAATAACGATCAAAATTACACGTAAAAAGGAAATTTTGTTTCACAGGGTGGGGGAGGGGGAGATGATCCAAAATATTTTCCGTTTTTTGTTGATTTTTATAGTGAAAAATACATTTTTACAAGGATTATAGAGTTATTTCTCTTTGTTTTCTCAAATAAGTAATGGTTTATGAAAATCCATATAAATATCTATATCAATATAAAAAAATTCAAAGGTGTTAACTTTTGAAAATTGACTTGGAGGTAAGCGGGAGAACAATGCTAATGTTCGTAGTCCTTTCTACATGTTGTTTGTCTAATCTTTCATCACAATTCTGTGAATTCCAAATTGACATCAGCTTTTAAATTTCCGAAAAACAAACAAAGGAACAAAAAACAAAAACAAAAAGTAAAAAAAAAAACCGAAGGGAAAAAACACGCACTTTCATCCACTTTTTTTTAATTTACGGAACCTCCATTGTATATCATATGCCAGTTTTACTTAAGGTATTGAATTTATTGTTTACTAATATAAGAATAAAATTGAATCTAATGTCGAAAACTAATTTTAAAAAAATCTTTGTATTTTATAACTCTTATTTGTTTGGTTATATTAATTTAATCAAGAGGGAAATAATAAATAAAGATTAGTAAATTTAATGACTATTCACTAGTGTCTTTTAAAATGAACAGGTCTGAAAAGACAATCTTCAAATATAGCGTTTTACAAGTAAGAAAATTTGTAACGGTAACTAGAAAAAAAATTACGTAGATTCCATTCTGCACCATGCATTACTTAAAAGTTGTAAAACATCTTAAAAATAACATTACTTATGACATTATTTATATTTACGATCATCATAGAAGTATCTAGAAAGTTTAAAGATTATTATCTCAATCCACAATGATTTAGAAAGAGAATTAACATCATATGTAAATATTCTGTCTTTAATTGTTAAGATGTTATTTTTAATACCTACCTTGGTAAAAGCAACGGAAAACTTTCTTAAACAAGGGTTTGTTTGACAAACAAGTTGCTTGACATTGTAGTAAAAACTAATGAGAGAACCGTTACTTTGGATTTAATACATGAACCATTCCTAAAAATTATTGTAATCAATAAGAATAGATTTTGTTTTCCTCTGCGTACAAGGCTTAAAATGAGTTTTGTTTTGTTAAGCGAATCATATATTAAGCAAGATATAAACAATTTATTTACACATACAATTATGTGAGCAATGTTTTATGACAACCGATATTGCTCTTAAAGACCCATTTTTTTTTACCGTACGGTTACCTGAGGAGGAAGTGGTCTTAGTAAAACCTGTGTTATTTACCTGGACAGCCCTTATACTCAAGATGTTAAAATTCCATATACACGTTGCATTACATAAGAAGTCTGTCTTTGGTAATTCGGGTCAACATTATGAGTTTCGTGCCTAATTTTGAGTGAAACTACATAAAATAATTTATTAACTTTAATATAAAATCTATTTGTATTAATTGAACGGTTTCATCGATATCTTTGAAGAAAAAAAAATATAAGGAACTCGTAAGAGCGAAAGAGCAGGAAATTGATATGTGTTCAATATTTTGATATTTTATTTCTTTTCAGTCAAAATACTGTAAACCAAAATAATAATAATAACTAGATGAGATCTCGTTGCGAGCAACGAGTAGGTCTTCCGTTAGATTTGGGAAATTTTGATTAATACAAGAAAGTAAAACAACTTCAAATGAAAAAAAAAATATTCATATCAATTCTTCAAAATATGCTTAGCAACACATGAAAGAGTAAAATCCATCAATTTCAAACAACTTGGTCTTTTATATTCACTTCCGGTATGACCGGAAGTACTCAAAATGACTTTTAACTCCTAACTGAGTGTGGAGGAGTCATCCCTCAAAGTTTCGAAGAAAAATGAGCATTTTCTCGTCTACTTCCGGTTTGGAAGAAATAACTTCCGGTGGAAATAATATGACTTGAAACAGTCTATTTGCTTCTATTATCTCTATTGTAAACATTTAAAAAAGAAAAAAAAGAAAAATTTGCATTTTTTTAAACTACTTCCGGTGGACAACGGACGTCACGGCAACATACACTAATCAAGAAATTCAAATCTACTTGTCACAATCTACCATCCCTGAAAGTTTCAAGACTCAATCTCAAAGCGTTTTTGAGAACACTTTCGGACAAAATGCAACTTTAAAAAAAGAAAATTGACCGTATCTCGCGACCGGAAGTGACGACGGCAAAGTAAAAAAAGAAACGCTCTAAGTTCAGATAATTTGCCATCATTGCTGAAAGTTTCATGAAAATCTATCGAGGCGTTCTCGAGAAATCGCCTGCACAAAATCGGTAAGAAAAAAAAAAATAATAATAGTGGAAAAGAAACAACAGAATCAGTAGAAGGTCTTCCGTTGGAAACGGAAGACCTTAATAATAATAATAATAATATTTTTTTTTTTTTCAAAAAGAAATGAGAACTGCCCTAATACATATGTGCACAAGCATGACATAAACAGACTGTAACTCAAATAAATTACGAAAAACTATTTATTCTGCTTTGATTACCCACTGAATTGTAATTTATGGCAGAATTCGTTATATTGCCACCCTCTCTTTAATGCCAAAGTCTGTCTTGGACAAAAGTTTGCAATATACCGAGGTATCACTCTAATTTTAATGTTAAATAAATGTATATTTGGGGGGGGGGGGGGAGTATTTTACATAAATATGATTTTTAATGTTATTACTTAATAAATATAAATGTAATCTATATAAATCGAAATACATTTACCAGCAATAACTCCTAATCTCAAACAAATGTTATTAATAAAAAAGGCTTCATATTTCCGTTAAAATTTAACAGCCGGGTTAGCCTAGTGGATAAAGCGTTCGCCCTCTCAGGACTTCCTGTTTGCTGTCAACCGAGAGTTCACGGATAGATTTCATGGGGCTGATAGTTAGTTGGTTTTTGTTTAAATGTATTTTTTTGTTTGTTGTTTAACGTCCCTTTCGAGAATTACTCTCTCATGTGGAGACGCCAACACCTGCCGGTGGGGAGCTGCAAAATTTGACCTACGCTCGGTACTCGGGGCCATTGAGCAGTGAGGGATCTTTATCGTGCCAGCACCTCCTGCGACACGGGACATCGGTTTATACGGTCTCATCCCAAGGACCAGTCTCTTACAGTGGGATTCGAACCCGCGACGTAAGGATCAACTCCTTACTCCGCGACTCTAGAGCAGACGCTCTACCAGTGCGCCACGCGGGCGACTGTTTAAATGTAAGTAGTTAAGCTTCTAAATAGGAGCCCAGTTGTTTTATTGCATATAATTTATCGCACATAAGAGACTTTGTCAGCTGTTTCTATTCGAAATTTGTGTGTTTTCGATGTAAAAAAAAAACGATCGACAATCATCGCCTGACTCCGCTACTCCTCATACAAACCTCGGATGTGATTGATGGAAGAACAAGCATCAAATCGATGCATTTCTCCGCTAAAACTGCCTTTTAACTCATTTCATATTTCGCTCTGCATAAAGTTCACCAAAGAAAGGTTTTCTACCTTGTCTAATTCTTTGTATATAAGTGTTGATAATAACTTTCTGTTAATAATCTTTAAAAGCAGAAACATAGTGTTTGGCGTGTCATAAAGTATCTCAGATTTTGAAGGAATAATATTCGGAGGAATTTCGGATTGGATCACATAATTGTATTAGCAAAATGGGAGAATACCGTTCACGTCCAAGGTTAGTGTGGGGGGCACAAGCCACCCCATGGCCAGGAACCCCGAGTGGTAAAAAACAAGGGCACTACGGTAGAACTTGTGCAGTGAAATGGTGTCATATGTGTCTTGAATGGGGAGATGAGTGTTCGTGCAGGTCTAGTGAACAGACGGAGGGGATAGGCCGTCAGAAGTTGTAAATAAGAAGGACGAGGAGGCACAAGAGAGGGGATCAGAAATAGAAATAAAAGAAACACAAGGAAAGGAGAGTGTTTCGAGAAACAAATAAAGAAGAAATTCGAATTCGAAGCAAGTTCTATAGTGAAGGAAGATTTGGAAAAATTAACTCTCCGATACTGCGGGTGTTGTATTATGTTAGTTACTTCATGGGACTGTAATGGCTTATGTGATCACGATTAAATTAAATATATATATAGTTTGTTTGTAGAAAAGAGATATGACATTAGTAGTCTACAAGAATCACACTGAAAGAATGAATTTATTGAAAGGTATAAACACTTATGGAATTATGAAATGGTTTATAACAATTACGATAGATCTGCAAGAGGTGTAGCATTTTTTCTGAGGAATATTTTGAAGAAAATTGTTGAATTTGTAAAAGGTTTGGACGGAGAATTTTTGCATATTAGGTATACTGAAAACGCGGAAATATTTGATATAATCAATTTATATGCACCAAACAAGGTAGCTGATAGATAAAAACTTTTAATGATATTTCTGAATTAATATCAAGGTCAAAAAAATCCTAAAATATTATGAGATTTTAATAATACACCTAATGAAATAGATCGATGTGGGAAAACAGTTTGTGTGTATGATAAGAGTTTTCTAACAAAAAAAAAAAAAAAAAATGATTGTTGAAAATATCTTTGTTCAAAGTAGAATAGACTATATATTAGTATCTAAGGAACCATGTTTGTTCGAAATATTTCTTATGTTGAAACTACATTGAGTGATCATTTAATGGTTGTTCTGTATTGTAATAATGAAGATGTTGAAAGAGGCTCTGGCTTATGGATTCTCAACAATGCATTACTTTATGAAAAGGTTACAGAGAAAAAATTCTACAGTTGATAGAAAGAGAAAAAGATTGTATATTTTATGACATATCTTTATTTGTATGGTGGGACAATTTAAAGTACAAGATTAAAAAGCTTTCCCAACGTTACAGTTAAAATAGAGCCAAGGAACGAAATAAAAAATATATTTTACATTACAAAACAAATCCAAAAGGTTATCGGAGAGGACAGAAGAATGAAGAAAAAATAGATATTGAAAGCTAAAGATATGAAGCATTAAAAGGTGAATAGTCGGAGTTTGAAATAGAAAAATGTAAAGGAGCAGTTCTGAGATGAAAGGCCCACTGGGCAAATGAGTCTGATAATTGCACTTTTTTTTTTTTTGAATTTGGAAAAAGTTAGACAAAAATCAAACTTAATAAAGGAATTAGTAGATGAAAATGAAGTTCTTGAAAACAGTTAGGAAGAATTATTAGAAATTCAATACAAGTTTTATTCAAAACTTTATTCATCTGTTTGAAATCAGAAAGAGAGGAAAAAAAAAACTTTTTTTTATCATTTGTTAAGAAAAAAATTAGATGAAAGAGATGTTTAAATGTGTGATAGAGGTATCAACAATAAAGAGATTGTAAAAGCTATAAAAGAAATACATGTAACAAATAATAAGAGTCCGAGTTTTGATGGATTAAATGTAGAATTTAAAAAAAAAATAACATATTTAAGAGATGTATTATTTAAATTGTATAAAGAAATAAAAGCAAAAGATACACTGTAGCATGAAAATGGGTATTATAACACTGTTGTATACGAAAAAGAGAGACATTTTTTTTAAAAGAAATTGGAGACCTGTAAGTTTAAGTTTACTCAAAGTTGGTTACAAGTCTTAGATTATTGCAGTCGTGGACAAAAAATCGTTAATGGCCAATAAATCTTGTTTTACCAAATATTGTATCACATAGTCAAACATGTTGCATAATAGGAAAAGGTAAATCAGATACACTTGTAAGTATTAGAGACATCATTGATGTAGTAGAAATGGATAATTTAGAGGGATATATTATTAAAATTGACCAAGAGAAAGCTTTTGATAGTGTTAGTCATGAATATTTATATGATGTTTTAGATATTTTTGGTTTTGGGCCTTCTTTCAAGATACACTACTCGCCTATAAGTCGGATTTTTGGGAGTTAAATTTTGGTCTAAAACTCTATGTCCGACTTATAGGCGAGTCATTAAAAGATTAGTATTTTTCTGGACGGCAAAATGAAGTATTTTATAAACATTTTCCATGATTATCGTTGAACAAAGTCTGGATATATTAACTCATTTATGTTTTCTAAGATTATACATAAAGTACAAGTATTTACATATTTTAATAATTTTATTTTTTTCTTAGGTGTGCATTATGTATTTTTCTTAATGATTTAAAAATAAATATAGGCGTCATTTCTAAAAATATTAATCGAAACCAGGTTAAAACATCAGAGCATTGTTTTGAAATTGTCAAGCGATTCTGGCAAAAGTTATACCGACTTATAAGCGGGTCAATGGCATATCCCTCCAAAATAACCTAAAAAAGTACAACCGACTTTTAGGCGGACCGACTTATAGGCGAGTATATACGGTAAATATCTTTTATTATTATATTTTTAGTAGTGTTAAATGTAATACGTAATTATTTTCCTATAAAAAAATTCAGTAATACAAGGCTGTCCAATTTCTGCATTGCTATCTGTTTTATCAGCAAAACCCTTATATCATGCAATGAAATGTAATACAAATATAAAAGGGATACCAATACCAATGTCAAACAAAGTTGCTTTAATGTTTCAGCATGCTGATGATACAACTATAGCGGTATGAGATACAAATATTATTATAAAAGTTTTAAAAGTTTTTTGAATTGTATGGGAATGCACCAGGTGCTACAATTAATGTTCAAAAGCCTAAAATAATGTGTATAGGTTCAAGTTTTTTCCGAATGATTTGAAAAAGAACATTCAAATTTCTGAGACGAATTGTTCCTTTAAGGTTGGCTTAATGATGACTACATGTTACTTAATGATGGCTTAATATTCGTCTTTAAGTCACCATCAAGTACCTTTAAGCCATCTTTAAGTAATAAATACACCATCATTAAGTTACCATTAAGCCATCTCAAGGTCCTTAATGGGTGCTTAATGGTAGCTTAATGGTGGCTTCTAGGTGCTTAATGGTCGATTCTAGACAATCTTTAAGTCACCATTAAGCCAACCACCATTAAGCCAAACTTATAGGTGCTTAATATCCAAACTCCATTAAGCTATCAATAAAACAACCTTTAAGCCACCATTAAGTGGCCTTAAGGTGTAAGAGACTCACTGCACAGGAGGCTGAGGAAAAAAAAACTGTTTTCAAACAAACTGACTTTGACGCTCAGTGTAGGTATAAATTATATGAGAGTTTGAATAATTAAAACATACCTGATCACTTCGGAAATTGTCAATAAGATGTCATCATGGTAAAATTTTACGCATTTATGTGTGTAGAGAGAGGCACATCAAATATATTTTTTTAAGTGGATTTTTAAATTTCCTAATTGAATGGAATATTGCTCGCAGAAATTTAATAGATCATTGAATCATCATAATCTTTTAAATAAAACCAAAGAATCATCGTGATATTCAAAAAGTGTTGGAAACCTGATAATTTGCCAATGAACTCCTTTTTTCTGAATTTAATGCAGTTGACCAAAATTGAATAATCAGCTTATGGTCTATTATTTTAACGATGTAATAGTAGAATAAATGTAGTGTGTAGCATTTTACACAAACTCCAAAAATGAAGATATTTATAAGCTTAACTTTGGATTTTAATTTGATTTTGTCTTAGCGTTACTGAAATTTATGGATGACCTTAATTCTACAAGTATACGTGCTAAAACCACATAACTACAACAATGCCTGACTAGTAAATATAATATAATCTTATCGTCCATATATATAGTTCTATACTTCTAGCATTTATATGGGAAAAAAAGAAAGGTCCAAAAAATGTAGGAATGGGATCTTTTCGTGATCGGCTTGCCCGGGTTCGATTTGGTTTGGGTTTGACGCGTGAAACTTTAAACGTAAGCATTGATATATAGTAACTGTACATGTTCCTTCACCGAGAAATTAAAAGTCACGGGTGATTCGGATGAGACCTAAAAAATCGAGGCCCCGTGTCATGGTAGGCGTTGGCACAATAAAGGACCTTCACTTCTCAATGGCCGAATTCCGATTATAGGTCTAAACTGAAAGCCCTTCGCCGGTATATGTTGACGTCTTTACATGACTGAACAATTCTGAAATGCGACGTTAAACTACAGTCAATCAATCTTGAATCAATATATCTTATGATCAATATTGCTATACTTTACGTACTTACATTTCCTTTTACGAATAATTCATACACATAAATATAAACCATGGACTATAAAATGTCCTTCATTGTTTGCTGCTACGGGGAACCAAATTGAGAATTTACAAATTGATACAATGATACAATAAGTTTGAAAAGTTATTTCACCTGCACCCAACGTCTACTCATTCAGTGAACATTCAGGCACATAAAATGTTTGTGTTTGGGATGCCCCCACCCCAACTTTTCTGAACATAGAATTTTACTATTAAGTTTAAAAGTATTAATTGAAAGTGTGCCCTCCCACTTGATCCATAATTGTATTTATGTGCAACATAAAGTAATTTATACCATCTATCAATTCATTGTATTGTTATGTATTCTTTCCAGATATCTATCGATTCATTGTATTGTTATGTATTCTTTCCGGATATTTTAATGCCACACTCAACCTGGGTTTATATCGCTAACGTGATCTTATCACGTGATCATTGTTTATCTCTAGTCTGCACACTTTGTCTGGAAACTTTTGTGCATTATTCTGTTTCATGGATACGGTTTATAGACACTGTAAGTAATTTATGCGAACAATAACATGATGTTCCTGGTTAGAAAGGCTTGAATTTAATCGTCGCACTTTGTGGTATCTGTGACTGTACATCATGCGTCGATGCTGAGGATA
Organism: Saccostrea echinata; assembly: GCF_033153115.1. Taxonomy (NCBI): domain Eukaryota; kingdom Metazoa; phylum Mollusca; class Bivalvia; order Ostreida; family Ostreidae; genus Saccostrea; species Saccostrea echinata. Next base: position 40,757,737 of record NW_026889778.1, read on the forward strand.
GAATGACATTAAAAGTCCTTATTCTGGGGCATTCATTTATACGTAGATTTGAGAACTTTGTATCAATTAGTTCTGACCATCGGGTGACGCCGAATTTAAATCTTAATTCAGAGGAGCTACAGATTTTCTATTTAGGTTATGGGGGAGCGTCACTGGCTCAAATTCGCGCGCAAGGCACTCGTTATGTAAGAGACTTGCATCCAGATGTTGTTTTGTTACAAGCTGTATCAAACGATTTGTGTCGGAGAAACACATCAGTGGAAGACATTTTTCATGAATTTGTGGACTTTGTAATTTATCTCCGTGATGCGGAAGATGTGAAAAAAGTAGTGGTGCTTCAGACATTGCATAGAATTCCCCCGACAAGACGTATCAGGTTTCATGTGGACACAGAGTGGTTTAACAAGAGAGTTGATGAATTAAATAGCCACATATCCAATTACTTGCAGAATATAGAGGGAGCAGCATTTTTTCGCCTATCAGGTTTCTGGTGTTCAAATAATCAGAGGACGGTATTTCTGGCTGATGGGGTCCATTTGAATAATCAGGGAAATAAGAAATATTATAATAATTTGAGAGCTGTTATTGTTTCCTTGAGAAAGTCTATCAATAATGGTGGGTACATGTTTGTGCAGCATTTATATCTAGTCTAATGATACATTTTACAACTTTTATCTGTTTATTTTGAAAATCCACATATGCAGTGGTGATTTAATGCAATTTAATATAATGATGCATATAGCCATATAATTATTATATAATTTAATTTATACATTTATGACCCCTGTAAAGTTGGGGTTGTTTAATTGGATCTTGTGTATTATTTATTAACAGCTTATTTAAAACTAACCATAATTTTAATTTTAGCAGGATTTTATACCCCTATATGGTCGGGGTTTAGTTTTAGCAGGATCTTGCACCCCTATATGGTCGGGGTTTGAATTATAGCAGGTTTTGCACCCCTATATGGTCGGGGTTTACTCAAGCAATATCCTGCACCCCTATATGGTCGGGTTTAATTTTAGCAGGATCCTGCACCCCTATATGGTCGGGGTTACTTACGCAATATCCTGCACCCCTATATGGTCGGGGTTTAATTTTAGCAGGATTTTGCATATATGTATGGTTGAAATTTACTTAAGCAATATCCTGCACCCCTATATGGTCGGGGTTTAATTTTTGCAGGATTTTTCACCCCTATATGGTCGGGGTTGAATTCAAACAATGTTGCACCACTATATGGTCGGGGTTTATTTTTAGCAGGATTTTCACCCCTATATGGTCGAGGTTGAAATCAGACAGATGCTGTACCCCTATATGGTTGGGGTTTTTATTTCAAAGGATATATCTCCAGGAGCTACATATTGGGTTTGATTAACTGAGTATATTGCATGAAATGAATAAGATACATACATTCCAATATTGTTGAGATTTCTAGAGGTTTCTTAGCTATAAAATTGTCAAATATGTGGATATTTTTGGAATTCTGCATGTATAATCACCTCGCATTTATAGAGCATAATTTAATATATAAACAGAAATGCTATAATTTTAGACACAGTTATAATACACTCCACTGTTATTTATTCTTATCCGATGAAGTATCATAATTGCTTATAAATGTAGCTGTAAGGTTAGCTAGAATTTTACTACCAATATTGATTGGGTATTAAATGATTTAGATTTTAGAAATATCCAATGATGTTAAACTTCATGGGGTGTATATTTATATAAAGAATTAAGAAATTCTATTAATGCCTATATTGGTCTTGTTTAGAGCTCTGATATATTTTTATTGATAAGGTTAATAGCTCTCAAATAAATATTGTAGATGAATGAAACAACCGGGTCCAAAAGACTGGCCAGGGGCAGGAGGACAAGACCTGTACCTGCCGCTGCAGGATCAGCAGAACAGGCGGCTCAGCAGGAATCAGAAGCTTTACAGCCACACTTAGTAGCAGCCGTAACTGAACAAGTACTGAAGGCAATACGTAAGCAGTCGGCTGAGGATCACTCTGGGGAAAAAAGAGGACGTGAGCGCCAACACAACTCTAGACGAAAGAAACAAAGAAAACAGTCTTCCTCAGGTACTGAATCAGAATCAAGTTCAAATCAAGATGAGTCTGACAGTGACTTTGATGACAGTTCATCAAGTGAAGAGAGTGATACAGATGATGAACAACAGCTCCTATCAACCCCAATTTCTTCTCAAGTAGATAGTAAACTTAAAAACAAAATATGGCAAAACAAGTACATCGATTTTTCAAAATTAATACCAAAAGATGATTTCAGTAAGGACAATTGAAGTCAGTACATTTGCAAAGTTTGTGGAAATCAGAATTCAAGTTCGTAACCTCAAAATCAAAAACAGCATTAAAATCAATCGAGCAATGGACAACAGCATTTTAAAAATTTTTGGCCATTTTTTCTGAGAAATTCCCCAACTTGGTACCAGCGGTCATCAAACATGGGGAAATTGTGCGCGAGCTGGCTAGCAGACGCACAGTTTGGCCTGGTTAGTGTATGATAGGCAAGTCCGCAAGGACATAGAATCAAGATTAATTCCTTGGGGGCAACTGCACTATGAGTACTGGGTCATGGCCACCACATCGCGTCAATCTAATTATGGTAATCAAACACATAATTTTCGTGGCCGATACCAATTTCAAAACAAAGGGGGGGGGGGGGGCTTTAAAGGCAAGAGATTACCCCAGGGATATTGTTACGCTTTCCACAGAACTGGACGTTGTGCATCCCATAACTGTCAGTACAAGCACTATTGCTTACACTGCAGAAAGTCAACACTCAATGCTTTTCTGCCCATTGGGAGACCAGTCACAAAACACTACCACAGGCCCCCAAACCATACAAAAAGAGTCCAATAATACCTTCAAATAGATTGATTGTCACTCCTGTAAGAGTATTTTCCTTAGAACATTTCCTAAATGGGTATGATGAAGATTTAAAAACATTTTTATGTAAAGGTTTTGGGGAAGGTTTTCATTTACAATATAATGGTCTGAGGCAGCCAAGGCGTTCATCTAATTTACTTTCAGTGAAGGAACATGAAGACATTGTAGCACAAAAACTGCAGAAAGAAATTTCTCTTGGTAGGATTGCAGGTCCTTTTGAGGTACCCCCCTTTGATAATCTTCAGTGTTCTCCAATTCGTCTTGTTTCAAAGAAAGAGGTTAATGAATTCCGCCTTATTCATCACTAATCTTATCCCGAAGGGGGTCAGTGAATGATTTTATCCCTGATGAATTATGCTCAGTATCTTATACAACAATTGATGATGCAATTAAACTTATCAAAAAAATTGGGAAAAATTGTTTGCTAGCAAAGACAGACATAGCATCTGCATTTAGAATTTTACCAGTTCATCCTGATGATCATGAGTTGTTAGGAATTCAGTTCAAGGGATCTTTTTATTATGTTATTATGATAAGTGCCTTCCCATGGGGTGTACTATATCGTGCTCTATTTTTGAGACATTCAGCACAGCATTACAATGGATTGCTTGTAGCAAATTTGGGGTGCCTAATATGCTGCACATATTGGACGATTTTCTTTTTCTAGGTCCTCCTAATTCTGCCATTTGTCATTCATCATTAAACCAATTTTTATCTATGTGTGAAGTTCTTGGAGTCCCAATCAAGTCTGAGAAAACGGAAGGACCTTCAACAACCATTGTATTCTTGGGGGTAGAATTAGATACTATAAAAATGGAAGCTAGACTTCCACAAGAGAAAATACAAAAAATCAAACTTGCACTTGATTCAGCCAAAAAATGCAAAAAGATCACACTGCGGAATCTTCAATCTTTGATTGGCTTATTAAATTTCGCATGCTGTGTAGTTGTACCAGGAAGAGCTTTCCTGCGACGTCTCATAAATCTGACAAAAGGAGTTTGTAAACCCCATTTCAAAATTCGTCTCAATAAGCAGGCTAGGCTAGATATGGAAGCATGGAGTGAATTCATAAACAATTTTAATGGAAAATCTATATTCCTAAACGATGAATGGCAAAACTCTGAAAAACTTCACATGTACTCTGACGCGGCTGGAAGTTTAGGATATGGGGCAGTTTTAGGCAAAAAATGGTTTTATGGGAGTTGGGAAGAGATACGTTTACAAGAATATGATATTACATTCAAAGAATTATTTCCCATTGTGGTAGCTGTTGAAACTTGGGGGGAAAGTTTATCCAACAGTTCTATACTTTTTTATTCAGATAACATGGCAGTTGTTAACATTATTAACAAAATATCCTCAAAAGATATTCCAGTCATGCATTTGGTGAGGCGTTTAGTTTTAGCTTGCTTACGCTTTAACATTCTTTTCAAAGCAGAACATATTCCTGGGAAACTAAATATCTTACCAGATTTACTTTCGCGTTTAAAGGTCGACAAATTCCGGGTCTTGGCACCACATACATGTATGGATCAATACCCAGACAGCATACCTCTCAAGTACCATCATGTCTAGAAGATACTGCATCTGAATTATTGCAAGCTGCAGTTTCAGTCAATACTCATTCTTCTTATAGGACTGCACTTGCTGTATATGACAAATACTACAAGCAAACTTTCTCATCATGCTCAAAATTCCCATCCCAAGTTACTGATGTAATATACTTTGTAGCATGGTTACACCGCAAAGGCAGATCTTATAATACAATCAATACATATTTCGCTGGGATCTCTTATCATCATAAAATCCAGGGGCTAGCAGATCCAACACAATTTTTTGTGGTGAAAAAACGTATTAAGGGGGCTCAACACCTGTCAAGTACCCCTGATATGCGGTTACCCATAACACCCAAAATTTTGTTTCAGTTAATTAAAGCTTTAAATGTTACGGTTTGAGGAAAGTTTAACAAGCGTCTTCTGGGGGCCATGTTTACACTAAGCTTTTTTGCTTTCTTGCGGGTAGGAAAATAACTGCAATGTCAGGGCACAGAAATTTAATTCAAATGAGCAATTTGTCTAAGGATAAAAAACAAAAGAAATTTATGACTTTGACGCTTCGGCATTTTAAGCACAATGACACATGCAGACCAGTATGTTTGCAAATAGCAGCTCAAAAATGCAAATCTATATGCCAGTACAATCAATGACAAAGTATCTTCAAGTAAGAGGGTCAAAGCAGGGGCCTTTATTCTCTTTTGATGGAGCCAATCCAATTACACAGTCATTTTATACATCGGCATTGAAAAATACTTTGTCTTATATTGGACTAAACACAAAGCACTATAAATCGCATAGCTTTCAGATAGGTGCAGCATCACATGCATTTCAGTGTCACATTCCTGAAGATAAAATCCGTCTCATGGGTCGTTGGAATTCAAATGCAGTAAAACGTTACTTTCGAATCCCTGTATTTGATTGTATTGATATTTCCCCTTCAAGTCAGACTGTCTGAGGCAGCTGAATTTTTTAGGGGTTCATGCTCAGTACCCATAGTTACTGTGTTGTTGATTTGTACATTGCTTTATGTTAAACTATGTGTCCACAAACTGGAAGAGAGATGTAAAACTTGTGATGAAGTAGATTGTATAATGTGACATTTATAAAATATGTAACTTTACTGATATCAACAATGACTGTCTGAGGCAGCATTTTGGTACATGTGAAACTCTTCTGAATAACTACAATGACTGTCTGAGGCAGCATATCTGGGAATAGGTAACTTTATTTGTAATTACAATGACTGTTTGAGGCAGCATTCTTGTGGACATGTAATTTTATCGGTAACTAAAATGACGGTCTGAGGCAGCATTTGTTGGTATATGTAACTCTAATGCAAACCACAATGCCTATGTAAGACAGTATGAGGGTGTATGTAATTGTATTGTTAACTATCTTTTTTGGTACCTATAGCACATACACTGTGCAAAGTTGCTTAATATTGTCAGAAACATTTAATTTTTTAGCATAATTTTATAAATAAGTTTGGACGAATTTGTTTTTCTTACAAATGGTATGATAGAATAACTAGCTTGTACATATAGTTTTTACTCAAGTCTTTATGTATGCATAATTCTTTACCTCAGTATGACTCCTGTGGCAGCATATGTTCAGTTGTAAAAACATTTTTTTTTTGTAATGTAGTAAATTCTTTAGTTGTTTTGTACAGTAGAACAAATTATGTGTAGTTTTTCCCCTTTGCGGTAGATTAGATGTCACAATAGTCTTTTTTCATAATTTTTTACCTGATAAATTATGCAGTGGTAACCACTTGTGGTGTTTATATGCTTCCCACTCATCTCCTCTGGATGGGGCACTTGTCTATAACTAGTTATAGACAAGTTTGTGGCATTTTTTAAAGGTTTGTCCCATCTTTTTTGACAAAATTTTTTCTAGTCATATTTTTAGGTCTTCACTATATATGTTAAATCATTATTAATATCTTTAAATATGGTCATTTCTAATTTTTGTCCTTATTTGGTGAACTTTGTTTGGCATACTAATAAATGTTCATTTACAACAACTGAAAGGTTCATGTTATGTTTGGCAAAAAAACAGAGCAGAGTAGACTCATGGATTGAGAGTATGGAATACTTTCAGAAAAGTCCAAAACGATGGTATAAATAGACCCTTAACCCCACCCCAATCCCCCGAAATACATGTAAGATACAAAGTTTGGAGAGTTCTTTTTTTTAGGACATCAATTTTTTTAAGGTAAATTGTCATTCCTCCTTTACAATAATTATATCAAATATGAAATCTAGAAGATACAAGATACCGTTTTCTTAAAGACTGTAGGCATTCTGGATACATTCCTGTGTATGACCTGGAAAAACTCCAATATTTTTGATAAGAAATTTTTCCTTTTTCATTGAAAACTTAAAGATTTTGTCCCAATACACCTCATTTTACCTCGTCTTTAGTTCATATCCAAAATTGCTACATAAAAATTTTAATGCATACACATCACATTTCCTTATTAAAACAATGGCATTTCAGCATAGCTGACAATAACAATGAATACTTTGCTTCTTTTGAGCATCTACATATATTTTTGAGCATCTACATATATATATATATATATATATATATATATATATATATATATATATATATATATAAACTTTTTTAAAATACATAGAATTGTATTGCGATTTTTTGCAGCAGGCCTCTAAGTGGCTTCTAAAACTTATCAAAAAATTTAGTCGCCAATGCCATTTTTTAGTCGCCAGGCAATTTTTCTAAGGCGCTAACTTTAAAAGTTAATAGAATATAGGGACCCATGACGTGCCTAAGAAAACACGACATGTAAATAATTTACTCTTTTTTAAATTTCTTTTTCGTTTTTTTTTTTTTTTTCAGTAAAAATGTTAAAAGTGTGAAAATTTCCGGAATATGACGATCGCCAGGTCAATTTAAAATGGTCGCCAATTTGGTAACTTCTGATTTTTTTTTAGGCGCCAATCAAAAATTTTAGCCGCCATGGCGACTAAATTAGTCGCCAATTAGAGCCCTGTGCAGGCAAGGGAAATGATCCTGATAATTCTTAAAATGATACGTAATCATAGTGAATATTTATATAAACCATGCGAATGCGATTTTTTAAAAAAAAGTTATGATGTTTAGGAACACACACATATATTATCTACGAGGGTTGTTAGGAAAGTTCGCGGACTTCAGTTCTAACGTTTTTCACTTAACGACGACAGACCTAATTCATTTCTGCAATATATTTTTTATTCAAATTTTAATATGAGGTAAAGAGACTTTTGGTGAGTTAAAATCAATAAAAAAAAAAATCATATGGTCATCGATGTAGATTTTTAATGGTGGTCGTTTCAAAAGTTGGCGATGGAAATCGATAATTACTATAGGAATTAATGGGAAATATATAAGATTGATCATTGAAAAAAATCTGCAATTGAATTTTTATTCATATTAAAGGATTGTCCTTTAACATGAATAAAAATTCAATTGCAGTTTACCAGCAAATTAGGCCAAAAGTATATGGGTCATCGGCTTAGATTTTTCAGGGGGGGGGGGGGTGTCAAACTCAGGTGTAGGGCATATTTTAGGGGAAATTTTCAATGAAAATCCATTGGCCAAATAGATAATTCATTTATAAAATCAACAAATGAATATAAATCGAAATATTTACAATATTTTTGAATTGAGAGGAAACGTTTGAATATCTTTAAAAGAATTAAGAATGTATGTTTTATATCTTTTGCAATACATAATTTGATTCAAGGCATATGCGCGGTTTTCTGTGCAATGGCACGAAATTTCGAATTAGGTGTCGTCCTTTATATAATAATATATCCAAATTTAGTAGATGTGTTTTAAAAATAAATTCGAATTATTTATATATTTCTTTTTCAAAATATCGTGATATTTTTCAAATTATTTAGAATTAAAAACTGCTAAAATCAGATCGCGGAAAGTTCGCGGACTTCAGTCATAACGTTTTTACTTAATATAAAAATATATCCAAATTTGGTAGATGTGTTTTAAAAATAAATTCGATTTATTTGTATTAAAAGTTTTCAAAATATCATGATATTTTTAGAATTATATAGAATTAAAAACTGCTAAAATCATATAAAATTTAGTAATTTACAAACAATACACTAAATAATGTTTGTAGTAATATCCTCTGTAAGATGGCGCAAAAAAAAAAAATCCTAGACGTTCAAATTAAGAATTGATACATTGTTTCATATTCCAAAATATGACTTGATATTTTGCATAAAAGGGAAATCAATTTCAGAAGATAAGTATTCCCCAATGTAAGGCTAAAAAAGGATGACGTTGCACAACCTCATGGAGAGCAGTTAATGATACAATTTTGTGTTGTACTCGGGTAAGCTCCGGATCAAACTCTGTTGAGAATGCTGGAGGAAGAAAAGCGAGTCGTGCATGTGTGTGTAAACTGCACAGACAGTATTTGAATGATAGTGACTCTATTCCTTACGAGGACGATCTGTGAGTAAACGGATTATCTGTAAAGTCTAATCAAAAACTTTTTTAAGTTAGTAAGGTCATGGAAAGAGAGGCATTTCACTGTTGCTGATCTTGTGAAAGCACTGTTATGCTTTAAAAAAATTATAACATTAACATTGACAAGCGAAATTATGCTACGGGGAGAATCGTTTGACAATAAAAATCAAGTAATATGGTTTCTATCAAATCAAATAAAATGAAACTTCACAAATCAATAAATACTTTTTTATATATATATGATGATGTGCTTGTTTTATACTTCTTAAAAATAGTAAAATATAGACAGACATAGTCCTCGAACTTTTCGAAAAACCTTCGTACATGATATAGTGTTTGATTTTACTTACATTTTCCATTCGAGTGTCTGAGGTTAAAACATTCGAATAGCCCAAGTATTCTCATTAACATATAAAATTAAAATCTATACACTCATAGCAATCCATTAGTTTGATCTACATGTATTTTCTATTAAAAAAGATTTAGGGAAAAGAAAAGTATGATATCCTTTGGAATAAAGGTTTTAGGAGTTTTTCACTTGCATCTTACGTTATCTTGAATCTTGAATTGAGTTCTCATTTTACTCTGACTACCTTTGGAATTTCTCAAACTTCAAACTTCCAATATTTTTTCAACTCATATGCGTTGATGAAATGAGTGTCTTTCATTCGATGTAGAGGGCAAACTTGATCGCTTGTAGTATGTTCCCATTGTGTGCCATTATCCTCTAGGAAATAACCTTGAATTTCCATAGCAAATGGTTTCTTTTTGTCTTCCTGGCATCTAATTCCTATTTTAAACAATAGTTTTCTGTGAAACGCTCCTATAATAGCAGTAAGTAGTTTCTCTATGGTAGTTTGGATTTGACATGTTTTTTCCTCATCCAAGTTTTGTCCTGGTTTGGAGTGAAAAACTTGTAGCTGTATGGAATCTGCTGTGACAGAGAGGATAATATAGTTTTCTTCAAAAGCAAACAAAGCAGCGTTTCTGTAGAGTAACGATATTCCATCGCTTTTGATTACATCCCAATCCTCTTCTTGCATACACTCAACAACAAGGCGAAAAAAGAAGAAAAAAGGTAAAACATTAAATCGATACACAAGAACTGATGATCTGCTCTCAAACTGGAGGACCGCATTTTGAATTTTTATCCCCATTTCTTTACGATTCATGCATGGAACATAGTAAGACTCTTTCCCAACAGCCACTAAACCGAGTCTTTGCATGAAATGGAGTACTTGATCCTTACGACTATGTATATCATACTTCTTTTTCCAAATAGCCTCCAGGAGTCTTTCTCTTAAATTACCAGTTTGATAGTACTCATCCCAGTCTTCTAAAGTTCCAGTAATACCCTTTAAATGTAGCTTATCGATGATTATATTTTCGAACGCATCAACAAACCACTGCACATCCACAATTACAGATTCTCTTAGTCCATCTTCATTAAAATGCAAAACTTTACCAGCATCATGATAAAATCGGAGCATATCATGTTTCCTCGTACTAGTTTTTTCATCTACATGTGTTGAAGGGACGTCATCATATTTTACAGCATTAAGTTTGATATTTGCTGTATTGAGAATTTTTTCCTTTTTTCTAAAATGTAGATGAATTCCAAACATTGCCCATTCTTTGGGAATTTCTTCTTCCCATTTTGACTGGCTTGCGATATTTGCAATGCGATTTTCTAAATTCTCAATGGGAACAGAAAACTGGACGCAGTAACAGTTATCCACACTGAGGTATTCTGGGAGATTAAATCTTTTAGGAAGCTGCCTTTGCAGGTTTTCAATGAAGACAGATTTATCCTATCAATAAAAGATATCATCATAAACTAACTCCCCGAAAAAAATATTTCATTACTAATCTGGCCTATAAACTTTCCAATTTAATGATTTTGCATTAAAATACGTGCATGAACAATGATATGTTATTGAACAAGAATTAACCATACATTAATTACTTTAACCACTTCATATAACAATATGATATTCGGCTTAAAGCTTCTGTAAGTCGAGGTTTTGTAGCATGAGTAATTTCATAGAGTAATCATAAAAATGTGTTTGTATATATTCATGATAAAGAAGTAAATAAAGACCTCATTATGCACAAACCAGTTTCTCAAAGACCATCCTTGAAACAATAAACTGTCCTTGAAATATTGCAATTGTTATTGATTAGAAAATAACATATTCATAATTTTGAATAAAATTGTATTAACACGTCCTTCCACTTGGCAACATATAATCATAAACCAATTTTATTCTACAAAATGACTAATGTATTGCAGCATTTATATGTAAAATTGAAAGTTTTTTATCCTAAGATGGGCGAATAAGGCGTGCATTACGCCGACAACTTCAGGAAATGTGTTACAATTAAGATAAATTTTTACCTCCATATTTGTCGCACTATAGACATATAGCTCGCTTTGATTGCTCATGCATTTTCTTTCTTTGGGATGTTTTATGCAAACTCTGTTGCTATTTAAGCTAAATGTGTCGAATCATTTTCCAATTTGGGACGTAAAGGGCATCAATCGTCGCACAAGTTAAAAGTTTTACCATAATACAAGCATTGTTGACATTTCATAGTACATGTATATATAAAGTGTACTTCGATCTGCTTAACGTTATAAATCTATGTCTATGGAACGCCATAGCTGCCTGAAGGTCATTTTCATATTATATGAGGTGGAATAACCTTTATGCGAAGTGGTGAAGTCGTTATATATAGTGGTAAAATCATTATATTCAATGAAAACTTCATTATATGCAGTGGTTTTATCATCATATACAGTGATAAAATCATTATATTCATTGAAAACTTTATTATATGCAGTGGTTTTATCTTTATATACAGTGATAAAATCATTATTTTCATTGATAACTTTATTGTATGCAGTGGTTTTATCATTATATTCAGTGGCAATGTCATTATATGTAGTGGTTAAATAATGTAATGAATTGATAATATCGATACATTATGTTGTAAAATCATTATATGCAGTGGTTTTTCCATTTTATACATTACTGATATCTTTCTGTGATGCGATGAATTCAATATATACAGTACGAACATAATTTGTGTGATAAAGCAATCATTACATTGTATGAAACCCGCTGCATGTGGAGTGCCAAGTTAATTTCATTCAGTGCGACACCTTTACATGAAGTGAAAAATCTATTATGTGCAGTACTAAGATCATTATATTATATAGTAAAATTATTATATATATTCCTTAAATCATGCTTTGCAGTAGTAACATCTTTATATGAGGTGGTTAATTAATTATATGATGTTGTTAATTTGTTATATGATGTGCTCAAATCTTTATATGCATTAGACGTTTCATGTTATGCAGTGGTAACTTCTTTATCATCATCTAAACTGGTCCTTTTATTTAAAAAAATGCGCGGAGTTCCAGTTTAAAGAGTGTTTGAAAATAGGAAACCCGGGCCGTGGCAAATGAAAAGCCGGGACTATTCGAGATTTTTCTAATTTCTGATTCTATTATACAGCTTCCTGATTTTATCAACTGTGCTGAAATTTTAAGACTCATTTTTATAGGTTAATGTGTATTCGCTGTAAAAATTGCATTTAATTTTAAAATACTTAGTAATTTAGATTTTCTTGGCGATTGTTGATTTCCAAGTTCAGTGGTGGATCCAGGAATCTTGAAAAGGGGGGCCCAACAAGTTTTGGGTCGGGGTAGGTAGCCCACAGCCAAACCAAAAAACAATTGATTTATTAAATCTTATGTATATTTTGGACACAAGGGGGGGGGGGGGGCATAGGCCCTTTCTGAATCCGCCCGTGAGGTTGGTAAATCGGGTAGGCAATCAAGTAGACATTTTACTTGTTTTGTTTGTTGTTTTTTGTTTGTTTGTTTGTTTGGTTTTTTTTTTTGCCATATTTGACAGAAAGCTAATAAACTTTTAAATTATTCTGATGTTAAAAATTATTCATTCTTTGAAAGGCATTTTTTGAGTGAAATGACACGTTTAAGAAAAACTGGTTCACATAGGCGTCAAAGGTAGGCGTAATATAGGCATTGAAAATTCGGGCGTAGGTCTAGCCCCCCCCCCCCCCCCCCCCACTTTCTACAGGCACGATTCATTGTAGTGAAAGAAGGGTAATTGGTAGTGTTTAAAAGAATTTGGTACTGAGAGATGTTCGACCAACCCCCCACACCCCCACCCCACCCCACCCACCCACCCACACCCCCGAAATAGGATTTTCGGGTTTGGAGAAAGAACAATTTTCCCCCTTTTTTTTGCTTGTCAAGTTTTTTTTCAGGTTTGATTTTTTTTTTCTATTTCAATTAGCCACCCCACTATCAATTTCCTTCCGATGCCAATGGTTCATTAAAATCGGATTTGATCTCCCGGAAGTTAAACATAAAAAATCCGAAATACTTATTCATTATCTACATGCCATTTGATAAAATATAAATAAATTAAAGAATTATCACATATACATGTAATTATAGGACTATTAATGCAAAGCCTTGTGTCAAACTTTAATCACGCGTAAGTTGCTTGGTTTAAGGATATCCGATCCTCAGCCTTGAAGGATAACTCTTAATTTTATCATTTTATTCAAAAAGGCTAAAATGATTTTAATTTGGTTGTTTGTTTGCTGTTTAACGTCCTCTCGAGAATTTTTCACTCATATGGAGACGCCACAATTTGCCAGTGGAGAGCTGCAAATTTTGTCCTATACTCGACACTTACGGCCATTGAGCAGTGAGGGATTTTTTTCGTGCCAACACCTACTGTGGAACGGGACCTCGGTTTATGGCTTTATGCGGTCTCTTACGAAGGATCGGTCTCAACGTCCCACTGTCGGATTCGAACCCGTGACGTAAGGATTGACTCCTTATTCCGCGTCTCTTAGAGCAGACACTCTAATCACCGTGCCACGTTGGCGACGGCAAAGATGAAACTTGAAAATGAAATGTTTTCATGCAGCAATTTTTATTTTAAGCATTTCAATGTGATTTAAGGTTTTCTGAAGTCTTAGAAACAGTCTTATAAATAGTTGATATTAGTAATTTAACATCCCCCCCCCCCGAAAAAATTATTAAACAAATTACATATTTAACGTAATCCAGTTTCCTTCCATCTACTAACAAATAGATACAAGTGCACATTTGCATATTATGAAATTAGAAATGATTTATGGTGTTTTGCACCAGGTTCTTCCCGGATGATCGGATCTGGTTTAATAATCCTTTTTTTTTTAATGAAAATGTGTATTTTGCATAAAAACAGCATTTTCAAATAAAGAAATAACTATCAAAAAGAAAAGCTTTTTTTAGTTAAAATACAGTGTTTAACATCGGAATATTTTTTAAGTTTATTAGATTTTTATCAAATATGTCAACAAAAAAACACACACATAATATATCGCCAACCCAGTCTACACATTTTACCAACATGGAAATCAACAATCGCCAAAAAAAAAATCTAAAATACTAAGTACTTATAGCACAATGGATAAAATATTAAATCAGAAAATTGAAACTGCCTACCAATTTTACTTGAAACCAAAAATCGTGAAGAAAATCTAAAATACCAAGTATTTAAATACAATTTTTACAGCGAAAACACATTAAAAAAGAGTCTGAAAATTTTAAATCAGAAATTGCATTTTTTAAAAATGTTTTTGCAAGAGGACCAGTTTAGATGATGATAAAGAAGTTACCACTGCATAACATGAAACGACTAATGCATAAAAAGAATTGACCACATCATATAACAAATTAACAACATCATATAATTAATTAACCACCTCATATAAAGATGTTACCACTGCAAAGTATGATTTTAGGAATATATATAATAATTTTTTCTATATAATATAATGATCTTAGTACTGCACATAATAGATTTTTCACTTCATGTAAAGGTGTCGCACTGAATGAAATTAACTTGGTACTCCACATGCAGCGGGTTTCATACAATGTAATGATTGCTTTATCACACAAATTATGTTTGTACTGTATATATTCAATTCATCACATCACAGAAAGATATCAGTAATGTATATAATGGAAAAACCACTGCATATAAGGATTTTACAGCATAATGTAACGGTACTATCACTTCATTACATTATTTAACCACTACATATAATGACATTTCCACTGAATATAATGATAAAACCACTGCATATAATGAAGTTATCAATGAATATAATGATTTTATCACTGTATATAATGATTTTATCACTGTATATAAAGATAAAACCACTGCATATAATAAAGTTTTCATTGAATATAATGATTTTACCACTATATATAATGACTTCACCACTTCACATAAAGGTTATACCACCTCATATAAAATGAAAATGACCTTCAGGCAGCTATGGCGTTCCATATATGTCACTAAATTCACCTTATACTGTTCAATCCTGTGTTCCCAATGAGTCGCTACAATAAGAACTGCAGGTTTTTCATCTCCTTCATTCTCTGCACGACAGTATGTGTGTATAGATTTTATCCAGAACACAAAGTAGTCTGAAAATAAAGTAGAAAATGACGTTTGATAGTCATTGATTATTTGAATACAGAATATGTCATTTAGTTTCCATAAGAACATATAATTCCTCTGCCTTCTTCTTTTAAAAAATGGATTAAAAAATAAAGCAAGAGATAGAAAACCATTTATGGAAATTTGTAAAGAATTCGGATTGAAACTTAAATAATGTCATTGACAACGACGTTCATGTTTCCTTTCCTAAAAAAAATGACTGTTGTATAAAAATCTTTAGAAAGGAGTTTATTAGAAACATGTCATTTTTAATCACTCATACTCGGACCTAATTCATATACAAGTAACATTAATATGATATGTGAAGCACCAAAAGATTAAATTAAAGTGAAATATTGGGGGAAGGGAGACATATGTAATGAAAAGATTTATCATACCATTGACTTATTCCCAGTTCTCTGATTGGCTGTAATCAACATTGTAGAAAAAGTACTACGTTATGTTCACTTGCAGGTGACGTCCCAAGTGAACATTATATGTTTATTGAGTGATTTTGAGGGAAGCATGCGACTTTTAGAACCCAAGAACCAAATAACGGCGTCAGGCAAACAATATCATACAATGTACGAGCTGATGATAAAACGCATTTTGCCCGAGAACACAGTCAATGAATATTTTGTTGTACCTTTAAATTTTTAGTTTGACATAAATATTGCACTGGCTTCCATGTTTGCCGCAATTGATAAGATATAGCTGAGACCGCATACGGTATGACGTAATAAGTGTCACAGCAGTCCAATATCTTATCGACAGGTCTAACATCTCGCTCTGCGGTCCACATCGTTTTTTTTTTTTTATTTTTGCACCGCTGAGAAAAAAATTGGAAATGTTAGCCTTTTTTAGTATAGATTTATATAGGGAACAATTTTTAAAGGGAAAACATGAAGATTTATTTTTTCAGCATTGGAATAAAAATAAATTTAGACCTACAACTTCCAATTTAATGCAATTACATGTAGTTGTGAAAAGTAATGTTATTTCACCTGCAATCGACTTCGACTCAGGTGACAAAAAAATTAAGACACATAAAATCGGGGGGGGGGGGGGGGGTTACCATCTTAATATTTACTGTTGGTTTAGTTTTTAAATATTCATTGAAAATCTGATTGCCATATACTTATAAAAATACCCCCTGTTGCACAGAAGGACCAGGCGGGGGGGGGGGGCATAACATTCAAGCACATAGAATCGGGGGGGGGGGGGGGGGTCCATAGAATCGGGAGTGGGGGGTGTCACATCTTTTTTTTCTGAATTTGATTTTTTTACTTTTAATGTAAATTGAAAATGTTCATAAAAGTCGGGTTGCCCTCTCTCAACACATTTTTAAACAATACCATAAGCCTACCTTCCCTACCCCAACCTCCACCGAAATAAGATTATAAATTTGAATTTGGAGAGTTCTCCTTTTGGACTTGTCAATTTTTTTTCAGGTAAGCTATCATTATAAAGGACTTGACCCCCCCCCCCCCACCCCACCCCTCTCCAGTTCAACATTGGTAATAAAATGGCATGGTTGTTGTATTACTTGGTACCATTTAATCCTTTAAAACAATTATTGTAAAATATTCATTTATCATCTTTTGAGCAAAATTATGAACATTTTTTTTTTGGTTTTGTTACATAAACCCAAACAGCAAATACATATCTTTGAATTTCCAGGAAATAGGGGAAGACCTTATTCGAATTCAAAATAAAATACCTCCGTATGTCCATCCACTGAAAACACTATCATCTTGATCACATACAGCTTTATCAACCTTATGATCCAGACATTTTGATGCGTCCACCACCACTATGTAGAAGGCCCTCCTAGTTAGATAAATCTGATGGCAGGCGTAGTATACACACTGTCCCCCAAAGTCAAAAAAACTTAACTTCTTAGTATTTTGATTCCAGTTAAAATGATCTTTTCCATCGTCTTCGTTCATACTCAGTGCTGCAGAATTAGCATAATAATACCTAATAACATACCAGTTTAAAAACAAAAAAAAGTAAACTGAATTACTGATTTTAAACTATCATCATAGAAGAATTACGAGTTTTCATAAAATATCTGGCGCGTTTAACAGAAGTTTTCCTTGCTGTGTAAATCTTTGCTAAATTATTTAATTTTTCTTTTTAAGATAAGATAAGATAAGCTTTATTTAAAGTCAGTTTGGTAGTTAAAAAGACAACACAAGCACTTATGAGCTTTTGACTGACATTATTAACATATACATAACAGTAAAAAAATTTTTGTACGTATTTATATGTTTGTATGAAACTGCTTTTTGCGTTTCTTTTGCCTGTCATTTTATATACGTGATACCAATTTTATAAATGCAAACCACTCCACAGAAGAACTTTAAGATAACCTTTTTCTTTGGAGGGATTCAACACTTAAGAATAAGCTGCATTCCTTCATACATATTTATATATAACTCTTCTAACAAGGTATCAGTTTTTCTTAAGGGTTTATAGGTCATTGTATGATTTCTATACTATTTTAATGTATAATAACCCTGAAAATCCCAGGGAATTACGGATCACCCTTTGCTCTTTACCCTTTATTCTGACCCTTTGAATACCCCCTGTTCCTGCTGGATCAGCTAATGAATCATACGTTTTTTCCCGCTGGAAGTGTTTTTCCTTGTTTTCCTTTTTCCGCTGGTGGTTTTCATGAGTTCCAATTCTTTTTGCTCAATTTTTTGGAATTACGGGATAACAAAATGATACATTTCAGAGTAAATTCTACAGTAAGGCTATTCAGTAAAGCTATCATGACGTCATTCGCAAATCAAATCACCTTATGCAGATCAGATATACAAATGATATAGTGTCCTTGTATCTGTACACATTTTTAGCGATATATCTAATTTTTCTCTTTTTTTTTTCTTTGCTTTATAAGATTGAATAAATGACAATTTAAATTTTTGCATGAATAAATGTACTAGAGCAAACGTATAATTACTATTTTATATTTGTTTGACTCATTTCAATATAATTTATTTTAAAAATGCTGAATAAAAATTACACAGCTTTATTCATATATCATCAATGTAACTATGCATTCAATCATGTTTAGATATGGGAACTGATATTTCATTTGCATAATTTGTATTTGATACATGTGTGAAACTAAAAAAAGTCCATTAAAAAGGAAAAAAATAACTTAACCACCTTTATGAATGGTAAATAGGCATTTTTAATTACTTCCTGCTTTTATAAACGTTTTTGCACAATGTGAAACAGTCAAACTGTAACCGGATCACAGATTACAAGGAAACTGTTGCATTGTTAAAGCGGCTTTTGATATTACAACCTTACGTCAGTATTACCTTGCTCACATGCATCATTAATACTGACGATTACTCAATTTATATTTTTGAAATAACATCATAAAAAGTTGAAATTCAATTCCTTTTTTAACAAATAAAATTATATTTGAAGTATCCACGAACTGTTGCTGTTGATGTTGTTACAGAAAGACGTTAAATTAAAAAAAATACTGATTACAAGGCCTATATTATTACTTAAAGAAATGAAACGATATCTATGATAGTAATTTTTTTATACCAGTAGTCGTGCTCTTAAGAGAGTATCAGTGCTAAGTACAATTTAAATGAAAAACGTGGTTATTTCATTTAATATCTTGACTTACCGTGTAATTGTCTAATTTTCTTTTTATTAAAAATGCTTTATTAAATTTGGTATCGATGCACAAAACAAGTGAGGTTTACATCGGCCATATTTGTTTTTGACCAGTAGTCGTTCACTCGGATGAAGCAGCAAATATGGGCCAAGAAAAATGAAAACAAAATTAAAACAAATTTCATGTGACTAAGACTTAAATTATCCTTCAAGGATCAATTCAATCATTTTTAGAATATGTTAGATTTAATTAGGTTTACGATTGTTTTTGCTAAAATGAGTCATAAGTTTTTCATCACTCTTTCTATACATGTGTTCCTTCGTAATAATTACGTATTTCGGTATAAGGACTATACGATTTTTATCAAGTCATCTTTTGAAATTCTTGACCAAAGTAAAAAACTGAAATACCCAGTGATCATCACGTATGATTATGCTAATTAGCCATGTGCTCGTCATGTTCATAGGTAGCGCTTCCGTGAAGGTGGAGTATATATTTAGAAACTGTGAAAAGAGTATTAGCAAAATGGCGGCTTTTATTGATGCTTATGTTTATTTGATTAATTTATAAATGTTTCCTCCGCATATTTGACTTTTTGTTTTGGAGTAAGCACTTCCTTCTCTAATCTTTGAAAATCAGTCGTTTATGGCGTAATATCATAGCACGTGCAAACGTACGACAACAAAGAAAATTCATGCACGGCTACTGGGCACGCACGATTATAGGACCCCCGACCATAAGAAATTGAAAGTATTATTTTTTTAAAGGCAAAAACATCAAAACGTATGGCTATTCATCACTTTATACAATCATTTCCTACCATAAATTAAAGATTATGCTTTTTATCACACGAGATCGTAGATAGACAACTGCTTCTTCATTAAAAATGCATCTCGGAATTTTTCATACTTCTTGATTTGTCATTTATCAATTAATTAATATGTCGAAAATCATTCTGATACAACACACAGGTACTCTGAGGTTGATACATGTATGATAGCGATGCATTGGTTCGAATTTCTCATTGACAATATTTAAATGTATGTACTCTTTAGAGGCTCCGTCTTCCAGCAATGTGTTGGATTTGCTATCGACTCTAATTGTGCTCCATTATTAGACGACCTGTTTCGTATTCCTATGAAGCAAAATTCATTTTTAAAAAAAACTTCACATGAGAAAAAATAAACTAATATTCATTTGTTAGATTTAGATATATCGACAACGTTTTACCAACTGGCAATATCTACTTTGAATTCATTCATAGTTCGACGTAATATACACATGCGAACTTGAAAAAGGACGCAGAACCTGTCACATCTGTTCAGTATTTGGATGTACTGATTAAAGAGGGTAGTAGCCAACCAAAAACTAACAACTAAGGGCATGATCTGAGTACGACAATTTTTTAAGGCAGGTCACTGACAAATATTTTGATGTTACAGGGATTTCCCAAAACGTGATACATGTAGTATTTCGAAAATGCTGTGGTCGTTATAATGACTTATTTGGTTTTTTTAACGGACACCTTTCTTAACAATTGTTAGGCCATTCTTTATATATCAAATTTGGCTATAGTTTACACCGTCTTTCTGATCAATACAAAGTGCTCAGGCCGGCGCACTTGATAAAAAGGGGATACTTACTCTTCCTACGCATCTGATCCCATCTCTTGTATTTTCAGGTTACATAACAATAGGAAGCAGTCATAGTGTATTGCTGTCCCTCGGAGGGGGGAGACCATGGGATTTTTTGCCCTTGGCCTTCAAGCCTGGGCAACAGTTATCAAAGTGTTCCCATTTACCTCATTCATAAAATTTGTGAATACTGTCAACTAATAAATAGTTTTTATAAATGTAATTTTTAAACCTTTAACACATTGAAAACTTATATTTTCTGGAATATATTTTCCTTTTTTTTTTTTTTTTTTTTTTTTTTTTTTTTTTTTGTAGTTTAGTTTTCTTAGTCAATTTATTTACATTAAATACGCAATCAAAAATAATTGAATCACGATTTTATACTCATGTATTTTACCTTTTAAAGTTTTTGTTTCATCACAAATCTGAAATATTTCCTCGTGGACGTCCAGTCTTTCCGTTGGCTTTACTTGAAGTATCTCCTTCTCATCGCACCTCAGGAGGCGTTTAAGAAGTGTGGTCTTACCGGCCCCAGCACATCCTACGATCATTCCTCGGGCATGATGGACCCGCTGTGTTCCTTTCTTGGCGTAGTCCACATACCGCTTTCTTGCTTCAATTTTCCATCTCAGTACTTCTCCAGGGACACCCACTATAGCATAATAACTCACTTTCATGTTTATACAAAAAAGATCCACATTATGATTCTGTGGCATGTAAATTTTTAGACATCATTTTTATTATTCTTGTATCCAAATTAATTTATTCTTTTTCCTATACATACGACAAATATTTTAAAATTTTAAAATATTTTAAATATTTCAAATAATAAAGAAGAGGACATATATGCATATGATATTATATTATTAAATATGTACCATCTTTTATTCTTTAACAAAGCACTATGATCATCGTATTTTGCAAAATGCACGTTGTTATGCAATAATGTGTAAATTCAGAGATTTCGGGAAAAAAAAATGTATGGTTGTAATATCACAATTATCTTAATAGAAACAAAATGAATTGAACGATGAATTATGTTTCAGATGATTTTATATAGCATTGATTAAAGCTTAAATTTTTTTAATGAATGCATGTGTGATAGAGTAAACCTTCCCCAATAATAAATATCCTTCTCAAAAGAATTACTACATAGTAAACCTTACCGCATGGGGGATAAACAGTATAGTGTTGTCTTCCGCATAGTAAACCTTCCCAACTAAACGGTTTGGATTTTACATACTCTATAGAGAATATATCCTTAAACAATAACTATCGACCCATGTGCTTAATAGGTTTGTCTTTGTGATACTTTTTATAACAGAAAAAGGGGGGTTGAAAAGTTGGGGGTAAGGATGGAGGCACGGGGACCACAACCAAAAAAAATTATTAAATCTTAAGTATATTTGGTCGATACAATGACCTTGTCAGCAAATGCAATCTGTCATTAAGTCAAATGCTGATTGATGTTTCTAATTTTTCTAATTATTAGGCCATAATTTACACACTGAATTGTCGACGGATTTTTCCGTTACTTCCCTATCATGGCATGGAGCACACGGCGAGTGTGACCGGTCCGCAGGGAATGCTTACTCCTCCAGGGCACCTGATGCCACTAGACTGAAGCTAGCAGCCAATAACAGCAACCATTAAGCCAGTAGAAGCTAGCAGCCACTAAGGAAATTCATCAAAGGACTGAGAGTACTCTGACGCAATACTGTTTAATGCCTCATTTTCGACAATTTATAATTAATAATTAGATAATTAATGCAACACTTAATTATTAATTAATAATTCAAACACTTGGAGGCAGTTAAGCTCACCTGCATAAAGAAAATTATGCGGTTTCACAACAAACAAACAAAAAGAAGAAAATGTCACCATCTTTGACCGCTTAAGAATAAAACAGCATTGGAAATAGGTTAAGTACTTCAGGGAGAATCCCTTTTAAGCTCTTTTACGGGTCTCAGGAACATGATGGTGCCAAAAGGCTAACCTGAAATTTGCTTACTCCTAATATTTACATTGATAAGGGTTTGAAGGTAATTTAATCTATTTTAAGTTATGATCCTTGAAGTGTGCTTCGAACAATTACTGGCTCAAGGTAAAAGGGTCCACAGGGCTATTATATACGGCCATAAAATTTAGGCTGAAGTGGTACCACCAAGTGGTGCCAAGGGCGGGTTACATATTTCAAGCAGCTATTATACCTCTTATCTTATAAGTGTGCTTTAAATCATTACTGTGCAAGATAGAAGATTTCTAGGACTATCTCTCCCGCAATCGGTTTGAGGCTGTAACGGCACCACCAAGTGGTGCCAACGGTGGGGAACATCTTTCATGCTTTCATTTTTCAACCATCATTGACCACTAGAACAAACTAACACTAAACTGGAAAAAAGTTAAGGGCCTTAGGGAGTATCCTTTGTCAACTTTTTGACAGGTTCCAATGACTAGAAAAGGCCAGTTAGGTAACCTGAACTTTGTTGTTTTTCCACTTTGTCTATTGATATACGGATTAAAAGTCAGATGTTATACCCCTTATCTTTGAAGTCTGCTTCAAATCATTACTGGGGCAAGGTAGAGGGCCCCTAGGACTATCATTTCCCGCTATCAGAATGTTGCTGTAGTGGTACCACCAAGTGGTGCCATGGGTGGGGGACGTATATCAAGAATTCATTTTGAAAGCATCTTTGACTACTAGAACAAAGTAACACTAGTGAAAGGTTAAGGACCTTAGGGAGAATCACTTGCCAGGTTTTTGAAGGGTCCCGAGGAAGTAAAAGGGCCAGTAAGCTAACCTGAACATTGTTGTTTTTCACTTTGTGTTTTAATATACGGGTTAAAGGTGAGCTATTATACCCCTTATCTTTGAAGTGTGCTTCAAATCATTACTGGGGCAAGGTAGAGGGCCCCTAGGACTATCATTTTCCGCTATCAGAATGTTGCTGTAGTGGTACCACCAAGTGGTGCCATGGGTGGGGCACGTATTTCAAGCATTCATTTTGAAAGCATCTTTGGCTACTAGAACAAAGTAACACTAGTGAAAGGTTAAGGACCTTAGGGAGAACCACTTGCCAGGTTTTCGAAGTGTCCCTTGGAAAAGAAGGGGCCAGTTAGCTAACCTGAACTTTGTTGTTTTTCACATTGTGTTTTAATATACGGGTTAAAGGTCAGTTAATATACCCTTTATCTTTGAAGTGTGCTTCAAATCATTACTAGGGCAAGGTAGAGGGCCCCTAGGACTATCATTTCCCGCTATCAGATTGTTACTGTAGTGGTACCACCAAGTGGTGCCATGGGTGAGGCACGTATTTCAAGCATTCATTTTGAAAGCATCTTTGGCTACTAGAACAAAGTAACAGTAGTGAAAGGTTGAGGACCTTAGGGAGAACCACTTGCCAGGTTTTCGAAGGGTCCTGTTGAAGAAAAAGGGCCAGTTAGCTAACCTGAACTTTGTTGTTTTTCACATTGTGTTTTAATATACTGGTTAAAGGTCAGCTATTATACCCCTTATCTTTATTTGAAGTGTGCTTCAAATCATTACTAGGGCATGGTAGAGGGCCCCTAGGACTATCATTTCCCGCTATCAGAATGTTGCTGTAGTGGTACCACCAAGTGGTGCCATGGGTGGGGGCGTAATTCAAACTTTCATTTTCAAATCACCTTAGGCCCCTAGAAGAAACTAATACTGGTTGAGGATCATTGGAAACTTTCGGGTTCTCTCGGACTTGATGGGGGCCAGTTCAACTTTGTCGTTTATTTACATTGAATATTGAAACACGGATAAAGATCAGTTATTATTTTTTGAAAGTGGATATGCATCATACCTTAGTAGGGCATAGGAGGTGGCGTATCGGGCTATCATTTGCCGATCTCAGATTAAGACTTTAGGGGGACCACCTAGTTGTGCTTTGGTTGAAAGCCCTTTTTGAAGTATTTATTTTTCGCAATATTTGAACACCATAAGAAACCAACACAAGGGAAAGGTAAGGGATCATAGGGAGTATTCCTTTTCAGTTTTTGGAGGGTCTTTAAGATTGGACATTGCCAATATTCTGATAGAAACTTTATATTTTTTCTTGTTCAGTTTTTAAGAAAATTTAAGATTCGTCTATTACCCCATTATTTTTGAAGTGTGCATGAAAGCACTTTTGTGGCAGAATGGGGGGGGGGGGGGGGAGGGGGGCTGGCTTATCATTTTCGCTTTTAAGTTGGAACTGTAGGGGTTCCACCAAGTGGGTTGTTTCAAGCGTTTTTTTTCTTCGCCATCTTTGAATAATGTAACAAACCAACACTAGGCAAGGGAAAGGGATCATAGAAAGTGCCCTTTGTTATGTTTTAAGAGAGTCTTTGAGACAATTATCTCATCCGAACATTGTCACATTTTAACATTACATTTTGAGATGAGGTTGTTCATTTACTCAGGTGACTTATTGCTATATGTTTTCGTCTGTTGTCATTTGTCGTCCATCGTATGTTATAGTTAAACATACTCAGTTTTTTTCTATGTGACCTTTATATCAATTTTAATCAATTTTATATAGCATCTGTGAGTAAAAGGAGAGGAAAGTTGTGAATTTCATGTTCCTGGCTCTTTTGAGCCGAGTTATGACCAAGACAAGATGTAGTTACGATATCGACAGATTATTTTTTCATAGTTTGCTACAATATTTCTATTTTCTTGTTCGTATGTTACAATACTCAATATTTACAAAGTTTTTCTTACTGTACGTATCCACGATATCGCATTGATATTGAATCATGATTATTCAATGGATGTTGGTTACCTCCCTCAATGTTATATTACCTGAATGCTATCATTTTCATAGTGTCGATATCATTTCGATGTCGATTCATGTCTGCTCAAGCATTTCAAACTGCTGTCCTTGCCATTGTGCATGTATGCCTTTGTTTAAATACTTTAAATTTAGGAAGATTGTACTTGCTATCGATAATGTCGATATCGACGATATCGTATGGATATCAAATCATTTTCGACATCATTCTTGTGGCTGTATTTCTTTATGCAACAGTTATGAGTACGTTCTTTCTGATTATTAAGTTTGTCCTAATGTCGATCTCGTACCGATATTGAATTATGATTCCGCAAACCATAATATTTTTACCAACGCTCACCCTTACACAAAACCTTACCCTAACCCCAACCTCCTTAAAAATAAAAACAACCCTTGCCCTTTATTTGTCATCCTTAATTTTATTTAGATATTTATACCTAGCTGCAATAATGTAACCCTCTCCGATTTTTTGGGGGGGAGACGGCTACAACTCCTTAGGATCTCCGTAATGGTGCAAGTGCGGGAGTGATTCACTACCGCACAGTTTTTGGTTCAAATTATCAGAAAGTGGGTATTTTATTAACATATCTTAACTGAACTCATAAAATGTAGTTATGCAAGACATGAATTGGTCCAAAAATATAACGAACAATTCGTAGATCGGTTATTTTTCGTGTATGTCAACATCATAACTTGAATTTGTCCGCCATGTTTACTGACCTTGATCGGTTTTATTTTGGAACAACCAATGAGAATTCTGGATCTACGGGAGCGGATCTATATTGGATTTCCCTTATTTTAAGCATAAATATTACGGTTTATGAAAAAATATCACATGGAATGCTTTTATTTATCGATGTTTAGTAATACCAAACAACACAAACATTTATCAACACCGACATTTACTTTATCAAGTGATTCTAAATTTAAAGCGCAAGTCTCAGTACATCACGCGAGAACTGTCATGGCTGCTGAAGAGAACGACTGGTAAACACGCAGATTTACTTTACTTGGTTTTCGCGTATATTGGGCTATGTTGTTGATAATGAAAAAAAATTCTTATTGGAAGTAAGTTAAATGCAAAAACAGTTTATTTTGCCTGCAGACGCCCGTATCAAAAATATAAATTTGCACCATTATGGAGATGCAGTGGAATTGTAGCCCTCTCCTGAGAATATCATGTTAAAAAAAACCGGAGAGGGCTACAGAATTGCAGCTAATTTATACCAAATAATGAATGCACATTGACATCATACTTGCGACCTTCTATAAATATGTTTCTTCCTCAATTTGGAAATAAATTGTACAGATCTGTATCGATATCGATGATATTGTCGATAGCAACGGTGTCGAAATAAAACTAAGTTTAATATTTATCCAGTATTTCCAATTCCATAGTAATGATCAGGATCGATAGCATTACAATATCGATGTTATGTTGTCGATATCGACATAGAATTTGTTGGAACCTGAGGGGTGGGGTTCAAACTATCAAATTTAATGTAACTTTTAAAAGTCTTATTTACTCCTAGGCATCAAGCAGTCAGACTTTAAGCATTTATAAGATATGAGAATTGCGAACAGTCAAAGCAAACAATACAAAATTGTTAGCAGAGCCACAAGGACCTCTGAAAACAGAGGAGGGACCAGGTACCTTAAATGAGTGAGCATCCCCTGTTGTCCGGTCACATCCGTTGTTTGCTCTTTGTCATTATCGGGAAACTGGAGAATTCAGTAGACAATTCAATGTAAAAGTAACGGACTTAACGAGAGATTGTAGCTGCATTTATAGCCCTTGTTTCAACCATAGAATTTGCAAAATATTGTGTATAAACGAGATTCTTTATATCCTTGTATAATCAATTTATTCGTTAAATGCTTTTTTCCAATAAGCAATGATACCTCAAAAGCAAACTGTGAAATTCTTGGTCCTTAGATTTGGAGTTTTGATGTAAGAGTTGGGCTTTATAGAACATATAGGTAAAGTAATATTATTGAAAGTCTTCTTCTCTCAGCTGTATATTTAGGAGACAAACTAAATGCACAGAAATGATAAGCAAGTGTGCCTCTTCCAAAATTTTGAATTAAGGCCTCTTGGTCATGGTTATTTTGTTAAGGTGGGGCTTTATTGGTCATACATGTATAGTGAAATTGCTTCAATTCTTTGAAAATCTTCTCTGTTCCTGTGTATTGAGCAGACAAACTAAGTGCATGGTTATGAAAAGAAACAAGGAAGGGTGACCTTTCCAAAATTCTGAAACTGGTCCAATGGATCAAGTGTTCTGGTTCTGAGCAGGGTACCATTGATCTTATGATTAATCTGATAGAAGTAAGTTTCTTTTGTTTATTCAGTTATGATAATTAATCACTGTAAATACTGAAATTGATAGATCAATAAAAATAAAAAAAATTAATGTATACTCAACAAAAAAGTAACGGGTCATGGAATTAAGTCCACATTTATTTTTTAATACAAGAGTTTTGTTTTTAGGAATAATATTTATGTGGCTGTCGTACATTCTGCTTTTTATTTGCACAAGTTCGATTACCGAGTAACCGAAACCACGTGCACATTTACAATATCCCCCTCCCAAAATGAGAAACGCTGTCAAAGGTCAAGTGAAAGAAATTTTGTGTAAGACTATAATTTTCAACAAGAGGCCCATGGGCCACAATGCTCACCTGATTAACTTTGGCCTTGCTGTTTTTCACCTGATCCCCCATCCCCTGTAGTACTTATTGTGGCCCCGCCCTACCCCCAGGTGTCATGATTTGAACATTTAGAATCTACACTACCCCAGGATGCTTCCACATATTTTTTCAGCTTTTCTGGCCCAGTGGTTCTTGAGAAGAAGATTTTTAAAGTTTTTTTTCTGCATATTTCAATGTAAAACCTGGATTCCACATTGTGGCCCCGCCCTACCCCCAGGGGTCATGATTTGAACAATTAGAATCTACACTATCCCAGGATGCTTCCACATAAGTTTCAGCTTTTCTGGCCAAGTGGTTCTTGAGAAGAGGATTTTTAAAGATTTTTACTACATATTTCAATGTAAAACTTGGATTCCCTATTGTGGCCCCGCCCTACCCCCGGGGGCATGATTTGAACAATTTAGAATTTACACTACCCCAGAATGCTTCCACATAAGTTTCAGCTTTTCTGGCCCAGTGGTTCTTGAGAAGAAGATTTTTTAATGACCCAACCCAATTTTTGTCTTTTCTTGATTATCTCCCCTTTGAAGGGGACTTGGCCCTTCATTTTAACAATTTAAACTCCCCTAACCCAAGGATTCTTTGTACCAAGTTTGGCTAAAATTGGCCCAGTGGTTCTTGAGAAGAAATTGAAAATGTGAAAAGTTTACAGACGGACGGACAACGGGTGATCCGAAAAGCTCACTTGAGCTTTCAGCTCAGGTGAGCTAAAACTTACTTTAGACTTTGAAATTTGACAATTGCTGACCTTAACTAATGACAGCATACCGCAGAGGCGACATATGGATGTACAGCACAACGGTTGTGCCAAAGGCATGTTGAAATTGGGTATGCTTAACGTCAACTGGTTCGACAGTTAAACGTCAGCCAAAGCGTATCAATGAGGTAAAGGGAAAGGTCCCAGAACACAGGAGATGGGGGGGGGGGGTTGCAACAAAGACTGAAGTGACAGCCCAAAAAGTACGACAGCCCGTCAGCAGTGTGAAATTTGCTCTTGGCAAAACGCATCGGTTCATGTCTGCCGAAATCTTGAATAGAAAGTATAGGAATGATCATGGGTTGCAAAAACCCACTCAGACGTTAAGAAATAGGATACCTGCAGCAAAGAGCTAGTTTCATTTTTTGCATAAAATGGCCCTATCCTTATATCAATTAATTGACTATCACCCTCTGTCTCATTTCATATATCAAAATAGAGTAGAGACTTAGTGCTTTCATTTCCTATAATAAAATTTCTTTTTGAGAATTCAGGTACTGGTAAACAGGCTTTGAGAAAATGCAATGTTCTTGAATTTTGCAGAAAACATGCGTATTTGACTACCTTCAGCAAAGAATTAAAATATGAGCACAGCTCACGATCCAAAAATTAAAAACATGTTTTGTGATCTGCAGAAACCGATCGTTCATTATGTAATTGCATATTTTGGATCAGAGGTTGTGCTCTATATGAAATATTGAAATAATACCTCAATTTTTGGCCATTTTTAAGGAATTTACAGAATATGGGAAACATGACGCATTTTATGACGTCATAATGCATTGACTAGAGAGAAAATTACGTCATGTTCAATAGATACACAGTCAAGGATCCAAGTTATAAATACTTCATTTCAAAACCAAAACTGAGCAATTTCTATTTTTTAGAAATTCTCAGGG
Source organism: Saccostrea echinata (assembly GCF_033153115.1). Lineage (NCBI taxonomy): Eukaryota > Metazoa > Mollusca > Bivalvia > Ostreida > Ostreidae > Saccostrea > Saccostrea echinata. The sequence continues at coordinate 40,787,700 of NW_026889778.1, forward strand.
CTAAAAAGGGCCCTAAGTGGCTCTGGCTCTTTGCATGTTTACAAGCCAGCATATCCGTCCATGTTTGACTGTAATACCTCGCAATGCTTGTCTTGAGTTAGCAATAACCATGAACATTGGCAATTACGAGACCGATTCTGTTCACATATGAATCCAAGTTTTGTGTGGACTTCCATATGGTCGTCTCTGTGTGCGGCGCCAAAAGAATCAACAGTACCATAACTATTGTGTTGCTAAGCATAACCGCTTTCTGTCATGGTTTGGAGTGGGTTATGTTCCGATAGATTACGGAACAGTATTTCATTCGGAATGGTCCGTTAACTGGTCTTAAAAATAGGATGAGATTTTCCACAACATTGTTTGTCCTTTTACAGCTGCTACTAGTTTTGGTCAAGATTTTGATCTCATGGATAATAACGCAATACCAAACAGGGCTCGAGTTGTTGAACAATATATTTCTAATGAAACAATTGAACGAATGCAATGACCTTCATGTTTGCCAGACTTAAACCCAGTAGAACAAACTTGGGATGTCCTTCAGCGATGTGTACGACTGATGTGCCTCCAACAAATGTACAGGAATTGGAAAATGCTCTCTGTGAAGAACTAAGCAAGATCCCATTGTAAATGATTAGAACTCTTATTCGGAGTTCTCTGAGGCATTGTCATGCTGTTGTATTAGCGCTTGGTAGTCACACAAAATATTGAAGCATTTGCACAACGAATTTGATCAAATCTTATGACATTTAAAATCTCTATAATTTGCACTTCCATATTGGATTTATGAGACTGTACACTAGAAAACAATCGAATACTTAATAAAATTCATATTTTATACCCGCACTTTCTAAATGAAATATATGGAGACAACGAACAGTATTCAAGCTCAAAAGTCCATTAAACATTACAAAATAGGAGCAGAGCAAACACGGACCTCCAAAACATCAGAGGTGGGATCAGGTGCCATGGAGGAGTGAGCATCCCCTGCCGACTGGTCACACCCGCCGTGTGCTCCTTGTCATGATCGGGAAATAACGGAAAAATCCGTTGACAATTCAGTGTGTAAATAATGGCCTAACAATTAGTATGAAAAACGTCAGTCAGTATTTGACCCAGTGATAAATTGTATTTGCTGACAAGGTCATTGTATCGACCATAGAGCTTGGGAAATAATGACTTTAAACGAGACTGCTGATATTCTTGTTTCATCAACTTGTTTGTCAGTAATTTACCTCGTTTTAGATATTGTATATACGTAGATCATGCTCTTGCGTATCGAATCAAGTGAGAGATATAAACCCCGTATGCAGGTGATGAAGGTATATTGCTGCATAAGTAAGGGAAGTTGACGATTGAAAAGTTAAAGTCATCACATTTATCAGAAAGCTTGGTTGTTAGATTACCATTAACGTCTTTTTCAAGTAAAATATCCAAATAGGAAACAGATGTGTCAGACTCTGTAGTATCTTTTATCTCAAGCTCACCGGGATATATCGTATCGACATAAGAATGGAAATAACCATTGTTAATTGACAATACGTCGTCGATATATCTAAATGTCGAGTTGAAGGCCACGTCAAGTGTTCTCTTCTTTTCATGTATAAGATTTTGGACAAATTCTGCTTCATATGAATATAAAAAAGGTCTGCTAATACTGGGGCGCAATTGGTACCCATGGGAATTCCATCTTGTACAACAAAATAAGACGAGCTAATAGCTGTAAGGTCGCAACATAGAGAATATTAATTTCTTTGACAAAATACATTGTCTTACTCATTGACTTATATCCGAAAGCATACAGCTTAATTTATCGTGGGGAATGGTTGTGTATAAAGTTGAAAAGTTTTTAAGCTGTTGATTTTGGTAAAGTCTTGTGATTTCAAATTTTCATGAAGTTCGTTAGAATTTTTAAGTATCCACATCTGATTTACACCACTTCTCGAATATATTGTTGCACAGTACTCTTGAAGTTTCTCCTTCACTACAGTTAATATCTTAGTGAGGAGTAAAGAAAGAGACTTGGTTGAACATTTACTGGAACCCTCTATGTATCTTTGTTTGTAAGGATTTTTGTGAAGTTTCGGAATCCAATATAGATATGGTAATTCAAATTCATTTTGGTTGTTTGCCATATTAAAAATATTCAAAACTGACATGATTTTGAAGAATGTCTTCTTTAGAAAAGGAACTATGAGTATAATTTGGATTACCACTTGTAGAATTAAATCCAAGTTCCTCTAAAATACATTAAATATATTGTGCCTTACAAACAAAGACAATGTTGTTACCTGAGCTGTCAGC